>NC_067169.1:62040791-62364124 GCF_903995435.1 Acomys russatus | reverse complement strand
CTAAGCACTTCATATAATCCCAACAACTTTTCTAGATGTGTATTCTTTTCAGTATGCAGAAGAGAAGTGGCCTGAAAGTGTACCTTGTCAAAAATCACACAGCTAGTTAATGTCCAAAGGTCAATACCATTCAAGTAATGGAATTAGTTTTCTTTCTTTCTATTTCTGCTTTTGACTCTGAAAATTGTACTATGCTATCAGAAAAAAAGATAAGGTAAAATAGTTAGATAAGGTCTTCAAAAACCTCAGAGACATACAGAATATGGCCTTTAAATGTGTTTATTACTTTAAAGATTCATTGACAATGAGACAGGTTAATGCCTGGCAACACCCAGCCTACCTCAAAGAGGATGATGAGCATCAAAGAACCTTTTATGGAGATGGCTTCAAATGTGGCAAACAAGCCACTGGGCAAAATGTCTTCGTTTCTTCCACAGACAGAATTCTGCCTAAAATGGGCAAGCTTGGATCCATGCAGAGTTGACAGCTAAACTCTGGCAAGACAGGGTAGGGAAGTACTCAATAGTTCCTGCCTCACAAAAAGTCTGTCAGATATATTAGGCCAGGAGGCTGAAAATGATGCTGCAATATTATAGAGAGTTTTGGGTGACTATTCAGGCAGTAAACTGTCTCTGTTATTTATTTTATTTTATTTTATTTTTTTTCATTTTGGAAGCTGCTAACCTGCACTTCCTGTTTACTCCGGTAATTAAATTTATTCTTTTTCAAGTCTCTGATGGGGTTGAAGGCCAGATAGTTAGTTTCAAAATTAAGCTTAGTTGTTTAGGAGTTAAGAAGATACTTTTAGGTCTAGATAGATATTTTTAGGTTGATAGAAATGAGCTTTGATAGATACTTATGTTCAAAACTTTTGACTCACCAAGATAGAATAGATAATATTTCTTCAAGGTTACCAAATAACTTTTTATTAGACATTATGTATGTAAGTATTACCTATTGGTTTTACAATTTTTCATAATTGTTCTTACTGTATATAAAAATGGCATTTTTGTTTAGATAGAAAAGGGGAATTGTTGGAAGTTGGTATTTTGATGCTAATTACTGCTTGCTGTCTCTGTGCCCCACCTGTACCTTGCCTAAGAGCCTAACCTGTTTGAACAATAAAAGGCCATTATATGTGGGCATGGCAAATGGAATGGATGTGGCCAAGATTCTAGGGCTTGGGGAGACAGAGAGAATTTTGGGAGGAGAATAAACTGGAGAAAATATTGGAGGAGAAGAGGAAGAAGGCTGCACCATGGGTTAGGTGGAGGAGAAGCATATGGCCGGTGTGGATGGTGACTTGGCCCAAATGATGATAATAAGCAAGTATTTGAGATTATGGACAGGAGGTTGCTTGATAGAAATTTTTAGAAGCAGATGACATAAGTAGTTTAGGGGATAAATATCTGCCCTGCCCCAGGTTAACTAAGGCTATTTTAAAGTAGAACAGGTGTCTGTGTCTTGATCGATTGCTAGCAGGTTAGAAAATACCGCCATAATAATAATTATAGGCCTAATAATAAACATGTTAGGCCATACTGGTAAAATAACTGCAACATCAGGAAGTTACAAATGCCGAAGAAATCTAAGTTAGAAGGGCTATATGATAATGTTGACGTATATCATACATGGAGGTGTTCTTTACCTCTTCACCTGGAATATATTCTTATTTTAGAAAGAATTCCAGCATGCTTAGAATAGACTGTAACCACCTCATTTGGTGGCATAAACTATTATCAACCATAAAGAATATGTTTGGGGGTGTTATTAGATGGACAACTGACTATCAGCTCCTGTTTGAATAAGAAAGGGAATATATATGAAATGGCATAACAGCATGGCATTGTTTAGTGTAAACACACAGACAACCAATTTTCTTGACACTCAACTATCAAGTACTTACTCACATTGTGCTTGTAATAGTTATTGTATTGTCTTAGGAACTTTTTGCACTTCCTCAGTTAAAAAGCTACAATTTTAAACCATGTAAAAATTTAATGTCATTTGTTATTTATGCTTTTAGAACACCATTTAGGAATTAGTCTTCATGCTATTCCTTCTTAACAACACTGCTTAATCTTTGGGTAAAAGTCTTCCCCTAAAAGACTATAATGTAGTAAGCTAGCTTATTAAATTTCTTAGTTATTTCCTTGAAAAAGATAGATTTTTTTTTTCCTTTCCCACTCCTTCCTTCTAGTCTTGTGCTGGTTTTTGAGCTTGGGCCTTTGCATATGCTATGGAAGTCCTGTACTGAGCTAACATCCCCAGCCCTACCCAGATTTTTTTTTCTTTTGGGCATTATTTATTGTAAACGTGAAGAGGACAAGCTGAGGATGACATATATTTTATATGTTAAAGCATCTGAAATCAAAGTAATCTAGACCGATAATTTGGCTTCTCTTCTTTGAAACCATTACAACCAATATGTACGTCAGTGATTTCTTTTATAGTCTGAAACAAATGTGTTCTTTTTTTCTTTAACATCCACAGTAATCGTTTGTTTTCTTTTCATGTTCTCATGGTGTTCTGTCTTCATCTGCATATGTCATGCACAGGTACCGAGGTCCATACATTACTAGATCTCTACTGAAATGATAACTCTGAACCCAGAGTCACCTCCATGCTGGCATTTTCAGTGCTTCTGAGTAATATTCCAACTCAGAGGAGTTTTGGGGAAAACTCAGATTAAAAACGAAATGAGCTTAGAGCCTTTAAAGTAATGTATAGTGTTGGAATCTACAAGTTGGAGAAGTAGCTTGCCTAGCTTGCTGTCCAGAACCGCCGGACAATCAACTGGGACCCTCGGACCCCTAGGGAGAGAGTGGGGGACAGCAAGTCAAGGAGTCTGATCAAGCTGACCAAATTTTATTTTCTCACAGACAATTATATACCATTGAAGCAGGAGGCTGAGTGGGGTCATCCCCGTAGGCGGTTTTCACAAGATATCAGGAAGTCAGGAAGTTTGGCAGGGCGAGAGCCCCTGTGGTTCTGGGGCTGGGTGGAATTGTTAGGCATCTGAAACCACAAGATGTTATCTATAGACTTTGTTTCCCTCATCCTCTGAAGGCCTCTGTAATTCCGGGAATAAGGAGAACAGCTGGAGAGTACCTTGAGGGAGGGGAAGAGGTCACAAGGCAGCCTTCTGGAATGTACCCTGAGGCAAGGAGGGAAAGAGGTCGCAAGGTAGCCTGCCCCAGGTCCACTCGATGTATTATGCCAAGGTCCGAGATAGCTGCCAGCTAAGGTCTTGGCTCCCCATAGCCTGCACGATACCCTGAGTTTAATTTTGAGCAACACATCATAAAACAAAGAAAGTATACATTTCAAAGACTCAAGTACCAGAAAAATAACCTCATAGCATATGCATAGTGTGTGTGTGTGAGTGTGTGAACGCACGCGCGCGTGTGTGCGTGCGTGCGTGTGTGCGTGCGTGCGTGTGTGTGTGTGTGTGTGTGTGTGTGTGTGTGTGTTTTGAAACTCGGGACAAAGATCACAGAGGTTTAGATGAACATAGATGAAAACATTGTTAGAGTATTTTGGGGTGATTTGCTACATAATTTTTTTTTTTTAAAGCTGTGTAGCTTAAAGCTGAGGATTTAAAGGTGAGGATTTACCATTGTGTGTATGTAAAATGACCCTGTGTCTCTGTAGCATTTTAAAGAAGCTGAGTTCTTGTTATATATATTGTTCTGGTTAAAACATTTATTTAAGTGGTAAGCTGCTTTCTGCGGGCATGTTCATGTTGATTGCACAGTCTGATTTTTGATGTTTCAAATTGCAACACTGAGGTAGTTACCTTTGACTAGCAGCTTATTCAAGGATTTTAATGCTTCTGATAGCAGTAGGGTACCATTTCTAAACCTTGGGGGATAATAATGCTGCAGGAAGTGGCCTAAAAACTGATATTTTGCCAAATAGCACTTACGCTAAGCTCAACACAAGTGCCTTCCCATATTTGCATACCATTTAATACTCGTCTTAGACTGTCTCTGTATACTTCTGTTATGACAATGTGCACATATTTCTTCCCTGTATCTCCAAACATTCTTATACCTATTGTTGAGAACGGCTTCCTTTTTTTAATTGCAAGTTGCCACTTTGTAGCTCATGAAATGGATGCTAGCACTTAAATGAGTAGAGTATATCATACTACATATAATAAAAGATGAATGTATTCTATTTATACATACAAAATTCTATCTAGGATATAGTAAGCAATTTAGTAGTAAATAAAATTGAAAGTAGTATTTCAAAAGTCCTTTAGATTCAGAAATGTTAGAACTTCCACATATTTTGCACATTTTTATGTGCATGTGTCCCTCTCATTTGAGAAGGATAATGAGGTGATTGGTGGTTTGGGTGTGCAATCAGCCAAATTGAGCTTGAATCCCAAGCATGCTTCTTGTGCCTCTTTTGGCACATTCCTTAACTGTTCTAAAGTTTTACCTTATTTCTAAATGGGGTAAGTGTCACCAAGTTCTGTTAAATATTAAAGAAAAAATTCCTATAAAATGCATTTGAGTTTTTTTATGGTCTGAAAAGCCATATTGAGGTGCTTTTATTATCATTACTATTGTCCGAATGGCTTCAATGAAGAGCTCATGATTTTCATAGAGTGCCCTGCAACGATGCTAGTGTAAGGTTCATTATCTTCCTCTTGCCATTGGTTGCTTGCATGGAAAGACCTTTGCTTATTATCACTTAAAAAACATTTCTTATTTTGTAGTTTACAAATATTTGATTTTTGAGTTTGATTCACCAGTTTGAATTATTTATCATGGTTTGAATAGATTCATCATTTTAATTGAGAGCATAGTGAGCTGCTTTTTTTATTGCTTAGAAATTCTGTAGGAGGTAAAGAAAACTTAGAGATCTTGCTGTTTTAACAAGTATGTATTTCTTTGGACTTCTTTTGTTTGCTTTTTTTTTTTAAAAGAAAATTATGTTTTTTCTTCGTTCAGTACCTAACAAAGTAAGGAGGAGTTATTTAATTTCGAAGATTCTCTGAGCTGCTACACTTCTCTGTAAATCATAAATTTGAGCCAATCCCTCAGAGAGAGCCGCATCTGTTACCAGAGTTCCCTGGGTAGCATCATTTTCATCTCCCATGCCGCTTGTCATTTTCTCATTTTCTCCAGTGTTCTCATGATGTTTTGGATAACTCAGGCTACAGCAATTAAAGTCAAATGTGATTGCTCAACCTCACATTCTCATGTTTAATATAAAATCCCAATGCACAGAAACAATTATAATTCCATATAATTGACCTGTTACTCATGCTAAATCATCTGCCATTCAGCTTCAGTGTGAACTGAAAAGTTAGGTTGTGCTTGTTTGTGTGTAAAACCTAAAAGTTGATGTCTATGCCCAGTGTATAATCTATAGTATAGAAAGATTTGGGGTTTGGGAGACATTTAGTTGTTGGTAGTAAAATAGGAATATTTTTCTAAAGATTCACTTTTTGTTTTTCTAACACTATAAAGGACAATATGCAAAGAGAAATTTTTGCTGTGGATAGCGATTTATTGGACAACAATTATAAGAGTTGGCATGTTTTCATTTTGAATCAGATAGGAAAAACAAGCAAACAAAACAAAACAAAAATCTCTAAAACAAAACAAAACAAATTAAAAAAAAAAAAAAACCCTAAAGCCCAAGCAGATTGCAAATAATCTTGTGGACATAGGCAGCTTAATTTATTTCATCTCATACTAGATTTTACCAAGTGATTAGGCTGGTTTGGTTTTTTTGCATCTATTTCCTCTCTCACTATTGTTTTCTAATTCTATGCTTGTCCACATCAATTTGGTATAATATTTGATTTCTTACTATTACCCTGTTTGGAGTGAATGTTCTCCCATCTCATGTAAGTGTAATACCTTAGAGTTAGCCAGCTTTGATCTAGGTTGGATAGGTTAGACAAGTCTTTGTCAACTAAAGTTGAGATACTGAATTGAGCTTGTTGAATTTTTCCAACAACATTAGATTAGCTTGGTTTAGGTTTGTGGTTGGCAGTTTTTTAGTGATGCCAACAATAGCTTCATGTCTTGCCTTTAATTATTGACAACACTATGACATTGGGGTCAGCTTGCAAACCTTTCCATGCAGGCAAATAGGATAAACTAGTTAGGTTTACCCGCTCCCCCCAAAAACAAAACAAAACAAAACAAAATCCCAAATAATACAGTCACTAAAGCAGTGGGATCAGAGGTTTCAAGTCTGTTTTAAGTTACAACTCGTATTAGCTGAATTTCATTCACTCCACGATTTGTAACATAATAATGATATGATTGTGAGAATGATTCAATATTCATCATCTTTCCATAGTTTTCATTACTTTCTACTTATTTTGCAAATATTGCAGCAAAAGTTAAAACTTGGTATTCTTGGAAGAGAAGAGTAATGCTGCATGTAGAGAGACACACAGACTCTTTGGGTTTCTTACTCTATTTCATTAATTTGTTTGTATATTTATTTACTTTAGTTTTTTTGAGAGAGGGTTTTTCTGTGTAGCCTTGGCTGTCCTGAACTCATTTTGTAGACCTGCCTGGCCTTGAACTCACAGCCAACCACCTACCTCTGCCTCCCTGAGGCTTGGGATTATAGGCATTCAAAACCATGGCTGGCTGGTAGAAAGAAAACTTTATTTTAGAGTTTGGCATAATTAAAGGGCAGCACAGGGCTACTGGTAGTTAGTCAGACCTTAACTAGAGCTTTAGAGGTAATAAGGGGTCAGAGTTAGTAGAGATACTTCTCCAAAAAGGCTCACCTAAAGCGTTTTTCCTTTTGGTTATTAGATTGCCCTGCAGTTTTCTGCAGAGGCATGTGAGCACCCTACCCATGAATTTAGGTTTGTCCTTGATGAAAGCCTTACAGGACATCTGTATAGCAACAAACTTGATAGAATTTGTATTTTATAGTAAATAAGGCTGAATATTTATGTGATTTAGCCACCTACATTTCCTTTGTGAATATCCTTAACCTCTTTATTAGGTCATTGCTTATCTTACTATAAATATGTAGGAATTAATTAACTTTCAATTTTTGTCATATGTATTTAAATTAGCATTGTTATTTTGATTTACACATATTCAGTTTTGTTAGGTTGCCCATCACTTTAAACTTTTATTATTTCTTTATTATTCATATATTTAAAATCACTTCTAATTATTACTAAATGTTCAGTGTTTATATTTATTATGGTATATCACTGGTCATCAGAACTTACTCTTCTTAGTGACCAACCTCTATTTTTCTTTTATCTGCTTTCCCCTGTTTCTGTTACATTACTGTTCTCTTAACTTCCGTGAGGTCCTGTATTACTTCTTGTTTGAATTTGTATTTCATGTGTCCTTTGGTATTTGGTATTTGTGTTTCTGCCTTGACTTATTTCACTTCACGTACTATGTTGTTCCAGATGGCAAGATTTCATTTTTTTTTTAAGGCTATTTTTGTGTGAGTATTTTGTACATATGTATGTGCACATATGTGTATGTATCATGTGCATGCTCAAGGAGATCAGAGAGGGCATTGGCTCCTCTAGAGCTGGACTCATAGATGGCTGTGAATCACCATGTGGGTTTTGGGAATTGAACATGGGTCCTCTGGAATAGCAAGTGTTTCTAACCACTGAGCCATTTCTGCAGCTCCTTTTTTCACTCATTTATTTTATGGCATATTACTGTTCCATTGTGTCTATGTCCTGGATTCCCTTTATTCATCCATCATATGACAGGCATTTTAGTTTCATTCTCTTGGTTGTTGTAAACAGTACTGCAATTAAGAACATGTCCTTTGGTTGACATTCCTGGAAGGTCTGCTTTTTTCTGAGGGATGGTGGGGAGGAGGTGGATCTGGGGGAGAACAAAGTTTGAGGGGTGACTCTGAAATAAACATTTGCATCATTTGTTCTGAGCCCTTCATTTTATCTAATAAAGATAGGTTTAAGAAAGCTGAAGTAATTCCAGAGAGTGAATGACAAGAGCTTTTGCACTGTCAGAGCTGTTTAATATAGAGCTGAAAAGAACAAGCCAGTTCTCCTGATGTCCTGTGTCCTGGAAGAGTGTTCTCATTATTAGCCATTCCTAAAGCCTAACATTACATGGAACTTGTATTAACATTTTAATAGATGTCATATTTTTTAAATTAATAGAAAAATTATAATATAAATACAGTTATTTCTACAATGAAAGCATCTGTTAGATTATAAATATAATTTATTAATAAAAGTACTTTTGATTTTATGAGGAATTAATGTGAATTAATTTTGAATTTATGAAAAATATTGGTTTTTGTGATTCCCTAGGCTGTTTCCCTGGTAGTATTCTCTGTTCACTTTAAGTATTCACTAAAAGTAATATGAATGTGAATCTTAAATTGTGAATAAACAAAATGACTTGAGCCTTGGTTGAAATTGAGTTTTGCTTAATTTTAGGACATCTTCTTTTGAGTGGCTATAACCTTTCAAGTATGTAGTCTTACCCTTACATTGCTCGCTAGTTATTTCTGTATCTAATGTTGCTTTTGTTTTGTTTCTAATGGTGCAGGTCTCTATATAGGGGTGTTCAAGTAGTAAAATAAAAGCTGTGGCACTCTAAAAGCTTGTTGTAATCACAAGATTCTTCTTGCCAGTCATTCTGTTTCTTTCCCTGAAAGAAAAAAAAGAAAAAAGAAAAAAATTATTCTTCATAAAAGCAGTCACAGTAAATTTTCCAGTTCTATGTAATTTTCTTCCCATTCTTGTCTTCACTAGTTATAAATAACACATGAAATGACTTTCAAGGTAGAAAGCAGGAATCCATTTTGAAATGTTCTATGAAATAAAGAGTGATTTATGGTTTCATATGATTTGGGCTGAAAGCACTCAGGCTTTGCCAGGTCATCAAAGTCCTGTCAGGGGCATCTATTATTTATTGTTTGATTCAGTAGGAGTGGTGTAAATATTTTATTTTATGTTTATCTTATGTAAGGGCAGTGTTAGGAAAAATCACTCACAAATATACAGTTCTAAAAATGTATCATTGATAACTAACCTAAATATATAGTTGTAAAGGATGAATTTCAACATTGGTGATTTGGAACAAAGATTATTTTAACAGTAAGTGAATGATTTTTCACTCAGATTCTTTGGGACAGCCTCACTAATTAATAATCATATTTAATGAGCAATGTTTAAATTATATCAAATGTTTAAGGTGCTCCTATAGAATACATACAATTATTTACTTCCTTTTTATAAATAAAAATATTATACAAGTGTCAAATATTATATACAAATATTTACATATTCATAACTATTTATTGAAATATTTATATATTTATACATTAAAATTTATATATACACTTTAAAATTTCATGTATGTATTATATTTACATCATCTCCTTCTTTTTCTACCTCCAACTCCCCCATGTGCCCCTTATTCATGGTCTCCTTTTAATTATTTTTGTTACATGTGTGTGTGTGTGTGCGTGTGCGTGCGTGCATTCCCATTATGTTATAAACACAACTTGCTGAATCCATTCGGTGTTGCTCAAATGTATAATTTTAAGTTTGACCTCTTGGTGTTAGATAATCTGTCAAGGAGCTCATCCTTTGGGAAGATTGATTTTCCCTTTCTCAGCAGTCTAGCCCTTATCTAGGTGGTGGGGCCATGAGAGATTATCCTTATCCAGTTCGTGGTGTTATCTGGTGTTGCCATTGTGCAAATATTCTTTAGGGGCCATATTGTTGAAATTTCAAGGGTGCCACTTCCATGTCCTATATACTCTTCTCACAGCGTACATCTTATTCTGGTCCTCTGGCTATAAGAATTCAGAGGAAAGACAGCAGGTTGCCAAGAAGAGACTTGATACCCTATGAGCATATACAGGGGGAGGTAATCCCCCTCAGGAACAGTCATAGGGGAGGGGAATAATGGGAAAATGGGGGGGGGGAGGAATGGGAGGATACAGGGGATGGGATAACCATTGAGATGTAACAAGAATAAATTAATAAAAAGAAAAAGAAAAAAAAAAGAATTGTCCTGGCCTCTCTTCAGTGTTCCCCAAGCTTTAGCTGTATGGTTTGTATTTTAGAAGTATCAGTTGGAGGTGGGAATCCCACAGTCAGTTGTTCTCTGCATTTTGGCCAGTTGTCTCTTTGCTTTCTGTAATTGACTCTATCTGCTGCAAAAAGAATCTTCTTTGATGAGGGATAACCTTTACACTTATCTATAAGTATAAAGATAAGTATTTAGAGTGTAGTTAGAAAATATACTGGCTAGGAAATTGACAGTAAGTAGGTTGTCTTCTAGGTTTCATGCCTTCGCTAGCCATAGATAGTTGGCTAGGATTACAGTACCAGGCCTCAAGTCTCTCCTGTTCAGAATGACTTAAGTCCAGTAAGACAGATCTTCCTTACCCCCAAGATACAAGTACCAGTATTGTATCTTTATGCAAAACTTGCTGTGCTAGTCATTGTTATGGCTCACAGCTGGCTAGGAATATTGATTGCTTTTCATCCTTGGCAGCTTGCATGGCACTTTACAGTACTAGTCCTCACAGAGAAGGCTTCTAAATCAACTGTAGCTTCCAAGTCCTGTGTCCAAAGTTTGTGCTGTCTTCAGCAGTTGGAACTTAAACATCCAAATTCTAGGAGCCAACTCAAGGCAACAGCAACTGTGTATATTGGATTTGTGTGTGTGTGTGTGTGTGTGTGTGTGTGTGTGTGTGTGTGTGTGTGTGTCTTTGTCTTTTTGGACCCCCTTGGCCTCCAATATAAAAGGCTTATCATACCTGGTACTGAGGTTTTGTTAATCTATGGCTTTGTGGTATTATCTAACACCAAGAAGTGAGACCTAAAAATGTATACATTTGAGCAAAACTAAATAGATTCATCAAGTTGTAGTATATTGTTCCCCAAGTAGCATAACTTCATCTAAATTATATATTACACATACAGTTAGGTGTATGTAATTTTAGGTAAATATATAATATGTTTTTCTATGTCTTCTCAAACATTAGTGTTGTTTGTCCTTCATCCCTCTTCTCCCTCTTCCTCTGCATTGCTCTCCTTTCCCCTCCCAGCTAAAATTTCCCCGACTTCCTCATTTCTCATTTTATAGTACCCATGTGCTACTATCACCTTCTGTAGAGCTCCTTCTCTTTCCCAGGCCGCAGGTCCCCTTTTATTTTTTTCTGGTTTCTGCAGTTACTCCAGATTATATACGCACATGTAAAGAGTTGGAACTAGGAACTACAACTAAGAGAGGAAATGGCATCATTTGCCTTTCTGAATGTGGGTTACCTCACTCAGTATAGTATTTTCTAGTTCATCCACTTGCCTGCACATTTCATGATTTTAGTTTTCTTTACATCTGACTAGAATTCATTGTGTGTTTGTACCACATTTTCATTATTCACTCATCAGGTTGTTTACATTTTGAAGTAAAGAGATTCATGATGTAAATTCCATTTTAGATTAAAACAAGCTTAATTTAATAAATATATCAAAGATCCAGAAAATTATGAGTATATATATAACTATTTAGAGAAATATTTATCTGAAACAATTTTAGAAGTATACCATTAATCCAGACATTAAAGGTGGATTTGTATAAGTGGAAATAAACTATGCTATGTAAGACATAGGAGCAATATTCCCTAAGGACCTAGGGAATAGCCTGATTACAAAAACAATTTTTTTTAATTACACACACTCTGTTTATTAGGTACTGTTCTCTAAAAGAGTAGAAATGATGAGACAGGTTGGTTAAAATTAATCTGTCTCACAGCTGATGGCAGGAAGGCCAAGAATTGAGTAGTTGTTCAGTCTGTGAGACTGGATGTCTCAGTACTTCCAATATGTTGCCAGAGTCCTGGAAGAGTCCCAGAGAGCTGCTAATCTTCAGTACAGTTTGCAATCTTGAAGAAGTAGATTCTAATACTAGTGAAAGAATGAAAATGCCTCAGCAACAGGGTAGATGAGCTTGCCAGTTAGAGTGAGGACAAGCAGGCAAAAAGGGAAAGCTTCCTCTTTTGTGGCATTTGATGTGGGCTGCCACAGGAAGGTGTTGCCCAGAGAAAACGTGGTCTTACCATCACATGTGACCCAATCAAGAAAATCCCTTACCAGCATGACCTGATGCTGATGCTTCAATTTTACTTGATTCTGTATGTGGTCAATTGATATTAATGATCACAAATGGCATAGATCATGTTATTCAACTTTCTACATATTTTCTTCCTCTCTTCCTTTCTGTCCCCTTATGTCAACGACAAGTGTTAGCATCCAAACCTCTTACGTTCCAAATCTGATAGACTAAACTAAGAATCCAATTTCTTGTTTTTAATATTTTTTTTATCTTATTTGTTTAGTTAATTAGTTTTAATTTTCTTTTTTGCTTTTTGAAAGAAAAAGATCATGAAGTTGGGTGGGGAGGGATATGGGGAAGTCTTGCATGAGGTGTGGGATGGGAACAAATATCATCAAAATATATTCAGTGAAAAATTTTAAACTAAAAATAAATTCATATAACCATCCCACCCACGCCCCAAAATCTCCTGTCTTGTGCTAACATTTGGAAGAATGAAGGGACAACAGAATGTCCTTGTACTTTGTGTTTGAACTTTTCTGTGAATTTGAAATGATCATAAGAAGAATACTGAAAGTATCTTTTTTCTGTTTTTAAACGTAAATAGAATTTTTTTTTTTTTTTTTTTTTTTTTTTTTTTGAGTATGAGTGCATGGCCCAGTGATAGAATACTTTCCTAGCATGGAAGAGGGCCTGAATTCATATCCAGCTTAGTAAAAGAAAAAAAAAAAGGATTCTCCTAATCTTTGAATAATTTTAAATATTATATACAAAGTTTGCATTTTGAGTTAATTTAATTTGTGTCTGAGGACTGAGTTCCTTAATTTTACCTACAGTATTTGGTCAGAAGTTTATTTTGACCAACTTCTTTATCTTCCTGACATGTTCAATTGTCTGGGCAAACAAACCATTCTGGGTCATAACACCACTCAGCAGCTACAGGGGTAGTTGACATCTGAGAGAGAGAAGCTCCATCACACAGTCCAGGGTAAAAGCATTCACTTCTCATTCTTGTGTACAGGGCTCTGTCTGTAAGCAGTAGCATGGCCTTGAAGGCTGAGAAATCCACATCTGTGAGCTCAACCAGCACCTTAAGCCAGATTGCCTGCTGTCCAGATAGTTAAACTACCTCTCCAAGAACACAGTTATGTGTTCTTTACTTCAAAGGTTTTGTAGTGAGCCAAAAAAATAATACTGAGAGGTAAAATTGACTTGTTTGAAAAACTCTGTGAAATAATTTTTTTCCTTCTGGCAAAAAAACAGTAGTACCTGGCCTCTTGTGAGAGCTGCAATTGCTGTGTAGATTTTCATCTCAGAATAAACCTAATGAAGAAAAGGAAGCACACCTAAGTGTCCCAAATACTTCCCATGCTGGTGGAATGCCCATCCCTTTCTTCATGGATTTCAGGTTCTCTTTACCTGCAAAGGCAGTGTGTTCTGGCACCATAGTCACAAGCTGCTGACTGCTTAGAAAATGAACTTTAAAAATGCTTTTAGGTTGCTACCTCTTTGAAAATAAATCAATAGAAAACAAGTGATAGCCATTTTAAACCCTCAGATAGCTAGTCTCTACTCAAGGAGAGATAGAACAATTTCTACATAGCAGGAAGAGCTATATAAGGTGTGTCATATCATTTTGTTCCTGTTCTTCCTAGACACTGTAAGATATATTCTTAGGCCGTTTGAACCATGAAAACATTGCATTTATATATTTGTGCTGACACACTTCATGGAGCTTCCAGTGAAGCATTGTGTAATTAGATATTAGACATTAGTCAGGTCTTTGAGAATATATAAGGAACCTAAATTTACTCTTCTCAAGGGTAAAGGAGAGGGCAAAAGGTGGATCCTGAGCAGTTGGCTGGCCTGTTTCACTTAGCATAATGTTTCTGAGAATCATCTACTTGGCAGCATGGGTCTGCTTTGAATGCATGTGGCTTTTCTTTGTAGGAGAGCCTTACAGTTTATTAAAGCTTATGTATGTTCTAGAGAAAGCCTCACAAGGATGTGTGAATTTGAGTAATGAATGATTCAGTACCAGTTTTTAAGTGTTAAAAGAGATTGTATTACAAAATTAAACTTTTTAAGTGGTGTTAAGGTTAAATACACACACATAACATGTAGATATATATTTAAACAAAATAAGAATGACAAAATGGCTGGCAATGTACCTTGGTGGGTAAAGGTGATAACTGCTAAGCCGGACAACCTGAGTTCGATTCCCAGGACCCACAGTGTTGGAAGGAGAGAGCCGACTCCTGCAAGTTGTCCTCTGACTTTCACATATGCATCATGGCACTTATATTCTCCTACCCCCTATTTTAAAACAAGCAGTCATTTTATTTAGTGATTGAGAACAAACTTTTAAATCTGTTGTTTTCTCTTACATGTCTTTTAAAACGCAAAGTTCCCATTTTATAAAAGTTTGTTCTTTGCTATGACTAAAGAAATGTTAATTTCATATTTAGATTCATTTATTTTATTCATATGAACATTTTGCCTATATCCATGTATGTGTGCCACTTGTGTGCCTGGTCCTGAGAAGGTCAGAAGAGAGCATCAGATCTCTTAGAACTGAAACTAGGTGGTTGTGAGCTTCCATGTGGGTGCTGGGAACCGAACCTGGGTCTACTGCAAGAATAAGTACCTTTAACCACTGAGTCATGCTCCAGCCCTGAGTTGACGTATTGTTTTAAACACTAACTTGGAGCTGATTTTTCTCACTGAAATCATTTTCAAACTCCCTATTAATCAAAGAATGGCATATAGATTTGCCAATTTGGCTCCAACTACTTTTTTTCAAAATATTGTTTTATTTTAGTAAAAATATTTAAAATAAAATCTAACGTCTTAATTTTATTTTGCTCTGCCCTTTCCTCAGAAATAATTTATTGACTAGGTAGGACAAAAATATGTAGCCATGGCCACAAAGACATTGCTGACTGTATTCATAGTTTGTTACTTTAATAATTCTAAGCATGAAGATAATGGACCCTTGGCATTTAACATTACAACAACCTATTGATTTCACAAACTTGTGGTGATATCTGGATGGGCCTATTAAGGAAAATCACAAATAATAGTTATTTTGGGTTTCTCTAGTTTGGACTAGGTCATATGCCACATTGAAAACCATTTTTGGCTTTGCATTGTCAGCAGAGTCTTGACTTCTGACTGTTGATTTCAGGCATAGAAATTACCACACACATACTCACCTACTCAAAGGAATAGCTTATTTGGGTGAAACAGAGGAGAGTGATAGTATTGTCTGCAATTGGTGTTGGAATTTGATCCAGAGGTTATATATATGTTTGATGTGGTATTAAATGAAAGTTTAACACTTCTAAACAATTCTTTTCAAGAATGCTAAGAATGTTCCCTTCCAAGTTATAATTATATATTTAGGAATACACAGAGATACACATTTATGCATATACTATTACTTAATGAAGAAAGAGGCCACAAATTTGAAAGAGTGAACGAGTATATGGGAGGCTTTGGAGAGAGGAAAGGGAAGGGGGAAATACTTTAATTTTATAATCTCAAAAAATAATTAAAAGAATATTCTCAGCACAGGTAGTCTTGCTTATAAGAAGGAAAAGGAAGCACAGGAATTCTGACTTGTCTAAAGTTGCATAGGTAATGAACCAGTGAAACAAAGTTTCAAGTCCAGGATTCAATGAATAAGACAGTACTCACTTCATTTCATTGCCTATATTGCCCTTAAATCCTGTTCTCCAAGTTCTGTCAAGTTGGAGATAGTGAACTACTACTGTTATTTGAATCAGAGACAAGCAATTCCTTTGTTTTTGGTATGTTTCCTCACTTAGATAGTATTGCCCATGACGATAACAATAAATAAATGAAATGTAAACATGGTACAAAGCATAAAACTCTGTATATGTGCCATTTTAATACTATTGTTTTGTAAAGAAAACTACTTTTAAAATCACATTTTGTAATATTTATTTTCTTATCAACTTTTAAAATATATTGATTATATTTATTTAGCAAGGAAACTTATTTTGGTATAGCAAAAAGTTGAGATCATCGTAAGAGACACTAGAATAATAGTTTAACAGAAGGAACAGAAGGATATAATATTTGTAGTTATTTGAAACTCTTATTTCTCTCTATTCTAAAAAATGTTTTATTCTTTTTATGGTCATATCCAAAGTTAAGGTTAAAGCTTCATGATGGCTTGACCCATATAATTGTTTAATGCTTATATTATGTACATTTGAACACAACTCTTTTGAACCAGATATTATGTATACCCACAATGTGTTCAACATGGGAAAAATAGTTCTAGATGAAGGTGCTTGTGTTTAATATGTCTTTTAGCTGAAGACTGATTATATCAATTGCTTCTATGTGTGTATTACTTTTAAAAAGCTTTTAAAATTGTGTGTGTGTGTGTGTGTGTGTGTGTGTGTGTGTGTGTGTGTGTGTACTTGGTGGGTATATGGAGGGAGGTCAGAAGATATCTTTGTGGAATTGATTTTCTCATTCTACAGTGTGGGGTCTGGAGGTCCCACTCAGGTTGTCAGGCCTGGCAGCTGGCCCCTTTACCCGCTGAGCCATGTAACATTTTTACATAAGGAAGTAAACCTTTCTGTCTCTCTCGTTTTTAATTCCTTGATTCTTAGTGAGTACTTTAAATGTTGTTCATCCAGGAAAGGTGCTTATCTATTTTACTAGGTAAAAATGAGGAACAACCAGAACTTTTCATGGTTGTGGTGGTTTTAGAGGCTTGTACTAAACTTTCAAAATATGCTTTATCTGGATGACTGATAATATAGGACCTGTTGGCCTCTACTGAAATGGTAGATCTGATGATAAAACATGTGGGAAAGTCTTGAACTCATAGATATTTTATTAATGTAGCAGAAAACCTGGACTTTATTATAACATTATTGAGTTTGGTAATTTAAATTTTTTATTCATATTGTTAGTAGTAATTTATATTTCATTTTATCATAATCAGCTTTATGGTATGACCAAATTTAATTCCAAAACAATAATATTTTCTTTCCAATCTGCTATACTGACCAACAAGAAAGATAGTTAACTAATAACTTAAGAAATTTAACTTAAGAAATGTATTCCATTCTCACCTAGAGGCTTTACGGTTTAAATTTCAGCTCTGGAGCTTTTTCTTAGCAGTAAGCTAACATCCTTGAGCAGCAGCTTCTTTGTTGTCTGGCAGGTGCAGATTCTTATCTCAAAGCCTTTGGGAGGATCAGATAAGCTTGTGTGTTAAGCTGGTACCTAAGTAACAAAGGCCCATTTTTAAAAAACAGTTGTCCATTTATGATAATTTATAGATGAAAAGAATATGAGGACTAAAACAACTCAATATTAGTTTTGTGTGTCTAGGAAATATCTATCCTTAATACAAACTGTGTAACTTTGAAGATTTTTGTTTTCTTTAGTGAAAATATTTTTGGTTAACATATTTTATGCAGCAGTAGTATGAACTGAACATTTTCTATAAAATACATATATATCTACATTCTAAATGATATAGGTGTGTGTTTTTGTAGGTTTGCCTGAATCCATCATTGCGGCTGCATGTTCAAGGAGTGGCCAGAGGGTTCTGCATGTTGATTCGTAAGTTTTAACTCTGGTAGCATTTAACACACATATACATCTCTATATATTTACAAATGTATTATGTGAAATTTTGTAACAGGAAACCCTGGAATTATTTTCATTTTCACCAGTAATGCATAAAACATAAAATACAAGGTTTCTTACTATATTCTTTGAAATAACAATAGTTGTCCTTTAAGAGTAAACCAAATGTACCTTTAAATTTTTTCCCCTCAAAAAGGAGCTTATTCTTAAAATAAGTAATTCTTTAACAGGCTTAAAAATCTCATGTGTGCTTTTTCTTATATAACATATGTGTGTCTGTGACTATATACCACATTTATTTGGTACTGTTTTTTAGGCTTGATTTTTTTTAATACAGTTAGCTAGTAGATTTGAATTCATGGATGTCCAAATTTGAACTTAAATGTCTTAAATAGGAAATATGTCTAGAATAGATTTATCTTAAAAGCATTAATAAGATGGAAAAGGAAAAACTGCTTGACGCATAACAGCACCCATGTTCCTTGAAAGCATATATTAAGTGTGCCACATATGCATTTACTCATTTGAACCAGTGGCTCATTGACTCAGAAGACAAAGAAGCCTGTCTTTTACATATTACCTACAGTGTTTTTCAGAGTGCTAAAAAACAAAGTAGCAGTAGATCTGTAATAATGTATAGTATAGTGCTTTCCCCTTTGTTCATATTGTAAAACATGGCATCCATTAACTTATATTTAACATTTCATAAATTTATTTATTTTTAAGATATCACATGAAGGAGTATGATTTATTTTTAAATTTTCATATATGTATGTATGTCAGTGCACCTTGTCCATACTCATTCCTTCTTTCCTTCCCCACCCATTAACCCTCTTCTTACTAATCCCCTTCCCTCCAGTGACCTTATTCTCTGTTCATGGTGCATGTATCTACAGCTATTTTTCTTTTTCTTTTTTTTTTCCTTCTTCTTCTCCTGCTCCTCTTCCTCCTACTACCCCTCCTACTCCTCCTCCTTCCCCGTCCTCCTCCTCCTCCTCCTTCTTTTTTTGGTTTTTCAAGACAGGGTTTCTCTGTTTAACGTTGGCTGTCCTGTACTCGCTGTGTAGACCAGGCTGGCCTCAAACTCAAGCCTTCTCTGATACCTTCCTTCAGATCATTTCTTTTACACTTACGGTTTCATTTCTAGTTTTATGACATTACATCTCTCTGTATCTCTCTTTCCATAGGCCATCTTTATTCTAGGGTTTTGTGCTGGCTAGTTTTTGTCAACTTGAGACACACACGTACATACTATATATATATTTTTTTCTTATCTTTGTGAAACAAATTTGATACTATTTTGTATTTTTATTTCATTCTACTTTGTTGAGTAATGTTACCTCTTTGTATTAGTAGGGTGTGTGCATGCACACACATACACTCACACATACTCATGTACACAAGGAGAATACATAAGAATACAATATTTAAAAAGTGTATTATTCTAATAATCTTATTTTTATACTGTTAATAAAGCTTAATAACACAAACCATGTAGTAGTAAATGTTTTTTCTAATCATTGATATATCCTGAAAGAGGAATGAAGTCAAATATGTTTTATTATTTGGTTGAATTTTTTATTTTTGAGATAGATTCTCACTCTTCTGTTGAGTCATGATTGGAATTCACTGTGTCTAAGCTTAACTTTGAACTCCTGAATTCTTCTAGTCTCAGCCCCTGCTGCACCACCCGACAAGTGCTGAGCTCAGATGACATCTGTGAGCAACTGTGCCTGAGTTGATATTGTGTGTGTGTGTGTTTGTATGTGTGTGTGTGTGTGTGTGTGTGTGTGTGTGTGTGTGTACACTATATATACATATAGATTTTTTCAACTTATAAAAATTTATTTATTTAATCACTTTACAGCCTGATCCCAGCCCCCTCCCTCTTCCCCTCCTAGTCCTGCCGTCACATCTCCTCCTTCCCCTCAGTCTCCCCTTTCCTTTTTAGAGAAGGGGAGGACCCTAAAGGGTATTAACCCACAATGTCAACTCAAGTCACAGTAGACATAATAAGTGCATCCTCTCCCACTAAAGCCAGATAAGGCAGCCCAGCTAGGAGAAAGGGATCCAGAGGCAGATAAAAGAGTCAGGGACAGCCCATCTTCCCATTGGTAGGGGGCCCACATGATGACCAAGCTGCTATATATGTGTATGGGGTCTATGTCCAGCCCATGCAAGCTTGTTGGTCTGTGTTCAGTCTCTGTGAGCCCCCATGGGCCCAGGTTAGTTTACTTTGTAGGTCTACTTATAGTGTCCTTGTCCTCTCTGGCTCCCTCAGTCCTTCCTCCCAGTCTTCCATAAAACTCTCTAATTGTTCCTGTTGTTTGGCTGTGGGTCTTTGCATTTGTTTCCATCAGCTGCTGTATGAAGCTTCCCAGAAGGCAGTTATACTAGGTTCCTGTCTGCAAGCATAGCAGAATATCATTAATAGTGTCAAGGGTTGGTTTCTGTCATTGGTTTGCCATTTCCTCAGTCTCTGCTCCATCTTCATCCCTACATTTCTTGTAGGCAAGACAGATTTTGAGTCAAAAGTTTTATGCATGGGTTTCTATTGCTCTCTCTCTCTAATGGAAGTCCCACCTGACTTATAGGAGGTGGCTAGTTCAGGCTCCCATGTTCCCTGATCAGCTAGGGTCACCCCCATAGTCTCCCAGGGGCTTCCCCTGTTTCAAGATGCTCCTCCACCAATTTACATTCTCTCTTCAGCATCCCCCTTCCCACACCTGATCCCTGCCTTCCTTAGCCTCCTCACCCCCTCTTCCATACAGCTCCCTCCCTCCATCTACTTCAGATGGCCATTTTTCCTCTTCTGTATGTTCTTGGGTCTTTTGGTTATGCTTGCTTCTTTTTTCCCTAGGCATCTATGTGTAATAGTCCCTTGGCTTTGTTTTCCGTCTCTGATACTTTTCCTACTCTTTAATTTATTTGTGAATGGAGTTTTCAACTGTGTATATTTATTTGATGGATTGTCTAATTTCTAACATATACGGGTTTTGTTTTTAGATTTTTCATTTTCCATGCTGAAATTTTTCTTTGATGGTTTTGCATCTCTTGACTACATTTCTGATGTTTTCATCCTCTTCTTATTTTCTTATCTAGGTTTTGGATTGATTTGCTTAGTTCATCTTAAAATTTATATAAATTTTAAAAATAAAATAAATAAATAGAGATAATAAAATGAAATGAAAGTATAATACCATCTGTATTTCTTCCCAGTTGTAATACGTATGGCTTTCCTGTTCCCTTCTGTTGTCAGCTATCCATTTCTAAAGGTAGGGGGAGTTTAGTTAATTCAACAGAGTAGATCGGAATGTTCTCTTTTGCTGAGAGGACCTTCTGGGTTGGACTCTTTTCTTTTGGGAGTTCCTTGGTGAGTGTGAGATGATTCACTTAATATCTTACATCTCTGCCTGTAACTACCACCTTTTTTCTGGTAGGTAATAATTGGTACCAGAGAAGTAAATATCACCCTGAATATAGCCAAATGCAAAACAGTGAAGAACAGAATCGTTTGAGGGAATGAGTGTTAGGAGAGAATCCATCAAAGTCTAGTAAGAAGCAGGAGCTGGAAGTTCAGCAGGAAAACATACATAATGGTGTAGGCATTCATTAATCTGATAAATTGAGTCCATATGTCTTCATTCCATACAAGAGAAAGGTTGAAACAAAGGGATATTTTCAAGTTTTCTGATATGGCCCAGGTTTGTTTTTTTCTCACTTAATACTCATTTTAGTATTTTACACTTTATTTACCAGGCTTGTCTTGCCTTGTCTTTCTGCCTCTGCCTCTGCTGACCCCTCTTTCTTCCTTCCTTCCTTTCTTTCTTTCTTTCTTTCTTTCTTTCTTTCTTTCTGTCTTTTTCTGTGTGTCTGTCTTTGACTCTGTCTGTCTGTCATCTTTGTTTTTGTCAGTGCTGGCAGTCAAAGCTAGAGCGTTCAATATAACAGCGAAATGCTTTACCAGTAGAGCTGTATCATTACACCCTTTAATTTAAAGACTAAATGTAAAATACTGTACCCCAGTTCAATGCATTCCATGGTGTGTGTGTGTAGGGGAACTGTTTTGTATCTAATTCAGGGTTTATGTATACTAGGCAAATTGTAAAACACTAAGCTACATCCTCTGTCCTGAATTTTATGCCTTAATTCAGTCTGACAATTTGTCTTATAACTGCATTTTGTTGATTTTTGTGTTGTAGCTCAGTTTTATTTGGATATATTTCTACAATCTTATTTTTAGCCTTGTTGTTGTTTTTCTACATTTTGTCATTTCAGCCTTTTAATGAATATATTCAATGTTTACTTCTTCTTTTCTGCTGGGGGCCAGCTTCAGCCTTTAAAAGGGTGACCCAAGAAGAGATAAGGAGTCAGTGAGGGAGGAGCGAGTCAGGTGCAGTGGTCAGGGGAATCTTGCAGCTCTGACTGACTAGCAATCGGGTTGCTTCTTTATACAGGTTTCACAGAAGAAAGACAGACTAATGATTATCCAAGAATTACAGATTATATCATTTTGTCTCAGAGCATGTGTTTGATTTTTCATTACATGTCTGGGGTTTCAAGTTCAATCCCAATTAGAAAGTACAGATAGAACATATTTTATTTTTATTAGCAACCTTATAACTCTAATTCAAAGACTCAAAAGAATGTTTCCACCAAAGCAAGCACATTTATTATATGACAGCCTACTTTTAGGTTGGCAGTATTTGCAATTTTAAAACACTCTAGACAAACAGAAAACATCTGAACTGATCTTTTTTTATGAATAGCAAATACTAATACCCAACTCCTTTTATTTATCTTATTCAATGAGGTCTATTCCTCCAGGGGTGTTCCCTGTAGGAACCCCTATATTTAAAATACATTTTCAGAGAGCTCTAAGCCTATTGATAAAAACACTGGGTGTTTTCTTTCTATTTTATTGTGCAGGGTTGTGGTAGTTTATTTTTCTTCTAGGAGCAGGGTAAGTAGTATAGGTAATTAAAACACTTGCCTGTGGCTTAGAAAGGAAAAAAAGCAGGTAATCTTGATGTCTTTTTTTTTTTTTTTTTTTTGTATTTGCTCTTTTGATATGAAAGAATTCAAAGTTATATCTGTTCTTATTTCTAGATTCCTAGTTTGTGTGGTGGGACAGCAAGGGGTATGGCTGAGCTTTGCCTCTATATGCCTATCAGCTGATAGGCCTCTGTTGACCATGGCCACTCAGTTAAAGATGAAGGTCTGGCATTGGTTTCACCAGACTGGCTTACTTGTAGCTCCCTGAGTCAAGGGACTGGTGATCATGCTGGTGGTGGTGTGAGTGGGATGGGGAGGTTATTGCAGTCTGACTAATTGCTTTGGGTGGAAGAGTAGGTTGGAAAATAATTTAATCTTTCAATGACTATGAAGGCAGTGAGAACGTCCATCTAGTGGAAGATGACTTCAGTACAGTTCTTAGTACTTCTTTTGGTGCTATTGTTGGAAGTGAAAGCCAAGTGATACTTGAAGTATCTGTAAAATGCCACATGGTAGCTTCTGGAGGAGTAAATGTCATGCTCTTGCTTAAAGGTTGGGGAAAACCTCTGGTAAGTAGGGACAGAATTTAGCTAGCTCATTCACAGAGACCAGAGGCCTGGAGCCCTTAGTTGATTTCACATACAGGCTCGTTCTATCTTTTTCACTCCTCTTAAAACATCTTTCTGTTTTCATTTTTATGCCTTTATTGTTGCATTTTAGGTGTATGTCTAGCACTTTATAAATTTTGTTTTTCAGGTTTCTTTTTGAATTTAATTTGTTTTTAAGATGTACTTTACTTTACATATGCTATAGCTTTCTTTTCTTTTTTTTTTTTTTTTTCCCAAAATGACATTCACGTCTGGAAATTCTGCTTGTTTATTTTTGAAATAAGGTCTTGCTATATAGCCCAGTGCTTGGCTCAGAGTCAATAAATAGTCCAATCTGGCTTGGAATTTGTGCTCCTTTTGTGTCAGCCTTCTGAGTGCTCACAGTTTGACTTTTTTTTTTTAAGCTTTTGTTTTCCTTGCTCTAATCTGAGAGAGAGGGAGCAGGAGAAAGGGGGACAAGGAGGAAGAGGGACAGAGACAGGGACACACACACAGAATAAGTATGTGTATGATATATTTGTGTGGTATATGTGTGCATTTTTTTGTTTGCACATATGCGAGGCTAGAGGAGGTCATCAGGTGTCCCATAGTTTTAGTCTCTGCCTTATTCCTTTGAGATAGGACCTGTCAGGTTGTCCACCACCAAGAGAAAGCACTTTATTCTTTGTCCCCAAGGCCCTGGGGTTAAAAGTGTGCATGCTTATGCTTGTGTGTTGCGTACCTATTTGTTTATGGGGTCCCTGGGATTTGAACTCAAGTCCTCATTTCTGTACTCTTAAGTATTCTTACCTACTGAGTTATCTTTCTACCCCCAATTCTTTCATGAAAGCAAATATATATTATAAAAGGTTCATGGAGTGTTTAATACTGTTTGTTATTGTCTTTTCCATTTTCAGGTGAGTGCCACATGGCTTCATCCACCAGAAATGTTGAATTTTGCATTGTTTTTTAATAGAAAAAATTTTCATACACTATAGTTTGATCATGTCCCCCCAATTTTTCATGTCCTTCTCACCCCCTCTTCCACCCAACTTTATGTTCTTTTTCTCTCTGTGTTTACTTTATATGTCTTTCTCCCTTGTAATTTTTAATATTCCTTCTTTGTTCTGTACATTTAGTGTTTTGTGTCACAGGGAAGGAATTTCTTTTTAAAGTTTTTATTCTTTGTGAATTTCACATCATGCAACTTCATCCACTCATCTCTCTGTCCCCCCATATCTACCCTCCACCCTTGAAACCTCCCCCAAAAAGGAAAAATAAACCATATTGTTGTGGAAGCTATAGTGTGCTATAGTCTACCCTTTTGTCTGCACATCTTTTTGTTGTTATTTGTTTTGTTTTGTTTTTGTTTTTGTTTTTTTCAGACAGGGTTTTTCTGTGTTAGCCTTGGCTGTCCTGGCCTTGCTTTCTAGACCAGGCTGGCCTCAAACTCTCAGCGATCTACCTGCCTCTGCCTCCCGAGTGCTGGGATTAAAGGCGTGCACCACCTTGTCTGCACAGATTGTCTGCACATCTTTACATGCAAATGTTCATTGCAATGAGTCATTTGTCTGGTTTGAAGCCTCTGCTACACTATAAATACTGGATCCTCACCAGGACTCCTCTTGGATATCCTGTTGTTACCCTATGTCATGGAGATCCTTCAGCTTTAGGTCTGCAGGACTGGCCTCCTTACATGTTCCAACAGTTCATTAATGGGCTAGATGTTGGGGTGGGCCAACTCAAAGCCCTGGGTCTGGGCCTGGGTGATAGCTGAGCTGGTTAGCCCATCAGCTCTCCAGTACCCAAACCAAGAGAGTGATCTCTGTAGTACTGCCCCTGTTAGCTCATCCAGTACTGCAGCTGGCAAGGGGCAGGGTCAGCTATTCTACTCTTATGACCTCAGGGCTGCCTCAGCCAACCACCATGCCACCAGGGTCAGCTCTGCTGTACTGTCCAGGGGAGGTACAGGGGCCAGCTCTCCTGCTCTCATAACCTCAGGGCCAGCTCTCCTGCCTGTGGGTAGGGTGGTTGAAGGATGGAGAAGGCACCTCTCCCTCATCCACACCAACACATGGCATATGAGTTGGTAGGGTCAGCTCTCCCACACTCATCAGGGCTAGCTCTACCAGACCTTCCTTCCTGCTCCCCTGGCCTGCAGGCCTGGGGTGGACCCATAATGGATTTCTTGTCTGGTCTAGTCTATTTGGTATTCTGTTTGTATCTTCTACCTCGATAGGCATCTCCTTCTTTTAGGTTAGGGAAATTTTCTTCTATGACTTTGTTGAAATCATTTTCTGTTTTTTGTGCAGAGTTTCTTCTGCTATTTATATTATTCATAGGTTTGTCCTAGATTTCCTATGTCTTTTATGTTTAGTCTTTTTCCTCTCCCCTTTTTTTGTATTTAATATTTTCCTTGACTGATAGATATATCCAGTTCTATGTTGTGTTCTAGACCTGACATTTTATCTTTTGTGTCTTGTAAGCTGTTTGGTGAGGCTTACCTTTCAGGCTTTTGTATGCTATCCTAAGTTTATCATTTCTAGCTACATTTCAGCTTGTAGTTCTTTAGTGATTCTATTTTCACTTTCATGTCCTGAGATGTTATTTCATTCAACTCTTTTTGTTTTTTTGATCTTTATTAAAATATTTGATTATATCCTCTTTTAAGGTCCTTGAACATATTCATAAATTGATATTTTGAAGTTCTTGTGCTTTAGCTGAATTGCATTTATCAGGTCCTATTATAGTAGGGTTATGAGCTTCTAAAGGAGGTGTATTGTCTTGGCTGTTCATATTTGAAGTTTTGCAGTGGTATCTAGGCATATGGAGTTAAGATGTTTGAAGTATTTTCTTCTTGTAAATATCTGATCTAATGCTTGATGGGAACTATGTGTTCCATTCTTTGATTGCTATCTCTGGATCATAGGCAATTGTGGCTGTGGGGTCCCTGGTAGAGAGTGTTTATGCTGGTCTGTTGTAGATCACACAAATGAATGGAGATGGTCTAGGAATAAAGGCTAAGAGGGGCAGGGGTAATGAGCTAAGTGGGCTGGGGTCCACACCAAGAGGCAGAATCCTAGGAAATAGATAAGAGTTGGGAGGAAGGGTTCCTGAACCAGGTTGCTACCGGACCAAGACTAAACCTGGAGATATTAGAATGGAGGACTGGGGCTATAGTGAGAATTGCCTACATGCTTCCCAGCATAGTATGGCCACTGGGGTTCCTGGTTTTAAAAATGTATTTTTGTCCATAGGAGGTGTGGAGAGTAGATGGGAGAGAGCTAAGCAGGGTTAGCACAGTCTAATAAACAGAGTCCCCAGGGAATGATGGTGGGGTGAATTTTGCATTATTCTTAACTGGGAAATTATCTGTGGAAGTCTTGCTTTCTTCAAAAAGGCCTTTACATTTCTTTTGGCTTTGTCACCAAGTATTGCTACTAGCTGTATTTTTCTTTTCCTTCAGTAACAAATGATCACAAATATAGTTGCTTTAAAATATAAACTTATTATATAATTTTTTTTTTATAGCCTAGAAGTCTGAAATGAAACGTATATCATGGGACTACTATTAAATGTAGATAATTCTGCACTCCTGAGGGAGATTCCAGAGATACCCATTTCCCTGTTTTTGAGTTCTAGAGGCCATTGCTGTCCCTTCCTCTGTCTTTAAAGTATATCACTCCAACTTTCCCCATCTATCTTCCTATCCTTTCCTTCCATCGTTGACTTGACACCTCTTTATGAGGAACACTGTGGTTATATGCAACTTATGTGGATAACCCAGGAATTTATTTTTTCATTTTGGCATCCTTAATTATTTTAGTAAAATCTCATTTGTTATGAAAAACAAAAGTCCATCAAATGGAAATTCAAATTTGGACATTTCTGAAAAGTCATTATTATGTGTACCTTATTTGCTCGAAGCAATTTTTAGGTTAATTTGGGGGCTTTGGTTTGGGGTTTTGTTGTTGTTTCTGTAAGTAGAATAAATTATAGAACTACTGTCACTTACTTATGATATAAGTTAAATATTTACTTAGCTAAATTTTACACTTCAACTATAGACACCCTTCTGCAGCATTCTACCATGTATTCTTTGTGAATATGTTCTACTTGTTCAATCTTTATGCTTTTAATGATTTTATCTATTCTGTGTGAATATTTCCTACATTGAAAATAGATTTTTTCTAATATGTTGTGATTAATATTTTCCCTTCCCCAACTCCTCTCAGATCCTACTCATTTTTTCATCCACCCAAATCTATACCCCTTTCTCTTATTCAAACAGGCATCTAAACATATAATGTTAATAATAAAATAAAAATGAACCAGAATGGGACAAAAAAATTGAAAAAAGAGAGTCAAAGAAAAAGCACAAGAAACATATACACACAGAGACCCACATGCACACATGCAGAAATCCCACGAAAACTCAAAATCAGAAACAATATATGCAAAAGACCTGTAAGGTTAAAAAAATAAAAGGATGCCCAGACAAAGCATTATAAAACAAAACCCGAAAAACCTCTGCAATTTTTATTCCTCCACCAACAACAGACAAAATATAGCTTTTTAGTGAAGCATTCCTTAATATTTCTAGTAACATCAAATTTTGTATTTGTACCTTCAAATTTATATACTTTTATAATGTAACATTTTTATATTATGTTATTATTTGTAGATATTCTGGGGTCATCCTTTATTCATTTATAGATCCTCACAGTCAAAAAGTATCTAGAACATAGCAGTTTTTCAATGAACATTTGATAAATGAATAAAATTTAACATTGTTTAGATATGCCAAGTTACTGTGGTCTTGGTGAGAATGTACAATTGACTAATTCATGTTTTTGCCTTGTTGATAATCTTTAGACTTGAAAATTGTTGCTGGTTTAGAAGGGAGGCATCTAGAAAGAACAAAGTTGATTTCCTTGTTTTTAATAGCCGAGTAGTATTTCATTGTGTAAAGGTACCACAGTGTCTTTATCCATTCTTGGGTGGAACTAGAAAAGATCATCCTGAATGAGATAACTCAGACCCAGAAAGACACACATGGTATGTACTCACTTAAAAGTATTTATTCACTTAAAGTCACACATGGTATTTATTCACTTAGCAGCCCAAAATAGATGTTCTCTGAGAGTCTCCACTCAGTGGGGGATCAGTGCAGATGCTGGGACTCACTGCTGGACTCCAGGTGGGGGAAAAGAAGGACCCAGATTGTCAGGAGCCCCACAAGGAGACCGTCAAGGCCAGCCGATCTAGACCCAGGGGTGCCTACAGAAACTGCTGTACCATCCAAGGACAATGAATGTAGTAAACCTAGACTCCCTGTTCAGATATAGCTAATGGACAGCTCATTCTCCATGGTTGTGAGGAAAGCTAGGACTGCCTCTGACATGAACTTTGGTGCCCTCAATTTGATCAATTCCCCTTGGTGGGAATGCCTTGTGGGCACACAGAAGAAAGGTAAGCTGGCTATCCAGATGAGACCTGATAGGCTGTGGTCATATGGTGGGGGAGGAGGTCCCTTTCTGTCAGATTCTAGGCGAGGGGAATAGGGTAAAGAGGGAAGAAGGGGGGAACGGGAAGATACAAGTGAGGGGATAACAATTAGGATGTAATCTGAATAAATTATAATTAAGAAACAACAAAGAGCAAAGTTGAAGTATGTACAGGGTTTAAACAAGTTGAGAGGAATTCTTACTCATTTCTAGCATATTTTGGAATACTAACCTTGCTGTTAGTGATGGTTTATATTCTCCAGTTACTTTGACAGAATACACAATCATTACCTTTTATTTTTCAAGTTTCCTCAGTTAGGTTCTATTCTATTGAATGGACTAGGTCTGTTTTCAAACTTGAACAGTGTTCCTAGTACTTGGAAGGCTTTGAAACTGTAGGACAAAATACTGAAAATTTCCCCCATTATATATTGCATAAAACTTGAAATGAACTTATTTGTGACTCAGAAAATTTATAAAATAAGTGCAGAGGGATTTTAAG
The DNA here is from genome assembly GCF_903995435.1 of Acomys russatus. NCBI lineage: Eukaryota > Metazoa > Chordata > Mammalia > Rodentia > Muridae > Acomys > Acomys russatus. Next base: position 62,334,819 of record NC_067169.1, on the reverse strand, counting down.
TTGGTTTTTGAAATTGCCCTAACACTAGTATCTTGCATATGTATTACAGTTTGGACCTGGACTATCCCCAAGTCTCATGTGTTAAAGGTATGGGCAGAAGTCTTATATGATGGTGGGAGGTGGTAGATAAATTAGGAGATGGTACAAGGAAGTTATGCCATTGGGAGTTGACCCTTAAAGGGCCCTTTATTGGAACCCTGATTTTTAAATCTTCTTCATTAGGAAATAGTATATGCATTTTATAAACATAATATACATATAAACTGTATATGTATCAAGGCAGCAATAAAATTATATATATATATATATATATATATATATATATATATATATATATATATATATTACTTTAGTGAGAAAGCAGAAAGTACTATTTACAGAGATTTTATAAGTGACTAAAAATAGCTTGTGATTAAAATAAGTGTGCAAAGGCCAGATTTAAATGAGGGGACTCCATTCTTTGATAGTGCACATTCCCTTTATCCTGACTCTTTACCATCATGTACATTTTGCTGCTTTCCTTTTCCTTAGCACCCTACTGTGGACATAGCCCTATAGTTTTCTTAGTTTGCATAGTATAAACTGGCTCATAAGTTACTCTAGGTTCTAGATTTAAGGAAATTGAGTATGGACAGGCCTTTGTCCTTTTGAGATATGTTCTTGGAATGCCCTGTAATGTCTCTATTCATTTATCTTGGGTAAATGTTGGCCCTTAATGTATGGACATACAGGCATAGGGATGGATAAAGCGCTTCTCAGGCTTGATGTACACGTTTACCTTCACTGTGGAAAGGCAGGAAGAGATCAAGAGAGATTACTATAGGCAGTGGTTTGTGCTCTTTTTTTCATTGCTGTGGAAAAATTTTATAGACACACTTTAATGGAAACTCATGGCTTTAGAAGTTTCATTCTGTCATTTGTTAGATACATTTCTTTGGGTATGTCATGAGGCAAAACATAATGATGGCACAAGTATGTGGTAGAAGAGACCGCAGAAAGATAAAAGTGACTAGACTAGGGGGAAAATAATACCATTCAAAAGCACATCCCCAGAGACCTACCCTCTTTATCCAGTCCCCACCTATTATTTTTACCATGCTTAAATAGTGTCATCACATTATGAATCTGTCAGTGGTTTTGTACATTATTTAGATCAGATCCTTCATGATCCAGTCACTTCTCAATGATTGGAGCCATTAACTGGGAACCAAATTCTCATGTTAGGACACATTTCATATCCAAACCTCCAACTAGTATTTGCATTCTATAGATTCATACTTTTCAAGAGCCAATTTAAACAAATGAAGCATTTGTTTGTTTTATAGGTAACATTTTAAACTGATATCTGCCAACATTTATTTTCAGTTAATTGTAAAGGAATGCATTTTTTAGTAAATGAGCACGTGGTAATTTGATAATTCATTTAGCCAGCTATCTATTATGTATTATGCTATTGTGTTCTCCTATTATGACAAAAATATGAAGTTCTATCCACCATGTGTGCGTGCACGTGTGTCTATGCATATGTGGGTATAGTTAATATCTTTGTGTTTCAAAAGAATCGTACCACAAACTGGCCTATACTATTTGCTTATTTATAAAACAGTCGTTTGTTCTTTTTTCCCCATCTAATTTCCCAAAAGAAGCCAAAGTGAGCTAGGTAATAAACTATAATGCTTCAATAAAATTGAATGTTATATAAGAACTTTACCCTTATTTACATGGTTCATTTAGCTATTTAGTAGAATAATAACCTGAAATATACTTTGATCTTGAAGAATTGGAGTTGAGTGATGCTTCTTCTCCCTAATGTGATTTAGTCTCTTTTTAAAAAATATTGAATAAGACTAACGTTCTAAGACTAACACAAAGCAAAAATTAACTGGTTATTATGATCACTTACTGCATTCATCTTTTGTACAGATCTTCTTGATACTTTTAATTGTTTGTCATAGTTCAGGGTTATGTTTCATTCAAGTAGTGATTTATTTTTAAATGTGACCCCATTATAACAAACCAAGTACACCTTCTGTTGACATCTGTCTTTAAAAAAACTTAAAAAAAAAGATTTATCACTTATACAGTTTTAGGTCTGCATGTGTGACTGCACGCAAGAAGAGAGCACAAGATCTGACTATAGATGGTTGTGAGCCACCATGTGGTCTCTGGGAATTGAACTCAGGACCTTTGGAAGAACAGCCAGTGCTCTTAACCTCTGAGACTTCTCTCCAGCCTGACATCTGCCTTTTTGTCATTACCAGCTGCAGCTAATCTTTTCCAAGTAGTTTACTTCATTGTTGTAGTGCCATAAATTCTTGCAGACATATTTTAAACTAAAGTTAACTTCTGACAAATTGTAATTAGAGAAGGATTATTTTTGTGCATGAGCTTTGTAAAACATGTAAAATCTGTAGTTTTTTTCATAGAGATGCATTTACTTTAGATATTAGCTATTGGCATATGTAATTTAAGAATAGCTGTTATACCTACTCAACTCAATGAACACAGGGAAGTCGAGCTGGTGCCTATATAGAGCCTTCACGCATAATTGCTAGTATCTTTGGTATGGGAAGGTGCTCTGCACAATATCTGAAGATAAACAAACACTAAAGGAGCCACAAATCCTTGAATCTACAGTGGTCTCCTGTGTAAAAGACATGGTAGGGCAATGGTGGCACAAAGGTTTGGGAGTAACAAGTAATCAACATCTGGTTTGTCTTAAGTCCCACTCCACAAGATGGAACCCATACCTGACACTGCTTGGTTGACCAAGATCCTATGATTATATAGCCCAGGGATCTAGGGAGAAAAACAAATACTACTATTCTACTAAAGGAACATACTAATATGTTGTAACCGTAGATAAGTGCCTTGTCCAGTCATCATCAGGGAAGCAGCAGAGAAATTTCCTCCTGCAGCAGATGGGGCCAAACACAGACCCACAGCCGTACATTTTTCAGAGAGTCAGTGTGAGAGACCTTGAAAGACTCAGCCTTAAAGGGATATATCCCTCATACACCCCCTTAGGCCTTAAGGAACTCTGGAAGAGAAGGCAGAAAGAGTTTAAGAGCTAGAAAGGATGGAGGACACCAAGAAAACAAAGCCTTCTAAAGTCAACAGGACAGTTGCATGTATGAACTCACAGAGACTAAGGTAACATATACAGGGCCTGCACGGGTCTGTACCAGATGGGGTCCTAGAGCTGAACGAAGTAGACACAGGCCCCCTCATCCATTACCCAGAAGCTATCTCCAATTTATAACCACTTAAATGAAAAATTGGTTTTCTCCAAGGGCGTCTCACTAGGGAAACCAAATATTTTTTTCTTATTTTATTAATAATTTGTTCACTTTACATCCCAAATGAAGCCTCCCTGTCCTACCCTCCCCCTCCTTGCCTACCCGAGTCCTCAGAAAGTGGGAGCCCTCCTCCCCTAACATCTGACCTCAGCCTATCAAGTCTCATTTGGACTGACTCTATCCTCTTTCTCTGTGGCCTGGCAACCCCCCACCCCCCACCAGGGGGAGTGATCAATGAATGAGCACCAGAGTCCGTGTCAGAAGTAGTCCCTACTCCCCATATTATGGGTTCCACAATGAGACTGTGCTGCCTATCTACTACATCTGAGCAGAGGGTCTAGGTTCTCTCCATGCATGACCCTTGGTTGGTGCATCAGTTTCTGCAGCACCCCCTCCTCTGTCCAAATTTGTTGGCTCCATTGGTCTCTTTGTGGGGCTTCTGTCCTCTCCAGGTCGGTCTGTCCTCCACCTCTTCCACAGGACTCCCTGCACTTCACCCCAATATTTGGCTATGAGTCCAAGAATCTGCTTTGATCCCCTGCTGGGTGGAGTCTTTCCCAGGACCTCTATGGTTGGCTCCCTTCTTGTTCCTTCTCTTCGACTGCTTCTATTTGCCCTTCTGAATGAAAATTAAGCATTCTTCCTAGGGCCGTCTTTGTTATTTTGCTTCTTTAGGTCTGTGTATTGTAATATGGTTATCCTGTATTATATGGCTAATATCCACTTATAAGTGGGTATATATCATATGTGTCTTTCTGGATCTGAGTTACCTCACTCAGGGTGATCATTTCCAATTCCATCCATTTGCCTGCAAATTTCAAGATTTCCTTGTTTTTAATAGCTGAGTAGTGTTTCGTTGTATAAATGTATCACAATTTCTTTATCCATTGTTCAGTTGAGGGACATCTAAGTCGTTTCCAGATTCTGGCTATTATGAATAAAGCTGCTATAAACATAGTTGAGCAAATGTCCTTATTGTATGGTGGAGCATCTTTTGGGTATATTGCTGGGTCTTGTGGGTAGCACTATTCCTAATTTTCTGTGAAAGCACCAGATTGATTTCCAAATTGGTTGTACAAGTTTGCACTCCCACCAGCAACAGAGGAGTGTTTATCCATTTCTCCACATCCGCTCCAGCATGTGCTGTCACTTGAGTGTTTGATCTTTTGCGTTCTGAGGGCTGTAAGATGGAATTGAAGAGTAATTTTGATTTGCGTTTCCCTGATAGCTGGGGACATTGAACATTTCTTTAAGTGTTTCTCAGCCATTCGATGTTCCCTCTGTTGAGAATTCTCTGTTTAGCTCTATACCCCATTTTTTACTTGGATAATTTGGCTTGATGATGTTTCATTTTTTGAGTTCTTTATATATTTGGATTCTAGTCCTTCATCAGATGTAGGCTTGGTGAAGATCTTTTCCCAGTCTGTAGGCTGTCGTTTTGTTCTGTTGAGGTGTCTTTTGCCTTATAGAAGCTTTTCAGTTTCATTAATTTTTCATCTTAAGAGTCTGTGTTATCTCCTTCATTGCTGGTGGGAATGCAAACTAGTACAGCCACTTTGGAAATCTATCTGGTGCTATCTCAGAAAAATGGGAAAAGGGCTTCCTCAAGACCCAGCTATTCCACTCCTTGGAATATACCCAGAAGATGCTCCAGCACACAACAAGAAAATTTGCTCAGCCATGTTCATAGCAGCCTTATTCATAATAGCCAGAACATGGAAACAGCCTAAGTGTCCCTCAGTAGAAGAGTGGATAAAGAAACTGTGGTACATATACACTATAGAATACTACTCAGCTACTAAAAACAAGGAATTCCCGAAATTTGTGGATAAATGGTTTGAGCTAGAAATGATCATAATGAGTGAGTTAACCCAGAAGCAGAAAGAATCAAATGGTATATACTCACTTATATCTGCATACTAGCCCAAGGGGCATGTCCCACGAAAGCCTTCACTTACCAGGAAACCAGGACAGAGGGTAAGGCATCCTATTGGGACTCTAAATTGAAAGACGCATGGGAGAATAGCAAAATAAAAAGATACAGAGGGTCCTAGAAATCTACAAGTAGAACAATATGATAGGCAGATTTGGGCCCAGGGGTCCCGCTCAAACTAAGGCACCAGCCAAGGACAATACAGGAGGTAAACTTTAAACCCCTTCCCAGATCTAGCCAATGGTCAGAATATTCTACACAGTTGAGTGGAGAGTGTGATATGAGTTTCTCACGTACTCTGGTGCCTCACATTTGACCATATCCCCTGGAGGGGGAGACCTGGTGGCACTCAGAGGAAGGACAGCAGATAGCCAAGAAGAGACTTGATACCCTATGAGAATATATAGGGGGAGGTAATCCCCCTCAGGAACAGTCATAGGGGAGGGGAATAATGGGAAAATGGGGGTGGGGGAGGAATGGGAGGATACAAGGAATGGGATAAACATTGAGATGTAACAAGAATAAATTAATAAAAAAAAAAAGAAAAGAAAAAGAGTCTGTGTTATTAGTGTTCTGTTCAGGAAGTTGTCTCCTGTGCCAGTGAGCAGTTCTTACAGCCTTTGTTGGATCAACGATTCCCTTTTCCAATATGTTCCCAGAATCTCCGTGCAGTGCATTGTAACTAACCTCAGAGGAACTCTGCAGAATTTTCTTTACTATCAAAGATCCTTCAACACCTGCTTTCTTAGCAATAGTCATTGTGGGAATTTTGCGTGATCTTTTAATAATTTCTATACTTATTTTCTGATCTTCATTAGCTAGTAATTAAAGTACTCTATTGAAGAGATATGGAGTGGGCAGCCTTGTCCCTGATTTTAGTGGAATTGATTTAAGTTTCTCTCCATTTAATTTGATATTGGCTATATGGTTGCTGTATGCTGCCTTTACTATGTTTAGGCACATGCCTTGGATCCGTGATCTCTCATAGTCTTTTAATATGAATGAGTGTTGGATTTTGTCAAATGCTGTTTTGTCAATGGAGATGATCATGTGGATTTTCTTTTTCAGTTTGTTTGTATCTTTCTATGTCTAAGGAGAGATAGGTAGTAGTCATTGTGGTAAGCCATTTGCGTTTACTCTTTCCCTACCATTCAACAAACATCCCTTCTTCTCAATATAGTTATAAGTATGTGTGGCGGCACTGTAAGAAAACATCTGTCCTTTGTCAGGAATTATAACTTTTCAAGAAATACATATAAGAAACTGCTAATAAAACCAAGTGAACTTATGGAGATTTCCAGTCCTTGGAAGGAACTCCCACATTTTATTATTGACTTAGAACTCTACTAGGGGCTATGGATTTAATATAATTACATCATGAAGGAGAAATCATAGTTATTACAGAATAATAAAAGGCACCATTATTCAGATTTGGTGGTTGGAGAGCTGAATGAGTGGATGTGGTCGTGACTATCCCTGTTGAGTTTCAATTTGGATATGAGACATTGTAGTAGCTTTGGGAGGTATCATTTTCTGCCTTAATCCATTTATGGAAAATTACGGATTTCTAAGCAGAGGCAGATTTTGCTGTTCAAAAAGTTCCACTTCATTGAATCACCTCTGAAAATTGTATCTGCAGTTGTCTGTCAAATCAATTTTGTGGTTATTTTTCTGCCCTGGAAAGAAATTGTACATAAGCATAGTTAAGTAAAATGATGCTTACTTCTCTAATGAAAGAACAGAAATACTTTAGGTGTTCAATGATTAACACTTGTCAAAAGGAAACTGATATTGATTCAACAACTACTCCTACTGTGAAGTTTCATTTTAGTAGTGCTGTTTGTGTATGTGTGTATGTAAATCAAGGTTAGGTTGTCTGCTTTTGTACTCTTATCCTTAACCTAGAAGCTATCTCTAATTGACAACTACCCACAAAGGAAACATTTCTTTAAGAAGTATCACTGGGTATATAAACCACACTTATGAGCAGGCCACAGTAGTAGGTGGCCAACACAAAAGAATTGTTTTTTTCTCCCTGCAAGGCTTTGGCTGATATATTTTGGTTTCCAATTGTGTCTATATGGGATTTCTCTGTGTGTGTGAATGTGTGTGTTTCTGAGTCTTTGTTATTCTTGGGCTTTTTCTTTGGCCTTTTTCCGGTTCCTTTGTTTTATTTTGTCCTACACAGGTTTCTTTCTTGTTATTTTATTTCATGTTATTATTTTCTTTTTTCTTCCTTTTTTAAAAGATGCCTATTTGCTTTCAAATGAGACAGAGTTTTTAAAAAGTGTGTATTTGGGTGTGTGGGGAGGTGGGTAGGAGCTGGAAGAACTTGAAGGAGGAAACACTGCAATAGGAATAAATTGTATGAAAAAATCTATTTTCATAAAATAAATAAAAGAAAAGAAAAAGGGGGGACTATAATGTGTTGTCAAGCTTGAGAACCACTGCCTTATAAATGACTACTAGAGTGAGAGTAATCATATTAGTTTTTAACTTAATATTAGTGTAAATAAATTAGACAATATAGAAAAATACAAGTCTCTTTACTAAAATGCATAGATATTTGATTAAGGTAGCATAGTTATATATTGTGAAGGTTTTGTGTATAAAACTATACCATAAAGGGTTAGGAAAATAGAAAAAACTTTACCTCATTAAGAAGAAAAGTATATCTTATAGAAAAGAAATAAAATTGTCCTTGTATGTAAGATTGAGGAAAAAATCCAATCAGTTGTTACCATATTTTCTTCTCTTGCTTTTCCATGTTTTTGTTTGTCTTTAATTGTCATCATAGGTTTTTTTTTTTAAATTTTTTTTTATTTTTTTTTTAATTAATTTATTCTTGTTACATCTCAATGTTTATCCCATCCCTTGTATCCTCCCATTCCTCCCCACCCCCATTTTCCCATTATTCCCCTCCCCTATGACTGTTCCTGAGGGGGATTACGTCCCCCTGTATATTCTCATAGGGTATCAAGTCTCTTCTTGGCTACTTGCTGTCCTTCCTCTGAGTGCCACCAGGTCTCCCCCTCCAGGGGACATGGTCAAATGTGAGGCACCAGAGTACGTGAGGAAGTCGTATCACACTCTCCACTCAACTGTGGAGAATATTCTGACCATTGGCTAGATCTGGGAAGGGGTTTAAAGTTTACCTCCTGTATTGTCCTTGGCTGGTGCCTTAGTTTGAGCGGGACCCCTGGGCCCAAATCTGCCTATCATATTGTTCTACTTGTAGATTTCTAGGACCCTCTGTATCCTTTTATTTTGCTATTCTCCCATGCGTCTCTCATTTAGAGTCCCAATAGGATGCCTTCCCCTCTGTCCCAGTTTCCTGGTAAGTGAAGGCTTTCGTGGGACATGCCCCTTGGGCTAGTATGCAGATATAAGTGAGTATATACCATTTGGGTCTTTCTGCTTCTGGGTTAACTCACTCATTATGATCATTTCTAGCTCAATCCATTTATCCACAAATTTCTGGAATTCCTTGTTTGTAATAGCTGAGTAGTATTCCATAGTGTATATGTACCACAGTTTCTTTATCCATTCTTCTACTGAGGGACACTTAGGCTGTTTCCATGTTCTGGCTATTATGAATAAGGCTGCTATGAACATGGCTGAGCAAATTTTCTTGTTGTGTGCTGGAGCATCTTCTGGGTATATTCCAAGGAGTGGGATAGCTGGGTCTTGAGGAAGCCCTATTCCCATTTTTCTGAGATAGCACCAGATAGATTTCCAAAGTGGTTGTACTAGTTTGCATTCCCACCAGCAATGAAGGAGTGTTCCTCTCTCCCCACATCCTCGCCAGCATGTGGTGTCACTTGAGTTTTTGATCTTAGCCATTCTGTCATCATAGGTTTTTAATTGCTGTTTAAATGTGGACTCATGTAGATTGTGAAGATAACCATGAACTTTTAATCACCCTGCTTGTTTCTAGGATTCTAGCCTCCGTAGTACTGTATAATCCCAGTCTGCCACATTGAGTCCAGTCCCTTTTGTTGAAGACAGATTTTGTGATGAAGATGTTATTAATTTGTGAAGAGATTTCTGTTTCTTACAATGATCTCTAATATTCACAATGTATATTATTAGACACAGTGCAACTTCCTAATAGCTATTTCCCAGTTCCTTGCTTCTGTTATAAGTACCTCATAACTGTTATTTAATACTTACTAGACTGTCTGAAAGAAATAGACTTTCTGTCCTTTGTTGAGACAAGGAAACAGACTGAGACCTAAAATAAAGTGTGCAATCCCTCACTCTTCTAACAGGGAAGATCCAGGTATTAATATGTAGGTTAATTTGATAGCGACACCTGTGCAAATTTCTCTATGATTAAGTGTTGTACCATAGCCGAAATGCATCTTCATTGATGCTTCAAGGGACGTGGTATAGGTACTGACTCTTAATGATTAGTTATATGACTAATGTCTTCTTTTCCTGTAAAATTATACTAGTGTACAAACTGCTAAGAGTTTTTGTGAGGGTCCAGTGGCTTAACACATGAAAATTAGGATATGTTTAGCATGATCTGAAACTTAAATGTAGCAGGTTCAACCAAACCTTTTTCTTTAGACTCCTGAAGAGCATGTGTAAGCTCTAATTTTGAACACATGGTAGGAAAAAAAAAAATCAATTTATAAATTCATGCCATCTTGAAAAATAAGTGAGATTTTATCTTTAGAGTACTGAAATTCACACCACAGTTGCTTCATTTGTAATTGATAATCATTTCATAAGGAAGAATTTAGTCCCAACAAGTTGAAACAGCAGCTGGATTGATTAGGCCAGATCTTTGTAGAAACGAAATATCACTTTGTCCAGATGTTGCTAACCTTGGCTTGTTTAACTGAATGGGCTTGAATTAAAATCACTTTTACGATAAAAGCATTTTTAAATGCCATATTCTGCATGTCTCTGAGGTTTTTGAAGACCTTATCTAACTATCCTAACTTATCTTTCTATAGCATCATATCTATCTGCCACACCTAAGATGTATATTCCTATGATAAAAGTAGACTAGTAATTGACATGACCATGATTTGATCAACTAACAATTAACTTGTATAACTTGTTTATCATAAACAGCCTGCAATAGCACTTTCAAAGTATTGAAAGTATACCTTGTATTATAATTGATTTATGTGGGTACAATTCCTCATATTAGAGTAGAAATTGTGTGTGTGTATGTGTGTGTGTGTGTGTGTGTGTGTGTGAATAATCTTGCATTTGAATTCGATACAACTGTATCTAGAATTAAACTTATTTTGCATCTATATACAAAATTCTATACCAGTGAATTAAAAATAACCTTGTGAGTGACAATTGAGGCATTAAGTTGAGGAGTAGATTCACTAATCTACTTTTTTTTTATCTTCCCTATATATTTCTATATTCCCCCTTCTTTCTTTTCAACCTCTGTCTCCTAAGAATGGGAGATAAAGGAAAAGAGAGACATCACTGAATTTGACCATGTTTTCTCTCTAAATAAGACCAATAGTAACTTGTAACCAGCTCCCATTGATAATGACCCTTTATAGCCCAAGAAAGCAACCAAAAACCTACTTAACCCCCCTTAAAGGAAATGTTTCAATTGTAGACAAAAAAAAAAAAAAAAAAAAAAAAAAAAAAGTGATGTTTCAACTGTAGACAAAAACAAGTAGTGGTTTCAGTACCAGCACAGCCACAGTTCCCCACAACAGCGTGCAGCCTAAGCACAGGATTTCTGACATGGAAGAATTTGGCATGGTTCCCCACACTAGTGTTTTTAAAAAATTTTCTATTATGTTTCTTTTTCTACATATATATTTATATTATTATGCATATACAAAGTATACTACATACAGCAGAAAGAACCATGAAACAATCAGGGATTATATAAATATTACATTCGTAGTGATTTGGCTATTTGTATTTGGCTACTTGAAGTAAACATCTTTCCTATCTTCGTGAGTCTAAAATTCTGAATGAAAATCAATATCTATCATATTTCATGTCTGTTAACTTAAAACATCTATCTAGCTCTAAAAACATCTTGACCCCTAATTAACTAAGCTTAATTGTAAGATTTAAGTATCTGGTCTTCAACCCCATCAGAGACTTGAGAAGGAATAAAACTTAATTACCTTAGTGAACTGGAAGTGCAGGTTGGCAACTTCCAAAATGAAAAAATGACGGATGCACAGAGACTCTAATTTTAAGGAATTCTTTTTCGTTATCTGTTTCTGACAGCCAAAATGTACTTCATTTTCCAACATCAAGTCTTCCTTCTTTTACTTGATGTACAGAGGCAATGATGACACAAAATTGACAGGCAACATGATGTGCCATTTTTTTTAACTTACTTTTTCCACATTCTCACTTTGTCTTTAAATCATGTCTTTGAGGCTTAAAAATCAAAACTATTAATCTAGTCTTTTTTCCCCCTGAAGAATCAGTTTTAAACTTAATGGAAAAACATTTTATAAATTGGATTTAAATGTCACAGTTCTAAAGCCGTATCTTTAAACATTCTGGGGCTTTAATTTCTATCATATCTATTGTAGTTTGCTCCAGAGATCATATTGGAATGTCATATTGATTTTTCTCTATTTCTTTTGGTCCTCTTGATATTGATATGTAATGTCTTTGTTAATGAAATGTCGTAAACCAAATTTAAAACCATAGAGATAACAAAATGAGTTTTGTCAGAATCTTTTGGTTTTATATTGAGTCTACTAATAGTTGTCTTGCCATCTTTTGTCCGAAAGACCACAGTAATAAAAACCATGTTTCACCTTTTACATGCATAATTGAATGAGATCACCACATGTTGATGTTAGGAACAAGTCAACAGGAAAAGTCTAAAATGGCAACTGCATGGAAAAATACTAGAGCCAATTAGCTCTGTCAAAAGCCAAATGACTAAGTGTAGGGGAGAAAAATAGATTTTGACCAGAAACTGACCTCAAGTCACTTAATAATGGAAAGAAACACCAGAATGGCTCTTCTTAGAATTTCTTAGTCTTTTCATAATTAGGAAAAAACCCGTGGAAATTGGCACATTGTGGTCAGTGCTCAAAAACTCTATTTGTTTTTCTTACGTTTTATTGTGATAATATTCAAGTGTACAGAAAACTTGGAAAAAACCATTGTACTGTGAACACGTATGAGCTCACTACCTAGGTTCTACACTTGCCCTTTGGCTGTAGTTGCTATATATCTCATAACTGTCTACACACTCATTCTGTGTATCCATACATCTTTTCATTCAGCCTTAGGGATTCATGTACATCGGTAATTTCTGTCACACAGAATTTTAGCATACAATTATAAGGAAACACTTCATACTCAGTTCTTTTCAAAGTTAAATTTTATATATTGTGAAATGTATAGATTTTAAGTATATTATTTAAATATGTTCTTAAAATGCACATACTTACATAATTAAACTTAACACTCCCACTCTGAGACAGAGAATCTTATGTTCTTTTTTTTGGAAAATATTCTTTTTATTGTTTCTTTTTTAACATATACATTTATATTTTTATACATTAGTAAAATAAACTAAATACAGCAGGAAGAACTTAGACAATCAGAAATTTTATTAATGTTACAGTCATAGTGATTTTGCCATTTGTATTTGGCAAACTTAAAGTAAACATCTTTCCTATCTTGTTGGGTCTAAATTTCTGAAGGGAGATTACTATCTATCATATCTCATCTCTGTTAACTTAAAACATCTACTAAGCTTAATTGAAAGACTAAACTATCTGATCTTCAAACCCATCAGAAACTTGAGCAGGGATAAAACTTAAATACCCAAGTGAACTAGAAGTGCAGGTTAGCAGCTTCCAAAATGAAAAAATGACAGAGACAGTTTACTGCCTGAACAGTCACCCAGCACTCTCTATAACGTTGAAGCGTTCTGGCCCAATATATCTGACAGTCATATTTCTGAGGCAGGAACTATTGAGGACTTGCTTATCCTGTCTTGGCAGAATTTGGCCATCGACTCTGCCTGCATCTACACTTGCCCATTTTTATGCAGAATGATGTGTGTGGCAGAAACAAGGACATTTTCCCCAGTGGCTTGTTTACCACATTGGAAGCCAGCTCCATAAGGAAGTTCTTTGATGCTAATCTCCTTCTTTGAGTCAGGCTGGATGTTGCCAGAAGTTAATTCCTCTTGTTGTCAAAGAATCTTTAGAATAATAAAACCATCTTTAAATGCCATATTCTATAGGTCTCTGAGGTTTTTGAAGACCCTATTTAACTATTTTACTTCATATATCTCAAAAATCATATCTATTAGACCTAGAGTATATATTCTTGTGATAAAATTAGAATAATTTTTGACATGAGCATGATTTACATTAATATATAAAATTCAATACCATTGATTCAAAATAACCTTATTTGTGAGTAACAATTAGGCCCTTGATGAATAGATTCAATAATCTACCTTTTGTTCTATGCTCCCTCTATATTTCTGTATTCCTCTTTCTTTCTTTTCAGTTCCTATCTCCTTACCTACAAAAGAAAGATAAAGGAAAAGAGATACGTCCCTGAGTTGAACCTAGTTTCCTTTCTGTAAAAGACCAATAATACTTACAACCAACTCCCAATGAAAATAAGCATCTGTAGACCAAAAGAATAAACAGAAACCTATCCAACCCCTCTAGAAGAAATGGGATGTCATTCTCTTACGGTTTCTTCAGGCTGATTTAGGGTGAATAATTCCTTTGAAGGACCCCCCAAAATTGAGGAAAAATGGTTAAGTCAGCCAGGGATAGCATTTGTGGTGCATTTTTCATAACTTGTAAATTTTCAGGCTTAATAGGAGTCCTTTGTGGGACAATCTGGACTGCTGGACCAATTAGACTTTCTACAATGTTGTCCTGGAAGCTGTCCTGTTCTGATGGGCAACAGCCACTGAGGCACCTGGGGCTAGAACATGGTGGGTGCAGGATGTCAGCATCCATCTCGCTGAGAGGAATGAATCCTGTCAGGTCTGATCCAGTGTCAGTGTCCAGTTCTTTTGTTCTGAAAACATAACATCTCACAAGCATTATACAGTTCTTATATTGTGATGGTACGAGGTGTGCAGGAATTACAGAGTAATTAAGGCTAGTTCTCTTCTCATTGTATGAGCAGAAGTAAGACATCTGCAAATATTCCCTCATACCATATTAAGAATGGCTGCTAATTATAAGTCACAGAGAATCTATGCCCAACATGAAGCCTTGTCTATGCATAAACCTTTGTATCTCAGCCAGTCTCACAACTATTCCCACGTAGTGGGATTAGCAATATTAGTTACCCTTTTGTTCTCCAGTTTGAATTCTTTACATCCTGATTGAAGCCCCCTCCCTCGTCCCCTCTTGGTCCCTTCCCCTCCTTCTTCCCTTTCCCTCCCTCTCCTAGTCCTTAGCAAGGAGTGTCCTCTTCCCCTAACGTTTGACCTCAGCTTATCCAGTGTCCTCTGTACTACCTGTAATCTCTTCCTTTGTGGCCTGGCCAGGCCACCCTGCCAGGGTACAAATGAACAACATTAGGAGGCCTGAGCCTTATGTCAGAAGTAGTCCCTACTCCGCATATTGTGGGACCTACAAGGAGAGTGTGCTGCCAATCTACCTCATTTGAGCAGGAGGTCTAGGTCCATGTCCCACATGGACCTTGGTCAGCTCATCAGTCTCAGTATTGTAATGTGGTTAACCTGAATTAAGTGGCTAACATCCACTTATGAGTGAGAATATGCCATGTGTGTCTTGTCTGGGTCTGAGTTACCTTACTCAGGATGATTTTCTCTAGTTCCATCCATTTGCCTGCAAAATTCAAGATTTTCTTGGTTTTTTTTTTTTTTGTTTGTTTGTTTGTTTGTTTGTTTGGTTTTTTTTTATTGCTGAGTAGTATTCCATAGTTTAAATGTACCACTGTTTCTTTATCCATTCTTCAACTGAGGGACATCTAGGTTGTTTCCAGATTCTTGCTATTACGAATAAGGCTGTTATGAACATGGTTGAGCATATGTCCTTGTTTTGTGGTGGAGCATCTTCTAGGTATATTCCAAGGAGTGGAATAGCTGGGTCTTGAGGTAGAACTATTCCCAGTTTTCTGAGAAAGTGCCAGATTGATTTCCAAAATGGTTGTACAAGTTCGCACTCCCACCAGCAATGAAGTAGTGTTTCTCTTTCTCCACATCCTTGCCAGTATGTGCTGTCACTTGAATTTTTTATTTTAGCCATTCTGATGGTTGTAAGGTAGAATCTCAGAGTTGTTTTAATTTGTATTTCACTGATAAACAAGGACATTGAACATTTCTTTAAGTGTTTCTCAGCCATTTGATATTCCTCTGTTGAGAATTCTGTTTAATTCTGAGCCTCAATTCTCAATTGGGTTATTTGGTTTTGTTGTGTTTAATTTCTTGAGTTCTTTATATATTTTGGATATTAGACCTTTGTCAGAAGTAGGATTGGTGTATATCTTCTCCCAGTCCATAGGATGTCAATTTGTTCAGTTGACTGTTTCCTTTGCCTTTTACAGAAGCTTTTCAGTTTCATGAGGTCCCATTTATTAATTGCTGATCTTAGAGCCTGAGCTGTTGGTGTTCTGTTCAGGAAATTGTCTCCTGTGCCAATGAGTTCAAGGTTCTTCCCCATGTTTACTTCTAACATATTTAGAGTGTCCAATTTTAAGTTGAGATCTTTAATCCATTTGGACTTTAGTTTTGTGCATGGTGATAAATATGAGTCTGTGCATTTTTCTATACATAGCCATCCAGTTAGACCAACACCATTTGTTGAAGATGCTATCTTTTCTCTATTGTATGGATTTGGCTTCTTCATCAAAAATCAAATGCCCATAGATGTTTGGCTTTATTTCAGGGTCTTCTATTCAATTCCACTAGTCAATCAGTATATTACCATACCAGTACCATGCTGTTTTTATTACTGTTGGTCTTGAGATCTGGGATGGAGATTCCTCTAGAAGATCTTTTATTGTTCAGGATTGTTTTAGCTATTCTGGGTTTTTTGTTTTTCCATATGAAGTTGAAAAGTGGTCTTTCAAGGTCGGTAAAGAATTGTCTTGGAATTTTGATGGGAATTGCATTAAATCTATAGATTGCTTTTGGTAAGATAGACATTTTTACTATCTTGTTTCTCCCGATCCATGAACATGGGACGACTTTCCATCTCCTGATATCTTCTTCTGTTTATTTCTTTAGAGACTTGAGATTTTTTTCATATAAGTCTTTCACTAGTTTGGTTAGAGTTACACAAAGATACTTTACACCCTTTGTGGCGATCATGAGGGTATAGATTCCATAATTTCTCTCTCAGCCTGTTTGTCATTTGTATAGAGCAGGGCTACTGATTTTTTTTTTTTTTTTTTTTTTTTTTTTTTGAGTTGACTTTGTATCCAGCAACTTTACTGAAGGTGTTTATCAGCTTCAGAAGTCTCTTGGTGGAATTTTTATGGTCACTTATGTATACTATTATGTTATCTGCAAATAATGATAGTTTGACTTCTTCCTTTCCTATTTTTATCCCCTTGATCTCTTTTGGTTGTCTTATTCCTCTAGCTAGAACTTCAAGTACTGTGTTGAAGAGATATGGAGTGGACCGCCTTGCCTTTTCCCTGATTTCAATGGAATAGAGTTAAGTTTCTCTCTATTTAGTTTGATGTTTGCTATAGGCTTACTGTATATTGCTTTTATTGTATTGAGGTATATGCCTTGTATTTCTACTATCTCCAAGACTTAAACATGAATGGGTGTTGGATTTTGTCGAATGCTTTTTTAGCATCTAAGGAGATGATCATGTGTTTCTTTCTTCAGTTTACTTATATGATGGAGTACGTTGATATATTTCTGTATATTGAACCATCCCTGCATACCTGGTATGAAGCCTACTGGTCATGGTGAATAATATTTTGATGTATTCTTAGAATCGGTTTGGAAGTATTTTCTTGAGTATTTTTGCGTCAATGTTCATAAGAGAAATTGGTCTGAAACTATCTTTCTTTGTAGGGTCTTTCTGTGTTCTTTTTTAAAATCATAGATTAATTTAACTTGTTCTTGAATATCACAATCATGCAATATATACTCTGTGGCTTACTCTCTCATTCAGAATAACTTTTTAAAAGTGACCTATGTTGTTGTTTGTTTCAGTATTTCATCCTTTCACACTGCTAAAAGTTATATATTCTGTGGATATATCATACCTTGTTTACACATTTTTCTCTTGATGTTATTATCACTTTGGGTCCATTAATATGATGAAAAATGACATTTAAAAATATGGATCATAGGGTAATTGTATCATTTCTAAAGAAGCTGACCTATAATTTTGGAAGTTTATCAATTTAGAGAGAGCATACCATCAGTGCCCAGCACTATGACTCTTTTAACTATTATGGTGATCAACACTGGAACTCCTTATGCTGGTGATTGGAAACTGTGTTTCCCTATGATCCCTGAAGAAAACTCTGTAAGGCAAGGCATGTTAAGCTGTTACATCAGGAAAAATTGCCTTTGAAATTTGAGAATAACCATTTACTTCCCTTGACTATTTCTTCTTATCCCAACCACTCAATTAGTGTGCTATACTTGAGGCAGCAGTATTAGAAAATAATATGTGTTTAAAGGTCAATGATGGCTTAGTTTATGGAGATCAGTGACTTGATTTTTATGCTTTTATTTTCATTGTTACAGACGAAGCTACTATGGAGGAAACTGGGCAAGTTTCAGCTTTTCAGGGCTGTTGTCCTGGCTAAAGGAATACCAGGTAAAGTTTATATCTGATATTGCAAGTCACTATGTTATATCTTGTGTTAGGTAATGTCCATTCATTGAAGAAATATTTTCTTTTTTTGTCATATGAGAGAGTTACCTTATTTTCATTCATTTATTTGATAAAAATATGCACACTTTTAAGCTGTTATATAAAAGATATCCTCATAATCATTCACAGAAAATTTCTTAGCCATCGTAAAATACCACTTATTAGGTGTTCTTTTTAACAAAAGCAATGAATATCAATATTCTCTGGTTTATATGTTTATTTCTGTCACATGTCAGAAACTCTTAAAAGAAAAAAATTTAAGTTCAGGAGTTGTTTTTCTAAAAGTAGCTTTTTATTCCTGTAGCTATTGAATACCCACCATAAAGAAGGGGTTCTAGAGGTAATTGGTAGTGTGCTGTGGAGATTTAGTCATGCTTTGTAATTTAACACCTTTATAAGGTACATTTTATGTAAATTGGTATATGTGGCTTGAAATGAAAATTTGCTGAGAATATCTTACATTCAAATTAGCTGAGAAGCTTGGGGAAAAAGAATGATAATATTCCAGGAAACTGTATTAAGTTACCTAAGAATTATTACATACTTAACAGTATTCATTTACTCTACTAAGCATGATAGGTACTTTCATTGATTTAATGGAGTATGTAAATAGTGGCTCTCTTGAAGACACAAATATGTATGATAAAGATGCAGTGATGTTATATTTAAATGCCATTGCATAAAATGGGTGTGGTCTACTGGATAACATTTAGAGTGAGAGACTTTAAAATGCTTAGCCCTAAATGGGATATCTTTATCATATCATACCTCTCCTATCAGAGCTCAGGGATCTATGCAGAAGAGGGGACGGAAAGTTTGTAAGAGACAAGGATGGTGGATAACTTCAAGGAAATAGCGTCTTCCAGACAGAACAAGGCCTCATAGACAGCTATCTACCAAAATTGGCTTTTGGTAGATTTTATACCTTGTTTTCCTCTGCTTCTGAAGCAGGCACACTACTGGACTCAGTTCAGATACTCTGAAGTTATTGATTTTTTTTGATAAAAATAAAAACATTAATTGAAGATAAGATAGAATTTTTCTTCAGAAATTTTAGATCATAGCTTGCTATTTAGTTAAAATTCCTTTTCTGTGTTTTGTTTAGGAAAACAGTGACGTTGTGATTGAAAATTCAATGTGGCAAGAACAGATACTTGAAAACGAGGAAGCTATTCTTCTTAGTAGCAAGGACAGAACAATTCAACATGTAGAAGTATTTTGTTATGCCAGGTATGAAAATTATTTACATAGCATTAAATAAGACCTTTCCCATCTCACCCTCCTTCAGAATAAGGATGCTACTACAGTAAAGTTGATACATTGGCTTTCCCTCCTTTTTAACTGTAACTTTCAGTGTTCTCTAGTTTTCAGAATAATAACATCTAACATTAATACCATGCATTTCATTTTATCTTTGTAACAATCCTGTGTGACATTAGTCTGCTGAATAGTGTGTTATCTTCACACAAGCTATGGCCATCTACAAAGGTGTAGCTTTCATTGAGAAAATGCTTCTAGGCCTGTAGGCAAGTCTGTGGGGCCAGTTTGTTAATTAAAGATTGATAGAGGAGGAAGCAGTGCCACCAGTGGGCAGGTAGTCCTTGGTGGTATAAGAAAGTAGACTGACAGCTCAAGAGATGGCTCACATGATCAGAGCACTTGCTACTCTTTCAGAGGATCCAGATTTTGTTCCTAGCACCAACATGGTGGTTCACAACCATTCATAACTCCAGTTCCGGGAGCTCTTATTCCCTGGTCTTACTATCTTTGGACACCAAGTATGCATGTTGTATACATATGTACATATAGGCAGAACACTGATATACATAAAATAATTTTTAAGAAAAATACAAATGTAGACAAAGGGAAATCTATGTTTCTTTTGTTTTGTTTTTGCTTTTCCTTCCTTCCTTTTTTCTTTCTTTCTTTCTTTTTTTTTGGTCCCAAGAAAGGATTTCCTGTGTAGTCTTTGCTGTCCTGGACTTGCTTTGTAGATCAGGGTACCCTCAAACTCACACAGATCCTCCTGCCTCTACATCCCAAAGTACTGGGATTACAGGTATGTGCCACTGCACCCAGCTGACTAAAGACAATTTTTATGCACTGCTATATAAGTGTGGCCTAACCCCTATAATAGAATTCAGTGTGATGCTTCTCAAATTAACTAACAATAGATCTTCTATTTTTAAATTAGGTTTGTCTTCTTGATGTTTAGTGTTTAAATTTGTTGTGTATACTAGTCACCAATCCTCTGTCAGAACTAGAGCTGGCAAAGGTTTTCTTCTATGGGCTGCCTCTTCACTCGATTGACAGTTCCCTTTGATATACACAGGCTTCTTAGTTGTTTATGTTCCTATTATCTGTTGCAAGGGGCTGTTGTCTCTTACCCTATTTGGACATGAGGTAGATCAATGGGATCACTCCTTTTATTTTTATTTCTCTTGAATGTTTGACACTAGGTGGTGTTGTTGTTATAGTTTAGGCTAGCATTGAGCTCCTGTCTGTCCTCATGCCTCATCCTTCTATAGTGCTGAGATTACAGGTGTGCACCCCTCTGCATGTTTATGCAATGCTAGGATTCAAATGTACTGCTTTGTGTAAGCTATGCAAGCGCTCTACCAATTGATATTAGTGGGAATTTCACTGATGGCTACTTTCGTATGTCATTTCCTGTACTTTTTTGGCATTTGTGTGTGTTTTTGGTGAGCTTTCTGATGATTGATACCTTTTACATCTTTTTTTGAAAAAGTATAGTTGTTTTTTTTAATTGAAAAATAAAATCATTTGTATTACATCTCAATTGCTATCCCATCCTGTGCATCCTCCCATTCCTCCCTCCCTCCCGCTTTCACCCCATTCCCCTTCCCTATGACTGTGACTGATGGGGACGTCCTCCCCTTGAATATGATGTTAGGGTATCAAGTTTCTTCTTGGTAGTCTGCTATCCTTCCTCCGAGTGCCAACGGGCCTTCCCATCAAGGAAAATTGAATTGATTTTTTTTCTTATTGGTTGTACAATTTATTTGTTTTTTGTTAACTGTGCAGCTTAAGAATACTTTCCTCTGATCTGTAACTTGTCTTTTCATCCTCTTTAAACAAGATATTTTATAGAGCAGGCTTTGTAAATTTTTTTTCATCTTTTTTTTTATTAATTTATTCATATTACATCTCGATTGTTAGCCCTTCCCCTGTTTCCTCCCATTCTTCCCTCCCTCCCATTTCTCCCCTTCTCCCCTCCCCTATGTCTGTGACCGAGGGAGACCTCCTCCCCCTATATATGCTCTCAGAATATCAAGTCTCTTCTTGGTAACTAGCTATCCTTCCTCTGAGTGCCACCAGGTCTCCCCATCTGGGGGACATGGTCAGAAAAGGGGCACCAGAGTTCGGGTGAGAGTCAGATCTCACTCTCCACTCAACGGTGGAGAGTGTCATGTTCGTGGGCTAGGTTTTGGTAGGGGTTCGAACCTTACTGCCCATATTCTCCTTGGCTGGTGCCTTAGTTTGAGGAGGACCCCAGGATCCAGATCTGCCTGTCATAAAGTTCTTCTTGTAGGTTTCCAGGACCCTGTGAGTCCTACTATTTCCTCTTTCTTCCATGCTACTCTTGCCTAAAGTCTCAATCGGATATCCTCTCCTCTGACCCACTTTCTTGGTAAGTAAAGATTTTCATGGCACGTATCCCTTGGACTAGTGTTTTGATATAAGTGAGTATATACCGTTTGTCTCTTTTTGCTTCTGGGTGAACTCACTCATGATAATTTCTAGATCAATCCATTTGTCCACAAATTTTTAATAGCTGAGTAGTATTCCATCGTGTAAATATACCACAGTTTCTTAGTCCATTCTTCTACTGAGGGACACTTAGGCTGTTTCCATGTTCTGGCTTTTATGTATAGAGCAGCTATGAACATGGTTGAGCATATGTCCCTGTTGTGTGGTAGGGCATTTTCTGGGTATATTCCAAGGAGTGCGATAGCTGGGTCTTGAGGAAGCCATATTTCCATTTTTCTGAGAAAGCGCCAGATAGCTTTCCAAAGTGGTTGTACTAGTTTGCATTCCCACCAGCAATGAAGGAGTGTTCCTCTCTCTCCACATCCTCACCAACATGTGGTGTCATTTGAGTTTTTGATCTTAGCCATTCTGATGGGTGTAAGATGGAATCTCAGTGTTGTTTTGATTTGCATTTCTCTGATGACTAACGAGGACGAGCACTTCTTTAAGTGTTTCTCAGCCATTTGATATTCCTCTGTTGAGAATTCTCTGTTAAGTTCCAAGCCCCATTTCGCAACTGGGTTGTTTGGTTTTGTGGTGTTTAATTTCTTGAGTTCTTTATATATTTTGAATATTAAACCTTTGTCAGATGAAGGGTTGGTGAAGATCTTTTCCCATTCTGAAGGCTGTCGCTTTGTTCTCTTGACAGTGTCTCCTGCCTTACAGAAGCTTCTCAGCCTCATGAGGTCCCATTTATTAATTGTCAACATTAAGGCCTGGGCTGTTGGTGTACTGTTCAGGAAGTTGTTTCCTGTGCCTATGTGTCCCAGGCTCTTCCCCACTTTTTCCTCTAACTGAATTAATGTCTCTGGTTTTAAGTTGAGGTCTTTAATCCACTTAGACTTGAGTTTTGTGCATGGTGACAAATAAGGGTCTAATTGTATTTTTCTACATGTAGACATCCAGTTAGACCAGCACCATTTGTTGAAGATGCTATCCTTTTTCCATTGAATAGATTTGGCTTCTTTGTCAAAAATCAAGTGAGCAAATGTGTGTGGATTCATCTCTGGGTCTTCGATTAGATTCCATTGATCCACCAGTCTATTGCTTTGCCAGTACCATGCTGTTTTAATTACTGTTGCTCTGTAGTACAGCTTGAGATCAGGTATGGAGATTCCTCCAGAGGATCTTTTGTTGTATAGGATTGTTTTTGCTATTCTGGGTTTTCTATTTCTCCATATGAATTTGAGAATTGATCTTTCAATATCTTCAAAGTATTTTGTAGGTATTTTGATAGGGATTGCGTTGAATCTGTAAATTGCTTTTGGTAAGATGGCCATTTTTACTATGTTGATTCTCCCGATCCACGAACAAGGTAAATCCCTCCATCTTCTCATGTCATCTTCAATCTCTTTCTTTAGAGGTCTGAAGTTTTTTTTCGAGTAAGTCCTTCACTTGCTTGGTTAGAGTTACTCCTAGATATTTTATATTGTTTGTGGCTATCGTGAAGGGAATAGTTTTCCTAATTTCTTCCTCTGCCTGTTTGTCATTTGTATACAGAAAAGCTACTGACTTTTTTGAGTTTATTTTGTATCCTGCCAATTTGCTGAAGGTGTTTATCAGCTGTAGGAGTTCTCTGGTGGAATTTTGTGGGTCACTTATATACACTATCATATCATCTGCAAATAGGGATAATTTGACTTCTTCCTTTCCCATTTGGACCTCCTTGATCTCCTTTTTCTGTCTTATTGCTGTGGCTAGAACTTCAAGAACTATATTGAAGAGATAAGGGGACAAGGGGCAGCCTTGTCTGGTTCCCGATTTTAGAGGAATTTCCTTGAGTATCTCTCCATTTAATTTAATGTTCGCTGTTGGTTTGCTGTATATGGCCTTTATTATGTTTAGATAAGTGCCTTGTATTCCCGAGCTCTCCAAAACTTTGAACATAAATGGGTGCTGGATTTTGTCAAATGCTTTTTCTGCATCTAAAGAGATGAACATGTGGTTTTTCTCTTTCAGTTTGTTTATATGGTGGATTACATTGATGGATTCCCATATGTTAAACCATCCCTGCATGCCTGGAATGAAGCCTACGTGGTCATGGTGAATGATGTCTTTGATATGCTGTTGTATTCGCTTTGCGAGAATTTTGTTGAGCATTTTTGCATCAATGTTCATAAGAGAAATTGGTCTGAAATTCTCTTTTTTTGTTGGATCTTTGTGAGGTTTAGGTATCAATGTGACTGTGGCCTCATAGATGGAATTTGGTAGTATTCCGTCCATTTCTATCTTTTGGAATAGCTTAAATAGTATTGGTATTAGCTCCTCTTTGAAGGTCTGGTAGAATTCTGCACTGAAACCATCTGGCCCTGGGCTTTTTTTGGTTGGGAGACTATCAATGGTTGCTTCTATTTCTATAGGTGAAATAGGGCTATTTAATTTGTTTATCTGGACTTGGTTCAATTTTAGCAAATAGAATCGGGCGAGAAATTTGTCTATTTCGTTAAATTTTCTAATTTTGTGGCATAAATGCCTTTAAAGTAGGTTCTTACGATTCTTTGTATTTCTTCAGTGTCTGTTGTTATGTCTCCCTTTTCATTTCTGATTTTGTTAATTTGGATAGTGTTTCTCTGTCTTTTAGTTAGATTGGCTAACGGTTTGTCTATCTTGTTAATTTTTTCAAAGAACCAACTCTTGGTTTTGTTGATTCTTTGGATTGTTCTCTTTGTTTCTAATTTATTGATTTCAGGCCTGAGTTTGATTATTTCTAGGCGTCTACTCCTCTTGGGTGTTTCTGCTTCTTTTTTTCTAGAGCTTCCAGATGTGTTGTTAGGTTGTTTATGTGGGATGATTCCTTTTTCTTTTTGAAGGCGCTTAGTGCTATGAATTTTCCTCTTAGCACTGCTTTCAATGTGTCCCACAAATTTGGGTATGTTGTTCCATAATTTTCATTGAATTTCAGGAAGTCTTTTATTTCTTCCCTTATTTCTTCCGTGACCCATGTGTCATTAAGTAGAAAGTTGTTTAGTTTCCACGTGTTAGTATGCTTTTTGTTATTTCTGTTGTTGTTGAAGTCCAGCCTTAGACCATGGTGATCTGATAAGATACAAGGTATTATTTCAATCTTCTTGTATCTATTGAGGTTTGCTTCATGACCAACTATGTGATCAATTTTAGAGAACGTTCCATGGGGTGCTGAGAAAAAGGTATAATCCTTTGCATTTGGGTGGAAAGTTCTGCAGATATCTGTTAGATCCATTTGATTCATGACGTTGATTAATGAGGTTATTTCCCGGCTTATTTTTTGATTCAAAGACCTATCCTTGAGTGAAAGAGGGGTGTTGATGTCTCCCACTATTATTGTGTGGGTATCAATGAGTGGGGCAAGCTTTGTTAATTAGTCTTATACAAATGTGGGAGCCCTTGTATTCTTAACATAGATGTTCAAAATTGTGATGTCTTCTTGGTTGACTTTACCTTTGACGAGTACGAAGTGACCATCCTCATCTCGTTTGATTAATTTTGGTTGAAAGTCTATTTTATTAGATGTTAGAATGGCTACCCCAGCTTGCTTCTTGTGACCATTTGCTTGGAATATTTTTCCCCAACCTTTTACTCTGAGGCAATGTCTGTCCTTGTGGTTGAGGTGTGTTTCTTTATACAGAAGAATGTTGGGTCATGTTTATGCATCCATTCCGTTAGTCTGTGTCTTTTTATTGGAGAGTTGAGACCATTGACGTTGAGAGATATTAATGACCAGTGATTGGTAAGTCCCTTCATTTTTGGTATTTGTAACAGTTGAGATTTTGTGGGGTTGTGATTTTGCAATGGTATATTTACATATTTCCTATGTAGTTTTGGTTGTAGTTTGACCAGTTGGGGTGGAGTTTTCCTTCTAATAGCTTCTGTAAAGCTGGATTTGTGGCTAGGTACTGTTTGAATTTGTTTTCGTCATGAAATAACTTGTCTTCTCCGTCAATGGTTATTGATAATTTTGCTGGATATAGTAGTCTTGCCTGGTATCTGTGTTCTCTTAGGGTTTGCATAACCTCTGTCCAGGCCCTTCTGGCTTTCATGGTCTCTGCTGAGAAATCAGGAGTAATTCTGATAGGTTTGCCTTCGTATGTTACTCGGCCTTTTTCTCTTGCCGCTTTCAATATTTTTTCCTTGTTCTGTATATTTTGTGTTGTTATTATTATGTGGCGGGAAGATTTTCTTTTCAGGTCTATTCTATTTGGTGTTCTGTAGGCCTCTTGTATGCTCATACGCATCTCTTTCTTCAAATTGGGAAAATTCTCCTCCATTATTTGATTAAAGATGTGCTCTGGGCTGTGGGGTCGGCTGTCCAGTTTCTCCTGTATCCCTATTATTCGCAAGTTTCGTCTCTTCGTGTGGTCTTTTAATTGTTGAATGTTCTGTGTCAGGAACTTTTCAGATTTAGCATTTCCCTGAATGGTTGTTTCCAGTTCTGCGATTGTATCTTCAAGTCCTGATATTCGTTCTTCCATTTCTTGCAATCTGTTAGATAAGGCCACCTCTGAGATGCTTGCTTTCCTCTTTGCAGCCTCTTGATCACGTTTTTCTTCTGTGTGTTCCTGCATCATAGCTTCCATTTTTATCTTCATGTCTTGGACTGTTGTAATGATTTCCATCATCTGGTTATTTATATTTTTCTGAAGTTCTTCAATTGCCTTTTTATATGTCTCTTTTAACTCTTTAGCCCTCTTATTTGCCTCCTCCTGCATTTGTTTACAGATTTTATTTGTTTCTTCCATTATCATCTTCTTTACTAAGGACTTGAGGTCATTTTCTTGCCTATCCATTGCTGTTAGGTTCTCTAGGTTGTTTTCATTGGGAATGTTGGAATCCGTAGATGTCAAACTGTTTTGGTTTTTGATAGGATTCTTACGCTGCCCTCTTGTCATTTTGATGGCTCTGGTGTTGGAAGGTATTTTGTAGTTACCTTCGCTGGTTGAGAGTGGTTAATTGATGACTGATTATAGGTTAGGTGCTCTTGCCTGTGGGGATCAGGGGGTATTTTTGTGGAACAGGTGGGTGATCCGGTTTCACTCCTGGTGGTTTTCGTCTACCCCCTGGGTTCCAGGCTGAGCCAGACAAAGTAGATATCTGTTTGGACTTTACTGCCGTAATTCAGATCAGTAGTCTTGGGACCTAGAATAAGGTTCACACACAAACCTTCTGGCTGAGTAGGTTGATCTAAGCTGCCTGTCCTTTCTGTGGATTTGCAGTCAAGGCCCCAGGTAGATCAGATCTTCTGGGGGTGTAACTGTCTTTTAGCTCTGCCTCTATACCCTGTAGCAGTGTCCAACCTCTCCCAGTACTATATGCCTAGAGGGACCAAGGTCGCTCTTGGTCAGCAGTTAGGCACTGCAAGCAAGACCCTCTTTTCGACTCCCAATAAAGTGAGAGTGTCTGCCTTGCTTGGCCAGGATCTCCACTGGACACTCTCATTCAGGGAGCAGGGAGCGCAGTGCCAGGGCCTTGTGGCTGGGCAGTTAGTAAGACTGGCTCTGCAGAGCTCTGGCGGCCACTCACGGATCCAAATCTTCCTGCCAGGGTATGTGGGCCCCCTCACACTCTGGGTCAGCAATTAGACACTGCAAACACGACCCATCCACTTCTCGTCTCCCGATAATGAGAGAGTGCCTGCCTTGCTTGGGCCAGGATCTCCAGCTGGGCTCTCACGTGCCGGGAGCGGGGAGCGGGGAGCAGAGCGTAGGACCAGTGCCTTGCGGCTGGGTAGGGACAAAAGGGTTGCAGAGCTCTGGTTGAAGCCCGCGTACCCAGGTCTTCCCACAGGGCAAATAAGTTCAGCTATAGCTCTGGGCAAGACCCACGTCTCCCGATGGGTCTGTGGAAGCCGCTCAAGCTGATTTCTCACTGCCGCTGTTTGTAGGCTCAGTCCGCTGTGATTGGTGTTAAGTTTGGCCCCAATGGCCATCGAGCTGTAGTCCCAGTATAACGATCTCTGTTGGGTCATGTCGCCTGTGTTTTTAGTCGGCCTAGGCGGGATGGCCATTGAGCTGTAGTCCCACTATAACTGTCTCTGTTGGGTCCCGCTGCCTGTGTTTTCAGTTGGCCTGGGCGGGTGACCTCTGCAGTTTGGGGTGGTGCGGAAGGAGGAATCCTAGGGCAGATTCACCCTCTTCGCTGAGATTGCTCTGGCTGGCGACTCTGGAAAAACCCCTCCCCAAACAGCGAGTCTGTGCTTTATATACAGGCTGCAGTTTGCATGTGGGTTCCATCTCAGAGTTTGGGGAGTGCGTTTAGCACCTCCGGGATGTTGCCTGACCCAGGGGTTAGGCCCCCTGTTTGGTCTGTGGCCTTTGGGGCCCCACTCACCTACAGTTCTCAAAGTCCAGCAATCTGTTGCTCCTCCTATGTCTCTGGTCTCCACGGAGTAGATCAGATATGTGGCTTAATGGTCGGCGCCATCTTGGAATCCCTTGGCTTTGTAAATTTTAATGAGATGCCATTTATTCATTTTTCCTTTGGTGTATTATGTTTTGGCATCGAGTCTGAGATAGCTTCACTTTGATGTACTTCTAGAAGACTTTGGCTCATTGAAAAGTATGTCCTATAGTTATATATTATACGTTTCCATCCATGATCCACCTTGAGTTATTTTTTGTTTATGGCATAAGGATTAGGTGGATATTCTCTCTACTCCCCAACCTAAGAATGCCATTCACATTAATATTAGACTCTAGGATAATGTGGAGATGTCTTTGTCCCAGTTTTATTGTCAGTGTTGCCTCTTGAATATTCTAATGTTTCTGATATTCAAAGATTTACTAAGGAAAGTGAAGGGAAAAAAAAGTACCTGCAGTTGTTGGTCATTATTTTTATAGCAGTTGCTCTAGCCCTTCTTTATATGTCTTACTATATTTCTTTCCTTTATTCTGTGCCAAAGCCAAACCCAGAGTTGCATGAGTTGTTACAAGTAGATAAACTGATGTTTAGTGAGGGGCAGTGCTCAGAGAGCCAGGATTCCAACTCGTAGGTTCTAAGTCAGAATCTCTTGCTGTTTTCATTGTCCTTTTCGGTTTTGTTTTTGATTTTGTGGGAGAGGAACGTGCTATACTGCCCAGCCTTGAGTTTTAAACTCATGAGGACATATGATATTCCAGTATCCTTGATTTGTTGTGATTGTAGAATATTTCTTAGTTTATAAGGGGAAAGTACTCTAGCCATTATTTCTAGCTTTAAGTCTTGTACAGGCTTGGGTCATACTTAGGTTTTTTTCATTAGTAAGAAGATATTTTTTTATTAATTTTATTTGTCTTTATATGTATGCATGTTTGTGTGAGTATATGAGTATGTGTGAGTATATGATCACATGCACATGTGTGGAAGTCAGAAAACTTGCTGGAGTCAGTTTTCTCTTTTCTACCATGTAATGCTTGGACTCAAACTCAGGCTATCAGTATTGGCAGCAACTGCCTTTCCTCACTGAACCCAGTAACCTAGTAAGAGGAAATTATATTATTCTAAACGTAAATCAACAACATATGTTGTTTTCTTTTCTGTTTTTGAATATAAAAGACTATTGTTTTCCCCCTTCTGATACAAAGGCAAACCAAAATGAAAATATGCTTCTTAAACATAGATTAGTTAATTAATTAATTAATTTCATGTATACTCTGTCTGCATATAGAGCATGCAGGCCAGAAGAAGGCATTGGATCCCATTATAGATGGTTGTGAACTACCCTGTGGTTCCTGGGAATTGAACTCAGGACCTGTAGACGAGCAGTCAGTGCTCTTAACCTCTGAGCTATTTTCGGCCCTTGTAATTCTTAAATTTCAATGAACCAACTTTTTAGTGGATTGTTATGGTATCAAAGATGAAGATTTTATTGTGACAGGAATCTGAAATTTCACTTCTTCATTTTGAACTCTAAATGCAAATAGTAAACTCCTTGAACAATATTCTCAGTGGCATTAGTCCAATAAGAAGAAATAAACAAAAAATAAATGGTAAGCTGTGATGCATCTTTTCAGTTTAGAGCAAGTTGTTGAACATTGTATAGTATAGGTTTGTTTTAGGCTATCAATTGTCAAAGCATGTCAATTAAAAGTTGTTGAAACAGATAAGTAGATATGAATGTATCAGGTGGACAGGATTTCTAGCTAGTTTAGCATATGCACCTTGGAGTACTAAGGCAGCAATATTATACTTTTAGCTTTCCATCTAGGGTCCCTAGATGGCTACTATCTAGATGGTTGTCATGATTCTGGATAAGTTCCCACAAATAACAGAAATCTCTCTACCAAAAAGAGATATGGGAGATAATCATCATTATTATTATAGAAAGACTTTATGATGATCTTTCAAAGGATTCTACCTTAACTCTGGGTAAAATGCAAGTACATGAACAAACACTTTTAAATCTATCACACCAAGCATGAGATACAGTTACAAAATAAAATTTTGATGAGTCATGACTCATTTCTATGGCTGGGTGCCTTCAGCCTGGTAAATTGTCATGAACTCAGTTTATCCCACAGAAAGCAAGAAGGCCGTTATGGCTGAGTGGGGAGTCTAGGTTACCTGCTGCTAACACCATGAAGTTTTGTTCTGGGATAGATGTAAGGAAAAGTTGATGCTTGAGCTGCGTTCTATAATGTGTAAAAACATTTACATTGCTAACAACTAGGGACATTTCCACAATATATTATATTGCAGAAATTCAGGACTAATAAAATTTTCTGGAACAGTTCAGGTAGTCTTGATTTCTGTAATTCTTTTGAGTAGTCATGCAATATTTATTTTAAGAGTAAACAGCTGGAAAGTATGATAATGTGACCTAATACTGAGTAGTATATACCATGCAAATAAAAAATGAATGGCTTTAGGACAAAGTGTGTGTGTGTGTGTATACATGATTTCTACAGCATGGTATACTGGAAGAAAATGTGTAGAAGGTGACAAATAGTGAACACCTGTGCTGAATAAATTAACCAGTTGGTTGGCAGGGTTGTTTTGGTTTTGGTTTTGGTTTTCTTAACTCATGTAAAGGATTACAGGGTACCAAGATGGTATTTTCATTTGGATGTGCTCCCTGGTTATTACCATTAATTAAGAAGTGATATTAGATAATGGAATTAATATCTCCAAACTCTTTAAGTTACAGATAGAGTTTAACAATTATTAATGCAAATGCACTTATATAAAACAGTCAGCATTTGTAGTTAGGATAAAAAATTTAAAACTACAATTTACCTTTAATGGTCTTTGAGATTCAAATTAGCCTTATAAATCAACTATTTTGATAGTTGTGTTTTACTAAAATTATTGATGCTGAT
Source organism: Acomys russatus (assembly GCF_903995435.1). Taxonomy (NCBI): domain Eukaryota; kingdom Metazoa; phylum Chordata; class Mammalia; order Rodentia; family Muridae; genus Acomys; species Acomys russatus. The sequence goes on along the minus strand of NC_067169.1, from coordinate 62,303,723 downwards.
TTTATCATTCATATTTTAAGATCATTTTAGTATTTTATAATTTAAAGCTTCTTTTGGGGGATTATAACTCACTAACATCTTATGTCTGGCAGATACATTTTTATGGTTCTAAAATTCATTTGAGTTACTAAAATTGAATTGAACTGTTCTAAAATTTTCTTTGGCATTGGAATATCTTTTTAGAAAATGCTGCTTATATGTGAACCACAATATAAGTGGTTGTAAGTTCACGGAATATTGTCGTTTTGGTTAAGAATTTTTTTACTGAGTAAAGTGAGGACATAGCAGTTTCTAGTGTCTTCGTCACTTTTTAAGGTATCAGCCTTACACTTTGTGAAACTCCAAAAATAATTTGTTTTTTAGTGAAAAGTGGGAGTAGTAGTATGCTTTTATGTTTCTATAGAGCTGGGAACTTCGCCACCTATGCTGGAACTGTGCTTTTATGTTTCTTGTAGAGCTAAGAACATCACCAACATGTGATGTTGAAATTTACTAGTTTGTCAAAGTAGGACAAATTCCAAAACCAGTAATTCTTGCCTTACATATTCCCCACAGTATTTGATTTAGTTAGCCTTTGATTAGACCTTAAATGAAATGTTTTGACTTTTAGCTTTCAGCTTGTCCAACTTTGGATAATGGATTTCATTTACTATATAAAATCTCTTTTTACTTTATATACGAGATAGCTACTGAGTAAATCAGTTGCTATGCTCAATTTTCATGCTGTTCTCATCACAGTCTGTAATAAAAGAAGTTGTCATATTCAATCTTATCTGTGCAGTATAATTAATTATCCTGTCACTTCTTAGTTTAATCTTTAGGCATGGAATTTTTGCTGAAAGTTGTCACCTTAAATATTATTGATTTTCAAAATGAAAGCAAATTCAGACATGTGAACATTACTGTAGAAGACATACAAATCATGTTTCATATCACAACTTTTCCTTTGTTTAATTTTTAAAGATTTATTTTTTTAATTTTTATTCATGTGTATGGATGTGTACTTATATGCCACATGTGTGTGGGTTCTTTTGGGAGAGTGTGTTGGATCCTCTAGAGCTGGACTTAACAGGCAGTTTTGACCTGCTGGACATGGCATTGAAACCCAGGTTTTTCTGCAAGAGCAGTGTGCTGGTTATTTTTTATCAGCTTGGCAAAATTAGAGTCACTTGGGGAAAGGTTGCAACATTGAGAAATTCACTCTGCAGGTTGGCCTGTCGGCATGTCTCTGAGATAATTTTCCTAATTGTAAATTGATATAGAAGGACCCAGCTCACTGTGGGCAATTCAGTCCTTATTCAGGTTTCCTGAGCTAGTGAAGAAAGGTAACTGAACTAGCCAGAGGAAGTAATCCTTTAAGGTCTCTGCTTCATTTCCTACCTCCAGATTTCTGCCTTGAGTTCTTGTTTTGGCTTCTTGTCATAATGGACTGTAACATGTAAGCCTAATAGATACTTTCTCCCAAGTTAATGCTGATCAATGTTTTATCATAGCAACAAACATGAAAATAGGACACGCAACAAGCAGTCTCAACTGCTGAGCCTTTGTTTTTAATGTTAATTGTAATAGTATTTTTGTGTATTTATATGGCCAAAGAGTTTCCATCTTGATAGACAATGTAGGTACAAGTTTTGAAGTTTTTCTTTTGTTCTACAGACAGTTTAATAAAACTTTGGATTTAACCTGTGCTTTAAGTTTGATTAACTCTTTTGAGATTATTAAATACTTTTCACAGAAGTTAGGTTCATCTCATAACACTATTGGGGAAGGTAAAGTAAATGGGTGTACAGCTATGTTACAGGTGAGCAATCTATGTGATACTGTCTTGCCTAGGCTTTCTCAAGTGATGGCATGGAATACTGGGACTTACGTCTTTTCTTCACTATTGTTACCTACGTAGGAAAACTCTTGCTGTATCATTAATGATATCATGTGGTATTCAAGCTAAATTTAACTGAAGTTGTCATTATATTTTCTTTCTTCTTTATCTGGATTTATTTATGCTGTAACCTGATACATTTGAAAGGCCTGGCTTCTTTCTGAAGATTGCACTCCCGTGGTGTGGGGTTGACAATAGCTTTCCTATTGAGCCCTTCCTGTCCACTTGTCCTTCTTCATGACTATGGCCACAACTAAGTCACTCCTGGTCAGGTTCTCAGCACTCAGCCTTCACAGATAAGGCGCCCGGTTTCTTGCCTAGCTTCTCTGTCATGGGCCAGTGGCTACATTTAATGTTTTGCTTTCTTTATCATTACATTTTAACAATAAATTTGATGGCATTTAATTTTTTGTTGAAAATAGATTCTTCTCTCATATAATACATCTTGACCACAGTTTCCATTTTCTTACTTCTCCAAAATCCTCTCATCTCCTATCTCCCCTAGATCCCCTCCCTCTCTTTCTCATCAAAAAAGAACGGGCCAGTAAGAGACAACAACCAAACATGACAAAAACAGTATACAATAAGACAAGGCAAAATCCCTCACACTAAAGCTGGACAAGGCAACCTAGCAGGAGGAAGAGTCCCAAAAGCAGGCAAAAGAGTCAGAGATATACCTGTACTCACTGCTAATAGTCACGCAGAAACTCCAAGCTAACAGTCTTAACATATATGCAAAGAGTCTGGTGCAAAATTATGCAGTCTTTATGTGCTTGCTGCTTCAGCAGCTCTGAGCCCATGTGAGCCCTGCTTGGTTGATTCAATGAGCTGTGTTCTGTTTTCTCTATTCCCTCTGGTTCTGATAATCCTTCCTCCCCATCTACTGTGGGGCTCCCTAAGCTCCAGTAGATGTACCCAATGGAGACTTCCAATATAGACTCTCAGCATAATGTCTGGCTATAGGTTTCTGTGTCCACTCTCATCTGTTGCTGGAGGAAGCCTCTGTGATGACAACTGGACAAGGCACAAATCTATGAGTATAGCAGAATATCAGGAATCATTTCATTATCAGTCATGCTTGTTTTACCCTAGGTCTCTGGGACATCCATTCTTCATTTTCTGGTCATCCAAGTGTCAGGCATGGGCTCCCTCTTGTGGAGTGAGCCTCAAGTTAAATCAGACACTGATTGGTTACTCCTAAAAGTTTTGTGCCACCACTGTCCCAGCACATCTTGTAGCCAGGACAGATTGTAGGTCCAAGGTTTTGTGGCTAGGTTGATGTCCAAGTTTCTCTTTGAGTAGCCTGCAGACTACCTTCCCATACCAGAGAAACTAAAACATAGGAATGAAGGCTCCATGCAGGCACAAGCTTCACCTCTCCACATTCAATGAACTGTGTGGATGTTGTCCTCAGCAGTGGGGCCCACTGTCAGTTTATAGAAAGGAACCTCTGTACTAGCATCAGCCTGGGATTTTTGGGTGATCTCCACAGGACCCCCTCTGGCAACAATTCAACTGAATCCCACCCAGTCTAGCCACTGGGAGCCTTGCTTGGCTACAGTAGATGATGGCTACTTCAGACTCCTTATTCCCCATTACCAGGAATCTTCACTAGGATCACCCTCTAACTTTCCACACTGCCCTCTAGCTGCCCCACCCACTCCATTCCAGCCATCAAGAGAGACCTGCATTCTCTCTCTTTATCCCATCTCCTCCCACACACCCCTCTCACTCCTGTCCTCACATATCTTACTTAATGGATAATGTCCTCATGTTAGTGAATATATTCAATATTTGTCTGTCCTGGTCTGAGAAATCACTTAGGATGATTTCTTATAGTTGGAAAACTTCAAGATGTCACTGTTTTTACAGCAATGCTTTTAATATTTTCTTTATCCATTCTTCTGTTGATAGGTGTCTAGATTGTTTAGAGTTTCCGGCTCTTATGAATAAAGCCACAATGAACATAATTGAACTAGTGCCTTGTGTTAGAGTGAAGTGTCCTTTGGGTACATATCCAAGAGTGGTAGAGCTGGATCTTGAGGTAGACTGAGTCCATTTTCTGAGGAACCACCATATTGATTTTGGTAGTGACTGTACAAGTTTGCACTCCCACCAGTAATGGAGGTATGTTTCCTTCTCTCCATATCCTCACCAGAATGACCTGTCACTTGTGTTATTAATATTAGCCATTCTGACAGGTCTAAAATTAATCTCAAAGTAGTTTTGATTTGCATTTCCCTGATTCCCAAGGATGTAGAACATTTCTTTAAGAGTTTCTCAGCTACTTGCAATTCCTCTATTGAGAATTCTCTATTTGGACCTGTTCTCCATTTTTAATTGAATCATTTGTTTTTGTTTTTTGTTTATTTTTTGTTGTTTGTTTATTTATTTTTTAATCTAATCTGGAGTTCTCTATATATTGGATATCAGTCCTCTATTGGATGTGGAGTTTTTCCCATTGTGTAGGCTGCCACTTTTTCTGAATGAAGGTGTCCATTGCCTTACAGATGCTTTTCAGTTTCATGTCCCATTTGTATTTCTGAACCCTATTTGATCTTTTTTTTATTGTGGATATGTGTTTAGAGTGATTGCTAATAACCATGTGACAGTCAATATTAAGCTTCCTTGAAATCTCCTTTGCTAAAAAAGTTAGCCCATCATTTTAAAATTTAACCTTAGCCAAGTTCAAAGGTCAAAGACAGAAAGCCACATTCTTTGCCAAATTATAACATGAATGGTCTCTGGCACCTCGTTAATATTATTTCTCTCAGAAAACTCCTTAGCTGAACCTCCACAGCCCACTCTTTGGGTACCAACTTCTATATTCCTTGCTTTTTTACTGTTGTTATAAAATACCATGACCAACAGAATTTACAGGAGAAAGAGTTTACTTGAGCTCATGGTTCAAGGGAGATAAGAGTCTGTCATGGCAAGGAAGAGTGGTAGCAAACAGTGGTGTCCTGGTTGGAGCAGGGTGTTGAGAGCTTATCTGGTGTCTCTTTCTCTCTGTCTCTGTCTCTGTCTCTGTCTCTGTCTCTGTCTCTCTCTCTCTGTCTCTCTCTCTCTGTCTCTCTCTCTCTCTCTCTGTCTCTCTCTCTCTCTCTCTCTCTCTTTCTCTCTCTCAATTGAGAGAATCTTGTAGCCTGACTGACTTGCATTCAGGGTGCTTACTTGCTTGTTTGTTTGTTTGTTTGACTTATATATTTATTTTTCATTGATTTATTTATTTAATAACTTTACAGCCTGATCACAGTCCCCTTCTCCTCTTCTCCCAGTCCCTCCCTCTTTCCTCCTTCCCCTCTCCTCCCCTCTTCCCTTCTCTTCAGAGAAGGTGAGGCCCCACCATGTGTACTAACCTACTGTGGCACATCAAGTCACAGCAGAACTAACCACATCCTCTCTTACTTAGGCCAGACAAGCTAACCCAGCTAGGGGAAAGGCATCTAAAGACAGACAACAAAATCAGAGATAGCCCTTCTCCAATTGTTTGGGGACCCCCATGAAGAAAAAGCTGCACATCTGCTACATATGTGTAGGGGGCCTAAGTCTAATCCATGCGTGTTCTTTTGTTGGTGGTCAGTCTCTGTGAGCCCCCATGGGCCCAGTAGTTGACTCTGTAGGTATTCTTGTGGTGTTCTCGACCCCTCTGGCTCCCTTAATCCTTCCCCCCTCTCTTCCACAAGACTCCCAAGAGAGAGCTCATCTTTTGAATCATGGACATGTAGCAAACAGAGCAAACTGGGAGTGGACTGAGGCATTCAACTCTTAAAGCCCACTATCTGTGATGTATTAATCCACTAAGGCTACACTTCCCAATTTGCGAGACTACAACACCAACTATGGACCAAATATTCAAATGCCTGAGACTGTGGGGAACATTTCGCATTCAGACCACCACACTTTGAAACAGAAATACTTCAGGGTTGTTTTCATTTTTAATTTTAGAATATTGGCATAGACTTACTAAGTGAGTATCCCTTGTCCAAACTGTTCCAAAGTTTAAAATCTTGTGATTAAAAACATGGTGCTCAAAAGGTTTTGGATTTGGTAACATTTACTATATGAGGTTGTTGCTTAGGCATGACCAATCTGTACGGAGCAACCAATGGGCAATCCAAAAGGTACTGATAATTTCATGCAAGATAACTGATAAATCTGGTTGCTTTTGAAATAAAAAATTTTCTAGACCACATAGATTGTTAATATGGATTATGTTTGGGACTAGGGTAATTGTGATATTGTGAGGAGTGGGATGAATAACCCATAGGACAAAACATAAAAGACAAATATCAGTAGTCCAGTTGATTACTTGAGTGATATAGATGCCATGTGTGAAAGTAATTTAAGTGATTTAAGAATATTAATAAAGAGGGAAGATACTAGCTTAGGAGACATAAAGAGGAAGATTTTTCGGGAGGTAGGATTTAGGTTTGCTAGTGGAAGAACTCTTAAACATTCAGTTAGCATATGCTAACTTAAAAGACATATACAATTGAAGAAGAAGGCAACTCAGTGAGAAGAGTGGATTTTCTCAAACAGAAATTTACAATATAAGCAAGCCAAAAGTGATTCTTTTGCATCAAGATAACAGTAGATTAAAAATGCTTACTGTAGTAATAACTTTGGAAATCAAGCTTTCAGTGGAGTAATAAATATCAACATTAAATAGGAAACTATGTGAAAAGATCTTGTTAGGGACCACAAAACAATAGAAGAATTGAATTATTTCATGGCAGATATTTCCCCATTTTGCTGAAAGTAACTCTGTCACACTGTCGAGTCCAACGAGCTTCAGTGTTAATCCTCTTTAATAATTACCATTATTGGGCATTTACTCTGCTCCATGTACAATGCAATGTGTCAGTTTAGTTTAAGAACAAACATGATGGTAGGTCCTATCATCCCTGGATAGTGTGGGGCTAGGGAATATATTCAGAGTTAATCACTAATGGTTTTGGGATTTATAGCTCTAGCTGTTAAATTTGAAGATTACACTTCTGATTTGTTTTTGAAATAAGATTCCTCAGTCTTCCTTAAATTCTCAAAATTGTTCATGTTCATGGTCTCCTTACTATTAAAATATTTTTATATATTTCATCTTAATTTATTATATTGTGTTGAAACTTTAACAGATGGCAGTTTAATGTATGGGTCACATGAGACAATATGTACCCTGGACTTAAAACAGAAAGGATAGAGGAATAAAACTTGCCATTAAAAGTTTTAAAAAGTAAATTGTGGCAGGGTAGAAATATTAGAAGCACGATATCAATTATTATATTATCTTTATTAGTCAGGATTTGGAAAATGATGTCGAAGAAGCTGGTGCACTGCAGAAAAATCACACTTCTGTGGCATCCTGGAACGCCACAAAAGCTGCAGAGACTGCTTGTCTGCCCACTGCAGATGAACCATTGAGCACTGGGAGCTATGAAATACCTGCAGAACAACATCAGTGCAGTGGTCCAGAGAGTTCACTAGAAGGAAATGATACTGAAGAAGGAGGCAAGAAAGATAATCATAGTGATGATAAAACTCCAGCAGAAGAAACAAGTGAAAACGTGCCTAAAGTACAAGACAACACAGAGACACTAAAGAAAAATAGAATTACTTACTCACAGATTATAAAGGAAGGCAGAAGATTTAACATCGATTTAGTATCAAAGGTAAGTACCATTTTTATGCATCTTAACATCGAACCACAATAAATTTTAATTGATTGAAAATAGCATCTGGACCTCTAAGTGTACTTTTCCTCATTTTAGTTTCTGAATTACAAAGTGTTTGCTTTATAGAAAGATAACAAACAGTTTTATTAAGTATAGGTTAAAATTCATTTAAGATGTTAGTATTGATATACTTAGTGTGCTTTTAAATTATACTAAATATTTTTGTATGTGAAGAATGCTATTGTGTTAGGGCAGGTAGTTCATCCTAATAGTCTGATTCATGAACACTATGAATTCCATCAGAAGAAAAATTCGATTGAATTTGTGTCCAAATTTCATGTTCTTTGTAATAAATTTTATATAAACATACCTTAGCCCTTAATCTCTGTGTAAGTATTCCAAACAAATTAATGTATTTTTGAAAATCTTTTGTCTTTGCTGGTGTTTTCATAAATAACTCTAATGTTAAATCATTATAATTTCTGATGAGGTTGCTGGATCATGGGAAGCTTTAAGGGTTCATAAGAAGCAAATCTACTTTTCAAAATAGTAATAAAATATCCAATCAGACACAGCTATAAAGGTGTGATAAGAGAAAGGAAGGGAACAATTCATGTGCCTTACATTTTGCTGATGAAACCCAGTAAGTGTGATCTCCTACTTGCTTCTAACTTAGTTTGAGGAAATATTAATATTTCCTTATACAAAATATTGTACTATTCAGAATAGTAGTGAAAAATCAACATAAATTTTTTGTTCTAATTTAAGCCTATTCTAAGTAAGTTTATATACCTCAATTATGGAGCCAAAAATTGTTTAAAACTGCTTCTTATTATTTTAATATAATTATAGCTTTGTTTCAACTCTCAATGTGAAATTGCTATGGTGGATCATTAGGTAGAATTGAAAAAAAAAGGCTTATGAGTAATACGATACATGTACGATTTCCACACTTCTGAAACATCGGTCAAAAATAATTTTAATTGAAATTTGTTTTTACTCTTCAGTGATAACCAAAATTCACTTGTTTTAATCTTTATTTGACTTTATAAGTAGGAATATTAGAATGTATATTAATATTTATAAAATTGTGCCTATTGGTGGAATATTAAATCAAATATAATTATATTTTAAACAAATGAAAGCACTACTTTTATAGAGTTAAGACTTACAAATATAAAAAATAGAGTGTATTAGTTGTGTGGTTTGTTAGGAATAGGCAATCAGATAACAATGGCATTCTTTAATCAGAATATTTATTTTTCCCTTTTCGTTTCTGATTTTGTTTAAACCCCTACCCAGATCTAGCCAATGGTCAGAACAGTCTCCATACTTGAGTAGAGAGTGGGATATGACTTTCTCACGTACTCTGGTGCCTCACATTTGACCATGTCCCCTGGAGGGGGAGACCTGGTGGCACTCAGAGGAAGGACAGCAGGTTGCCGAGAAGAGACTTGATACCTTATGAGCATATACAGGGGGAGGTAATCCCCCTCAAGAACAGTCATAGGGGAGGGGAATAAGGGGAAAAGGGGAGGGAGGGAAGAATGGGAGGACACAGGGATGGGATAACCATTGAGATGTAAGAAGAATAAATTAATAATAATAAAAAAACAGAATATTTAGATTTGTTTCTAAAACCATCATGTTAACTTTGGTTGACACAATGCTAAGCTAAAGTGATAGTTTATAAAATTGCACATAATTTATATTGGTTTACAGGTCATCTTCTTGTGTGCTGAGTCAAATTTTGAGGTGCCATATTTTTTAACAGTCAAATATTTTATTTAATTTTCTCCAGTTATTATAGCTTTTATATTTTTAGTATATTGTATTACAAATTATAAGTATCTTAATCATAGGAAATAGCCAAATGTATAATTTTTATCCGAATGGTTAAATTTCAAACATGCTAGATAGTGTTGAAATTTTTATTAATTTCCTCTCTTGCATTAATTGTGAGATATGCTTAAAGATTAAATTAGTCATCTACATATATATAGAATAATAGAGTTGTTCACTTCTTGAAAAGCTCATATGTCATATAAAGTTAGATATATGATGGGCTTAGAATTTGACTGTTAAGGCGAAGTATCACAAATCCATATGAGGTTATTTTGTTTGATTTTGGCTTGCTTTTGGTTTGTTTTTCTGTATCGGTGGCATGGTTGGTCCACAGTACTCATGTCTTCTTATAGCCAACTGGCTCTATTTCCAGTTCAATATCTTGTATTAACCTTATGCATTTAGATTCTAGGATATAGTATCTTTAAGATGGCAAGCCTATTTCCAAAGGGTATATTGATGTACTGTGTGTAGTGTAACATTCCTAGCAGAGCTGAGAAGAGACTTCATAACTAAATGCATGAACATTTCTTTAGTGAAATTCATGAATGGGCATATAGCTAGACAAGAATAGAAGAACCATTTAGGAATTTAGATCAGGTTTTACTATAAACAAATTTTGAAGAAATCATCTAGGTTATATAGCTTTTTGGTTTAAATTTCAATAATGAATTGTGGACAATCAATGAATTTTCTTATATAATTGTACATGTTTAAATATATATAACTTAAATCCTAACGTGTGTGTGTATGCATATGTGTGCACGGTAGTTACCAATTTCCATTTTTTTGGTAGTAATCATATCGTCTAAAACACTTTATATCTACAGCTTCTCTATTCTCGGGGACTACTAATCGATCTTCTAATCAAATCAAATGTTAGTCGATACGCAGAGTTTAAAAATATTACAAGGATTCTTGCATTTCGAGAAGGAAATGTGGAACAGGTACTGTGATGCTCGACTATGTGAGCCAAGTTACTATTACTCATTTGAAAGGATAAGCAATACTTGCTGTTTTCCTAGTAAGGCCGTAAGTTCCAACTTTGCATGGTGGTTATAAATATAAATACAAAATTAGCTCCATTAAAATCTCTGTTATATTTTTGAACATTTATTCCCCAGATTGATTTTAATGTTGAGGAAATGCTAGTTTTAGGCAGCAGTACTATATTTGAATTGTCATGTGTTCTCTATTAGGGGTGACATGCCATTGGCCTTTTAATGGCATGAAGAACAACTTGGCAGAATTAGGTAACAGAGCTCTCAAGTTAATTAGCTCTGTAGTTAACAGAGATGCTATTAGTACTGATAAAAGGTGACATGAAGCAGCAAGGGTGGAATGGAAATGATAACCTTGTAATGAGGAAAGAAATAAAAAGTGTAATCTGGAATACTTGTGTTATCAGGAAGTAGTCTACAACCTTCTTTTTAAATGCTTTTCAGGTTCCATGTTCCAGAGCAGATGTCTTCAATAGCAAACAACTTACTATGGTAGAAAAGCGAATGCTTATGAAATTTCTTACATTTTGTATGGAATATGAAGAACATCCCGATGAATACAAAGGTATTGCTTTCCGTTAACTTGTGTTTTCCAGTTATTTAATTTTAATATGTATTGTCAGTTTGGTAAACAGCTGATTATTCTAAAATGCATTCTAACTCTGCTATAAGTTAGCTATAGTTTTGGTATATTTAAATTCAGTCAAATTAAATGCTGAATGGTTTGCTCAATCTGTCATGCGAGGAATATTTCAAATGCTTAGTACTTATATGCTGCTAGTGGCTTAATGCAAATATTTTCAGCATTGCAAGAATGTCATGCCAGCTCCCCTTTTTATCTTTTTAATTAAATACTGTTGTTAACTGATTATTTAATCAGTGTGTGTATGGGACTATGAATTGAATGTAAGACCTGGCTCATGAGATATAGTATATTAATTGATTCTTGATATATGGCATGCTTTTTTGTTACTTCATCTTTAATTTGATAATAATAATAATAATAATGATAATAATGATAATGATAATAATAATGATGATAACAATGATAATAATGATGCTATAACTTGTATAGATGTTATTTTGGGGGACTGTTTTTAATGAGAATATTGAACTGTTCATTTTGATTGATATAAATGCTGTGTAATATATAAGGGAAACCTCCAGATTTAGGGAAGCTTTGGTTTCCAGTCTTAGCTTTAACCCTCTTACTTTAATCTTAAGGCCAGTTATTTTAGCTTGTTGAAAATTGATTTTGTTATTTTATTTTTATTTTTTTTTAATTTTTATTTTTTTTTTATTTTTTATTAATTTATTCTTGTTACATCTCAATGTTTATCCCATCCCTTGTATCCTCCCATTCCTCCCCCCCCCCCCCATTTTCCCGTTATTCCCCTCCCCTATTACTGTTCCTGAGGGGGATTACCTCCCCCTGTATATTCTCATAGGGTATCAAGTCTCTTCTTGGCTACCAGCTGTCCTTCCTCTGAGTGCCACCAGGTCTCCCCCTTCAGGGGACATGGTCAAATGTGAGGCACCAGAGTACATGAGAAAGTCATATCACACTCTCCACTCAACCGTGGAGAATATTCTGACCATGGGCTAGATCTGGGAAGGGGTTTAAAGTTTACCTCCTGTATTGTCCTTGGCTGGTACCTTAGTTTGAGCAGGACCCCTGGGCCCAAATCTGCCTATCATATTGTTCAACTTGTAGATTTCTAGGACCCTCTGGATCCTTTTATTTTGCTATTCTCCCATGCGTCTCTCATTTAGTGTCCCAATAGGATGCCCTCCCCTCTGTCCCAGTTTCCTGGTAAGTGAAGGCTTTCGTGGGACATGCCCCTTGGGCTAGTATGCAGATATAAGTGAGTATATACCATTTGATTCTTTCTGCTTCTGGGTTAACTCACTCATTATGATCATTTCTAGCTCAATCCATTTATCCACAAATTTCGGGAATTCCCTGTTTTTAATAGCTGAGTAGTATTCCATAGTGTATATGTACCACAGTTTCTTTATCCACTCTTCTACTGAGGGACACTTAGGCTGTTTCCATGTTCTGGCTATTATGAATAAGGCTGCTATGAACATGGTTGAGCAAATTTTCTTGTTGTGTGCTGGAGCATCTTCTGGGTATATTCCAAGGAGTGGAATAGCTGGGTCTTGAGGAAGCCCTATTCCCATTTTTCTGAGATAGCACCAGATAGATTTCCAAAGTGGCTGTACTAGTTTGCATTCCCACCAGCAATGAAGGAGTGTTCCTCTCTCCCCACATCCTCGCCAGCATGTGGTGTCGCTTGAGTTTTTGATCTTAGCCATTCTGGTGGGTGTAAGATGGAATCTCAGAGTTGTTTTGATTTGCATTTCCCTGATGACTAAGGAGGTTGAGCCTTTCTTTAAGTGTTTCTCAGCCATTTGATACTCCTCTGTTGCGAATTCTCTGTTTAGTTCCAAGCCCCATTTCTCAATTGGGTTATTTGGTTTGGTGGTGTTTAATTTCTTGAGTTCTTTATATATTTTGGATATTAGACCTTTGTCAGATGTAGGGTTGGTTAAGATTTTTTCCCAGTCTGTAGGCTGTCGCTTTGTTCTCTTGACAGTGTCTCCTGCTTTACAGAAGCTTCTCAGCCTCATGAGGTCCCATTTATTAATGGTTGACATTAAGGCCTGGGTCGTTGGTGTTCTGTTCAGGAAGTTGTCTCCTGTGCCAATGTGTTCCAGGCTCTTCCCCACTTTTTCCTCTAAGTGGCTTAGTGTCTCTGGTTTTATGTTGAGGTCTTTAATCCATTTGGATTTGAGTTTTGTGCAAGGTGACAAATATGGGCCCAGTTTCATTTTTTTACACATAGACCTCCAGTTAGACCAGCACCATTTGTTGAAGATGCTATCCTTTTTCCATTGAATGGATTTGGCTTCTTTGTCAAAAATCAAGTGACCATATGTGTGTGGATTCATATCTGGGTCTTCGATTCGATTCCACTGATCAACCAGCCTGTTGCTGTGCCAGTACCATGCTGTTTTAATTACTATTGCTTTATAGTACAGTTTGAGATCAGGTATGGAGATTCCTCCAGAGCACCTTTTATTGTACAAGATTGTTTTACCTATTCTGGGTTTTTTGTTTTTCCATATGAAGTTCAGAATTGAACTTTCAATGTCTTTAAAAGATTGTGTAGGTATTTTGATAGGGATTGCATTGAATCTGTAGATTGCTTTTGGTAGGATGGCCGTTTTTACTATGTTAATTCTCCCAATCCATGAGTAAGGAAGATCATTCCATCTTCTCAGGTCATCTACAATCTCTTTCTTCAGAGTTTTGAAATTTTTTTCATACAAGTCCTTCACTTGCTTAGTTAGGGTAACTCCTAGATATTTTATATTGCTTGTGGCTAATGTGAAGGGTGTGGTTTTCCTAATTTCTTCCTCTGCAAGCTTGTCATTTGTGTATAGGAAGGCTACAGACTATTTTGAGTTAATTTTGTATCCAGCCAATTTGCTGAAGGTGTTTATCAGCTTTAAAAGTTCTCTGGTGGAATTTTGAGGGTCACTTATGTACACTATCATATCATCTGCAAATAGGGATAATTTGACTTGCTATTTTCCCATTTGGATACTTTTGATCTCCTTTTGTTGTCTTATTGCTCTGGCTAGAACTTCGAGTACTATATTGAAGAGATATGGAGAGAGTGGGCAGCCTTGCCTTGTTCCCGATTTTAGAGGAATTTCCTTGAGTCTCTCACCATTTACTTTGATTTTGGCTATTGGCTTGCTGTATATAGCCTTTATTATGTTGAGGAAAGTGCCTTGTATCCCCGATCTCTCTAAAACTTTAAACATGAATGGGTGTTGAATTTTATCAAATGCTTTCTCTGCATCCAAGGAGATGATCATGTGGTTTTTTATTTTCAGTTTCTTTATATGGTGGATTATATTGGTTGATTTCCGTATATTAAACCATCCCTGCATGCCTGGAATGAAGCCTACTTGGTCATGATGAATGATATCTTTGATGTGTTCCTGTATTCGTTTTGCAAGTATTTTATTTAGTATTTTTGCATCTATGTTCATAAGAGAAATTGGTCTGAAATTCTCTTTCTTTATTGAGTGTTTGTGAGGTTTAGGTATCAATGAGACTATGGCCTCATAGAATGAATTTGGTAATTTTCCATCCATTTCTATCTTTTGGAGTAGCTTGAAGAGTATCGGTATTAGCTCACCCTTGAAGGTCTGGTAGAATTCTGCACTGAAACCATCTGGCCCTGGGCTTTTTCTGGTTGGGAGACCATCGATGATTGCTTCTATTTCTGTAGGGGAAATGGGACTATTTAGCTTGTTTATCTGTTCTTCATTCAACTTTGGCAAGTGAAATTGATCAAGAAAATTGTCCATTTCCCTTAGATTTTCAAATTTTGTGGCATATATGCCTTCAAAGTAGGATCTTATGATGCTTTGTATTTCTTCAGTGTCTGTTGTTATGTCTCCCTTTTCATTTCTGATTTTGTTGATTTCAATACTGTCTCTCTGCCTTTTAGTTAGTTTGGCTAATGGTCTGTGTATCTTGTTGATTTTCTCAAAGAACCAGCTTTTGGTTTTGTTGATTCTTTGGACTGTTTTCTTAGTTTCTAATTTGTTAATGTCAGCCCTGAGTTTGATTATTTCCAGGCGTCTACTCCTCTTGGGTGTTTCTGCTTCTTTTTTTTCTAGGGCTTCCAGTTGTGTTGTTAAGATGCTTATGTGTGATGTTTCCAATTTCTTTTTAAAGGCACTTAGTGCTATGAATTTTCCTCTTAGCACTGCTTTCAATGTATCCCACAAATTTGGGTATGTTGTTTCTTCATTTTCATTGAATTTCAGAAACTCCTTGATTTCTTTCTTTATTTCTTCCCTGACCCAGGTGTCATTTAGCAGAGAGTTGTTTAGTTTCCACGTACGTGTAGGCTTTTTGTTATTTCTGTTGTTGTTGAATTGCAGCCTAAGAGCATGGTGATCTGATAGGATACAAGGTATTATTTCAATCCTCTTGTATCTATTGAGACTTGCTTTGTGACCCACGATGTGATCAATTTTGGAGAAGGTTCCATGGGGTGCAGAGAAGAAGGTGTATTCTTTCTTGTTTGGGTGAAAGGATCTGTTAGATCCATTTGACCCATGGCATTGGTTAATGATGTTATTTCTCGGCTTAGTTTCTGTTTCAATGACTTATCCTTCAGTGAGAGTGGGGTGTTGAAGTCTCCCACTATTATTGTGTGGGGATCGATGTGTGGTTTAAGCTTTTTTAAGAGATCTTTTACAAATGTGGGTGGCCTTGTATTGGGAGCATAGATGTTCAGAATTGTGATGTCATCTTGGTTGACTTTACCTTTGATGAGTATGAAGTGTCCTTCCTCATCCCTTTTGATTAATTTTGGTTGAAAGTCTATTTTGTTCGATACTAAAATGGCTACGCCTGCTTGCTTCTTGTGACCATTTGCTTGGAATATTTTTTTCCAACCTTTTCCCCTGAGGTAATGCCTTTCATTATGGGTGAGATGTGTTTCTTGAATGCACAAGAATGTTGGATCTTGTTTATGTACCCATTCAGTTAGTCTGTGTCTTTTTATTGGAGAATTGAGGCCATTGATGTTGAGAGATATTAATGACCAGTGACTGTTAAGAGTCTTAATTTTGATGTTGTTTCCAGTCGAGCGTTAGTGTAGTTGTGTTTTTGCCATGGAATAGTTATCTATTTCCTGGGTAGTTTTGGTTGTAGCTTGACCCTTTGGGATGGAGTTTTCCTTCTAGTACCTTCTGTAAAGCTGGATTTGTGGATAGGTACTGTTTGAATTTGTTTTTGTCATGGAATATTTTGTTTTCTCCATCAATGGTTATTGATAATTTTGCTGGGTAAAATAGTCTGGCCTGGCATCTGTGGTCTCTTATGGTTTGGAGGATCTCTGTCCAGGCCCTTCTGGCTTTTATGGTCTCTGCTGAGAATTCGGGTGTAATTCTGATAGGTTTACCATTAAATGTTATTTGGCCCTTTTCCCTTGCAGCTTTTAATATTTTTTCTTTGTTCTGCATGTTTTGTGTTTTGATTATTATGTGGCGGGCAGTTTTTCTTTTCTGGTCAATTCTATTTGGTGTTCTGTAGGCCTCTTGTATGTTTATAGGCATCTCTTTCTTTAGATTGGGGAAATTTTCTTCTATGATTTTGTTGAGAATAGTTTCTGGGCCCTGGAGTCTGATGTCTTCTCTTTCTTCAATGCGTATTATCCGCAGATTTCTTCTTTTCATGGTGTCCTTAATTTCTTGGATGTTTTGTGTCAGGAGTTTTCCAGATTTGGCATTTTCTTTAATGGTTGATTCAATATCTGTGATTGTATCTTCTAGACCTGAGATTCGTTCTTCCATCTTCTGTTAGAGAAGCTCACCTCTGTGTTGCTCGCCTTCTTCTCTGAGGTCACCCGTTCTCGTTTTTCTTCTGTCTGTGTTTTTATTATTGAATCCATTTTCATTTTCAGATCTTGAACTGATTTTTTGATTTCTTTCATCTGATTTTTTGTGTATTCCTGAGTTTCTTCCATTGCCTCTTTATAGGTCTTCAGAGCTTGAACCGTTTTATTTATTTCTTTCTTCTGGTTGTTTGCATTTTCCTGCAATTTTTCCAGTTCCACTCTATGTGCTTCTTTTATGTCTCTCACCTGTTTGTCTGCGTCTTCCTGTATTTGATTACGAATTTTATTTGTTTCCTCCATTATCATCCTCATTACTAAGGATTTGAGGTCATTTTCTTGTATTTCCGTTGTATTTGAGTTCTCTGGGTTGTTTTCTTTGGGATAGCTGGAAACTGGAGACGCCATGTTGTTTTGGGGGTTTTTGCATATGCTTTTTCGTTGTCCTTTAGACATCTTGCCGTCTTTGTTTTTGTTGGGTAGCTTCCAGAGTTGGATGGAGGGTGTCTGACGATAGATTCACTTATTTTCTCACGATTTCCCTAGGCTGGGAGCTCAAAGCTTCACTGGTGTGGATGTTAGGAGGTTAGCCCTGTTGTTCTGGTCTCTCACAGCCAGTGATCTTCAGCCCCCCTGTGCTGTGGATCCTGCAATTGTTCTGGGTCTCTGAATGAGCGTTGGGTCAGGCCAAGGTATCCACAGCCTTCTGTGTTCCCTGCCAAGTCCAGCCAGGAACACTGGGCCTGAACCATGGATTGAACTCAGCTAGATTCTCAGGGCCTGAACCTTCTGCTGAGCTCAGCTAGGGATTCTGGGCTCAAAATGCGCACAGGGTCCAGCCAAAATTTTTGGGCTGGGACTACGCACCAAGCTCCGCTAGGGCCTTTTGGCCCAAAGTGTGTGCTATGGCCAGTTATTGACTCAGGGCCCGAACTGACTACCAATCTCAGCCAGGAACTCTGGATTCGAACTGCAAACTGTGTCCAACCAGAGTCTTAGAGCTGGTGGAACCGAGAGCTCTGTCCAGCCTGCGCCACAGCAGGAGAACTGCGGCTGCTCTGAGTTAGCGCCAGTGGTGGAACAAGTGCTCCGCCCAGACTGTGTCACCGCAGGGGAGCTGCTGCTGAGCTGAGGTGGTGCGTAGGATGGAACTGCGCACTCCACCAAGCCTGCGCCACAGCAGGAGACCTGCGGCTGTTCTGAGTTAGCGCCAATGGTGGAAGCAAGTGCTCTGCCCAGACTGGGTCACTGCAGGGGAGCTGCAGCTGAGCTGAGGTGGCGCCTAGGGTGGAAGTGAATGCTTGGCCAAGCCTGTGCCACAGGAGGAGAACTGCGGCTGCTCTGAGTTAGCGCCTGTGGTTCAACCAAGCGCTCCGCCCAGACTGTGTCACTGCAGGGGAGCTGCCGCTGAGCTGAGGTGGCGCCTTGGGTGGAACTGAGTGCTTGGCTAAGCCTGCGCTACAGCAGGAGAACTGCGGCTGCTCTGAGTTAGCGCCTGTTTTGGAACCAAGCGCTCCGCCCAGACTGTGTCACCGCAGGGGAGCTGCCGCTGAGCTGAGGTGCAGCCTAACGTGGAGCTGTGCGCTCAACTAAGCCTGCGCCACAGCAGGGGAGCTGTGGCCGAATCTGAGTTAGTGCCTCGGGCAGAATTGCTTGCTGGGCTGGGCCAGTACCCAGGACTCTGGGGCCGAACTGTCCACCGAGTCCAGTCTGGGTCCGAAGGCTCCACGCGACCCAAATCCTGCCCCGAGTCCCCTCTTCCGCAGCAACTCCCACCAGCCACCACACCAATCGCCTCCACCGGAAGGCTATGAGCTGCAAACCTCAGCCACCGCTGCTGGTGCCGCTGGTGCTGCTGCCTCTGCTGCTGCCGCTCCGATCAGAGAAAATCCACGCTCCTCCCGTGTGCAGGGGCACGCAGGTCCTCCGCACCCTGGTCCCTCCGAACCGTGGAGCACTCCCGCTGCCGTGATGTTTGGATCTAGGTGTTCCTGGCTCAGAAATCTGTGCAATTCCCTGAATTGTTCACTGGAGCCTTCAAACGCGGTCCACACTGCTCGCCGCCATCTTGAAAAAAATGATTTTGTTGTTTTAATGCCAGCTATTTTTCAATTACATTGGGGTGGAAATGTGTAAAATTAAAATATTTTGTTGATAATTGACTTATTAAATTACATTGAATTTTACATCATGATTTACTTTGATGGAATTCTGAAAGCTTAATTCTTGCTTAAAGCCTTAAGGCACTAAATACCAGGTTGTTCTTTCCAGTGCCTAAACTTAGAGCCTCTCAGTACATTTTTGTCATTTTTATTCACTTAGATTATTTCCCTAAAGTCCTGTCTTTTGTCACATAAGTAGTTCCTCATACTAATTGTACATTTACTTGTTTTCCCTTACTGATTGAAAGAATTAATTTTGTAGGTGTTCTTTATTATTTGATATGTAGTTGTCAGTATCTTGGATTCCAGCAGCCACAAAGAAATTAATTTCATTTGTTTTTAGTAAAAGTTTTTTTAATCCGGGATTTGTATGAAAATTATATATTTAACAAAAATATGTTGCAAAATGTAATAAAAGTGACATTTTTATTAATGCATTTTTAATTTCATTTCATTTTATCTTGTTTAATATTTTTAGATATAAATGTTGACATTTTATATAGTTTAAATGCTAATGAATTGAGGTTATTGCCATCCACAACAATCCCTTGAGTTATTTAATGTCTTTCAGGATTTTACACCAATAAATACTGAATAAATATTCATCGTTTAAAGCTAACAAAACTATGCCATAAGTTCATTTAGGATAGTGAGGTGTTTTCCATATTTTGGTCTTAAGATCAGTAAATAGCACATGTCGAAACTGTAGTAATAAGGACCACTTGTGTCCTGTTTGAAGTCTTTAACAGGCCTGGCTGTATTGATACGGGGTGGTTTTAAATAGCTAGTAAATTTTATTTTAATTGATAAAAGTTTTTCTTTCTTTTCATAGCATATGAGGAAACTACCTTTTCTGAATATTTGAAAACTCAAAAATTAACTACCAACCTGCAATATTTTGTTCTGCATTCAATTGCAATGACATCAGAGACAACAGGCTGTACTGTAGATGGTCTCAAAGCTACGAAAAATTTTCTTCGGTGTCTTGGGCGGTATGGCAACACTCCATTTCTGTTTCCTTTATATGGCCAAGGAGAACTCCCACAGTGTTTTTGCAGGTAAGTTATGATTTATATCTTCTAAAAGAGTTGTATGGATAACAAGTGAGCTGAGTTGTGCATCCCTGCAGTCCTAGTCTGTGGGACATGAAGGGGAAGATTAGGAGTTTAAAGCCAGTCTTGGCTAAATAGCACGTTGGACAGGCTGAGTTATTGATGCTCCTATCTTAAAATAAATTCAATGAAAAAAATAAATAAATTCAATGAAGAGTTAGTATATGTAAACAGTTCCTTCTATTTTTATAGGTGATTTAACAATTATTGTTCCATCTAAATGGCATTTCAGTTTGGTCTGCTTTTGATCCTGATAAAATACCATAAATTATTTTTGGCCCTCAACATTGTGTTTCAACAGTGTTATTTTTTATGTATGTATGTGTGTGTATATATATATGTGTGTGTGTGTGTGTGTGTGTCATGTACATATATGTTATATATGCATGATATATGTATGATACACAAGTATATATGTACACACACATATATGCAAAATTTTTATTGTTAAGTAATAGTTGATTGTGAATGTACCATAACCTCCCTTTTTTCATTCATCTGTTGATGTTTTCTATTAACATCTTTTTGTGTGTCTTGGGGTTTCTGTTGCTATAATGAAACACCATAACCCAAGTAGCTTGGAGAGGAAATAGTTTATTCAGCTTATGCTTCTGCATTGCTGTTCATCACCAAAGGAAGTCAGGACAAGAACTCAAACCTGGCAGGAACCTGGAGGCAGGAGTCGGCACAGACGCGCTGGTATAGTGCTGCTTACTAGATTGTGCCCTATGGCTTGCTAAACCTGGTTTCTTATAGAACCCAGAACCAACAGCCCAGGGATAGCATCACCCACAACGGGCTGGACAGTCCCTTGTTCTAATTATTTCAAATTAAGAAAATGCCTTACAGCTGGATCTTATAGGGGCATTTTCTCAATTGAGGTTCGTTCTTTTCATATAACTCTATCTAGTGAAATGATTAAGTAGGGAGGATCTGAATTCATATCCTCAGAACCCACATAAAAAGCCAAGTGTATTCATGTGTGTGCCTGTAACACACGTGCTTCTTTGGGGTAAGATGTCTGAGGCTGAAGGATTATCTGTGGCTCTCTGCTACAAGCCTAGCTCCAGGTTTAGTGAGAAACCTTGTCTTCATTTTTCTATTGCAGTGAACAAACAGCATGGCCAAGGCAACTTATGGAAGGAAGGGTTTATTTGAGCTTACATTTCTAGAAAGATCAGAGTTTTGGTAGGGAGCCATAGTAGCAAGTGCCAGTTATGGTGGCAGGGCCAGGTATCTTATCTCACATATCATTTGCAAGCCGGAAGAAGAGTGAAATTGATGAGACTAAACACTCAAGCCCACCTGTCGTAATAATCTTTGCCAGCAAGGCCACACCTGCTAAACCTCCCCAGTGATTGAATTTATGAGGTCTATTCTCATTCAAACCACTTCGTCTTGTTTCAAGGGAATAAGGTGAAATGTGATAGAGCAGGAGACCCATGTATGCACAGACACACATACATATACTCACAGGACTTTCTTTAGGATGTATATCCAAGAACGAATTGTTTGTTTGTGTGGGTGGTTTGGTATTTTGAGACAGGGTTTCTCTGTGTAGCTTTGGCTAGTCTGGACTCGCTTTGTAGACCAGGCTGTCGTTGAACCTAAGTGCTGTTATTACAGGCATACACCACCATGAACCCAGCTACTTAAGAATATTTTTTATATATAATTTGATATTTATGACTATTTTGTCTGCATCTATATATGGGCATGACGTGTGTACCTGGTCTTTGGAGGCCATAAGAGAGTGTAGGATTCCCTGGAACTGGCATTATGGGTGGTTGGGCAACAGCTGCTATGTAGGAGCTGAGAATCAAATATGGGTCCTCTGGAATAGTAGCCAGCCAGTGCTCTTAACCAATGAGTCATCTCTGCAGCCAGGAGTAAATTATTTTTTTTAACCATACAATATGTGTTTTACATTCCTTTTGATAATTGTATTAGTTACACCCCAAGAACAGTGTGTTGGAATTTCTGTTAGTTTTATATAGTTACCAACATTTAAAGAATTTTCTTAGTCCTTACCCACCAAAATTTCATTACACTGTATCTTAATTTTGAGTCATCCTGATTTCCTGTGAGATTAAGCCTCTCCTGTGTTTATTGACTATTCATGGTTTCTACTCTGAGGAGTAATTGTTCATCTTCTTGTCCATTTGTCTTTTCACTTGTGGCTCTTTCTGTCTTTTGTTCATTCGTTCATTCTTTTATTTGTTTGCTTGTTTGTTTCTGGTTTTTTTTCTTTTTTGTTTTGTTTGTTTTGTTTTATTAATATATTTTATTATTTCATTCATATTACATCTCAATTGTTACCCCATCCCTTGTATCCTCCCATTCCTCCGTCCCTCCCATTTTCCCCCTACTCCCCTCCCCTATGACTGTGACTGAGGGGGACCTCTTCCCCCTGTATATGCTCATAGGGCATCAAGTCTTTTCTTGGTAACCTGCTATCCTTCCTCTGAGTGCCACCAGGCCTCCCCATCCAGGGGACGTGATCAAATATGGGGCACCAGAGTTGGTGTGAAAGTCAGACCCCACTCTCCCCTCAACTGTGAAGAACGTCCTGTCCATTGGCTAGCTCTGGGTAGCAGTTTAAAGTTTACATTTCTGGTTTTTTTCAAGACAAGGTTTCTCTGTTTAACAGCTCTGGCTGTCCTGGAACTCAATTTGTAGACCAGGACCAAAACAAAACAAAAAAAACCCAAACAAACAAACAAACAAAAAAACAGGCTTAGCTGGCCTTGAACTCACAGAGATCCACCTGCTTCTACCTTCCCAAGTGCTGAGATTACAGGTGTGCACCACCATGAACAGTTTGTGATTTTTCTTTTGGGAGAGAATTTAGCTCTTTTATATTCTTCCTTGTCTTCCCTAATTCTTAGGGTGAAATCTAAAATTTGAACGATGGAATGGTTAGTGGTACTGACCCATCTTCAAAATCAGATCTACTAAACCTGAAAGTCTAAATATTGGCAGCCTGCATTTGACTTGAAACTGTACCTATAGCATTGATAATTAACACATTTTTAAAGTATAGCTTGGCACATAAAATTATGTAAGAAGAGATCACCTTTTACTGCAACACCAATTTCTTGAAGAGACAAATTTATCTTTTGGTGCTTGATACCACTCAGAATTTTAATTGGACATGTGCAACACTTGAATTTATTAAACATAACTTGAGATAATTATGAAATCATTGCAGTAACATTGTATGGACCACATTTATCTTTGTGTTGCTTGTATTTCTTTCCACTGTGAATGGTACCATGAATTTCTGGATCTGAGTGTACAAAATTTTAATTTATATTAACTTTTCATAATGCTATAATTTTCAAAAGTCCATAATGTATATTTCTGATTATTTTATCATAGTAAATGATAAAATACTGCATTATTTATACATATTTTATGTATCAAAAGTCAATTATATTAATCTGTTTGTTTTTACGCATGAAAAATATCTCATTATGTAGCTCAGACTGGACTCAAATTCACCATTCTCCTGCTTCAGCCTCTGAAGTGCTGAGCTTATATAGGCATGTCCATCCATGCTCAATGTGTCTTTTTATCTACTAAAAACACTTAAATTATGAGACTATTTATGAGTTATTTCATATCTACGAAATATTTTGCATCTTACTAGTTTTTATGTATTACTTTTATTAGCAAGTCGAAGTTTTATATTCTATTAAAATTTCTTCATTGAATTACTAGTTTTTAATGGTGCATTTAAGAATAACTAATTGGGACAATTCTGCTCTCAATATTAAATTATCTTACATTATGAAGATAAAAATGTTTTTGGGGTACTGATGCTTTAAGCTTTTGTGATCTAGTATATCATCATTTTTAATAATTTCTTTGTATATGCTCAAAAATATTTATACAGGTGAAAGGTATAGAGTTCTCTAAAAATTGTTTTGGAGTCCAATGAATTAAACGTAATATATAATTTCCAAACTTTATTTTTATTCAATTTTATTCCTGTTGATCTACTAGTAGCAGAGATGTGTTTTGAAAATCACTATTACATTATTGGATTTGTCAAAATTTCCCTGTAATTTTATCAAAGCTTACTTTACGTTTATTGCGACATTATTAAAACCATAAAAACTCAACATTTCCTAATAACTCTAATATTTTAATTATCTGCTGATTTTTGCTATCTTCAATTTTTTTTCAAAATCTACTTTGTGTGATAGTTTAATAACTATTCCAAGTTTTGAGTCAGTATTACCTGCCACAATTTTCTGTGGCCTTTTACTTTTCAGTACTGTGGAGTATGCTGAGGACTCTATTAGGATACTCTTCTGTATGGTTAGTGCTTTTGCTGAGCTGGAGGGAGTCCTGTTAGCTGTACTCTGCTGCTTTCCTCCTTTAAGACTTTCCCTCCCTGACTTTTTGTATCTAAAGATAATTGTAGCATTGACTTTCTTTTACCTTTTTCTTGAGTTGAATTTAATTATGGAAATGGTTCTAGGTTGACAGTTCTTTTCATTGTTTTTAATGTATATTATGGTATTTATTATCTCATTTTGCTCTTGAAATTTGAGGTCAACCTAATTTGTGGTTTCTGTATAAGTTGTATCTCTTTTCTTTGACATGCTTTTTAAGATAGTGTTTTTGATGTCCTATATTTTTACTACACTATATCGTTCAATATAAAAGATTTAGTGTGTGTGTGTGTGTGTGTGTGTGTGTGTGTGTGTGTGTGTGTGTGTGCATGTGCGCGCGCGTGCACGTGCATGCATGTATGTGTGTTTGCAGGATCCCCCCAGAGGCTGGAAGAAGGCATTTGACATTCTTACTCAATTTACTCAAATATTTAACTTTTGTATGGTTGATTAATGCCATGTTTTAATTCCGGCAGTTCATATTACTGTTTTATTTCTTATTGCAGTGGTTTCTTTGATCTAAGCACTCAGAATTTTAGATACCTTAAGTTTCTGGGTTTACTTAATTTTATCAACAGGCCATTACAAACTTGAAGTGTTGCTATTTCCTCATCTGGAGCCTCCACTTAGGTATGGAACCCAGTATATAGCTCCATCATGGTGATACTAACCCAAAGCTTTTGAACACATGACTTTTGTTGAAATGTTTAATACTTGAAGCTTTTATTTCAGCCCTAGGTTTTTATTGTATACATTCATCTATTTGATAAAGAAACTCTGGGTGAAGTGCTGAGAATGTTATGGAAGAATGGAGGGATGAAAGGACCCAGAAAGTTCAGGAGCCCCAGAAGGAGACCATCAAGGCTGGTGGATCTGGACCCAGGGGGGCCTGTAATAACTGTTGCATGCAGTGAACCTAGACCCCCTGTTCAGATCTAGCCAAGGGACAGCTCATTCTCCATGGTTGTCAGGGGGACTGGGCACTGCCTCTGACATGAACTATGGTTCCTTAGATTTGATCACTTCCCCTTGTTGGGGAAGCCTGGTGGCACACTGTGGAAGGGGAATCAGGCTATCTGGATGAGACCTGATAGGCTGTCATCGTATGGTGGGGGAGGAGATTCCCTTTTGTCATAGAGCTAGGGGAGGGGAATAAGGTGAAAGAGGGAAGGGGGAGTAATGGAAAGATAGAAGTGAGGGAATAACAATCACAATTAGGGTGTAGTCTGAATAAATTTTAATAAATTAAAATCTAAAGAACAATTTTAAAAAATAGTAAAATAAAATAAAGTAAAATAAATGAAGAAGCCCTCCTAACCCTCCAGAGGGCAGCCCCACACAGGATGTTTTGAAGGATAAACTCAGTCATTTGGGAATACAGAGATGCACTCAGCCCTTTGCTCAGGTCAACATGTAGCTGATCACATAGAGCCTCCTGCCCTGGAGGGATTTGGGTAAAATGAGATTATGGCAGCAATAAGTTGTCTATATTGGTATTTAAATAATCAAGTATTATAGCTGAGAGTCTCCTGTATGATATTCTGTTTCCGTAAGACACAGAAACATGCAGAAATTTATCACGTAAACTGGCCACAGATTATTGATTACATAACTATAATTTGTGTCTTGGGGTTCGAGGTAATAGAATTATGTATTCATTTTAAAAAAGAATGGAAGTGACTAGTTGTTGAATATTATGGCTCTCTTTCTTCCTCTTGAATAGAGGACAAGGTAGAGATAAGTGGCAGAATGTTAGATCCTTAGGACCGTTTATCTTATCAATTGAAATTAAATAGGGACTTGAGATCCTCTTGAGTTTGCCTGTTGAGCATTTCCTACTCTCATGAGCTACCCAGATTATATATTTAGGAATAGATATGAACATATATATGTATATATATGCATGCAATAACAGTTAGTGAAAAATGAGGTCATGAGTTTGAAGGACAGTGTAGATGAGTGTATGGGAGAGTTTAGAGGGAGGAAATGGAAGGGGGAAAACATAAATTATCATCTCAAAAATTAAAAAAAATTAATGGTTAAAAAAGAAATTAGGTAGAGAGTTTTATAGTTTTCTTAGTTACTCTGTATTCCTGTATAATTGCTGGAGTTTTTTTCCCCTAGAAGCTACACCATATTGCCACATTCCTACCAAACTACGAAAAGAACAGGGATAGAATGAAATGTTCCTTGTGACATGATCTGCAACACACTGACTTCCTTATTACTTTATACACATGGCAGGCAGCAACTTAGCATCAATCATGTCACACCATTCCAGTCTTGAACCATGATGAGTTTGAGGCTAGCCTGAGCTACATAGTGAAACCATATCTAAAAATAATCATAAAAACAGCTGTAGTCTTTTCCTGAAAATTTGAAGTCTTTAATATACCCAACTCTGAAATTTGTAAGGGCTGATGCGAAGCCACAAATGGAGAATTCTACATGTGACCTCTGGTAGGTCATTGTCTTAACACTCATGCAGGAAACATATTGTATAACATACCTTCAGTTGTTTGGTTTAGTAGGTGTGTGTTAAAACACAAATGAATTTAACGTTATGATTTGGATCTCATTATTAAGATACCTTGTTACCTTTGTTTTTTGTTTTTTGTTTTTTTTTATATTTTATTAATTTATTCATATTACCTCTCAATGGTTATCCCATCCCTTGTATCCTCCCATTCCTACCTCCCTCCCATTTTCCCCTTACTCCCCTCCCCTATGACTGTGACTGAGGGGGACTTCCTTCCCCTGTATATGCTCATAGGGTATCAAGCTTGTTACTTTTGTATAGCGCAAATTTTCCAAATTATAAAAATACTTCAGAATGAGAGATATATGTATTATATCCTTGACAAATAGAACATTTTACCCTACGTTGGTGATTAATCTTTTTAAGGCTAAAATGTTATCATAACTTTCTTTTTTTTTATTATTCTTTACTGAGACTATCGACTCAACATTGTATGGTTCAGCTTTGATATATGTTATATAAGTTATACTCAATCTCCAACTGTAATATTTTTTCAAGGAATGGTATACAATAAAATGTATGTATACTAGAAACAACAAACAACCCTTTACCTGTAATGCTTGAATTATTGCATTAAACTTTTAACTAGTCCTTTGATAATTAACACAATTCTGAGTTCTTAGTGTATTTTATATACATGGGATTGTGTGAATTACAGTAATAATGTATTTACTTGGCTTATGGATACTGTGTTCCAAGTTTTTAATGGATTTACTGCATAATATACTATAATTTCATGTGAATATTGATCTGTTTATAACCTAAACTACTAACACTACCACTGTCTATACATCATAGCCTACACATTTTATCACTAGGTTATCAGAATAAGGTGTCACCTGTTCTGTGATTTCTAACCACCATTCTGTATTCTGTTTTAATATAAGCCTCTTAAGCATTTCTCACACCCAGTTACAGCGTGTTCTCATCAAGGCTACTGTTATAAATGGTAGGCATGCATATTTATGTGAAGGATTCAAAGACATTTGTAAGTCATATCCTTGCTTCTTAAATGAATTCTGTGTAAGCAGTATAACATTTTAACTACTAGAGATAACTTCCATGAATAAATGCCGTTTGAGGCTTTTATCATTTTAAATAGGTAGATTTTTTAGCAATGAAAATGAAGCTTATTTATTGTGCTACCTAGTAGACATTAATATGTCAGAGCATATAATTGGGACCATATTAGAAGGAAAGTAACTGAAACCTATGTATTGTTTTACTCTTGCAAGCCATACAATTTTCTTTACTATGTATTAGTATTTTTTTCTGTCATATTAAACAGAATGTTTGTGCAGTGTATAGATGTTTAAACACAGTTTATTTTCCAAACAGAAGTTCTTTTTCTGTTCCTGCCTTCAGGAATTTATTACTACCATCTCTGTAGCTGGTGACATAATAAATTTTAGAACTTCTTCCTAGCTCAGAATGGATTTTATATACTGTGTCTTGTTTTTATAATCTGAGAAATGGAGCCATACAGTGGAAACAAACAAATTTTAATTTTTAAAATTTCATCTATTCATTAATTTATTTATTGTACATATATGTACAAGTCCCACAAAATGCCAGGTACATGACAAGGAACAATTTGTACAATTTTAACACTTTCCTCCCCTATGTAGTTTTAAGGATCAAATTGATGTGCTACTTGCTTGCCCGCCAGTGATTTACCTGTTGAGCCCTCTAACCAGCAATAAGCAAACAGGTTTCACATTCTTCAGAAGTAGCCTGGGACTGCCCAGAGAGTTTTGTTTGAGGGGGGAAATGGAAATAAGACGTGCTTATTTAACTGTTAGTTTACCCAGTAATTTAGTCTTTTGTGCTTTACTGGCCTATATTTGATTTCATTTTATTTTTCCCATGTGAAAAACTATTTAAAGATAGACAATGGGAATGTTTCAGTTTTAGGATATAGACATAAACATATGCATGTGTATGTGTGTTTATAACCATATACACTCAAATTATCACCTGCAAACATTATTTGCTGAGTGTTCAGACTCAACATTTTGGTGAATGTTATATGTGAAAAATCAAAAATTGAAATATAATATTTAATGAAAATCCCCTGTTATTACAGGGAAATTATAGACCTGAAGCTGAACCCTGAATTAATGATTTTTAAAGCATAGCAGATGCACAAAATATGTGAATGGATGTATGCATCTTTAACAACTTTACTCAAGATTATTGGCACAACAATAGTGGAAAGGAAAAGGGAATCTTCCATTGAATTGGTGATTTCAGAACTCAACCCCAAATGGGGTTCACAAATCTGCTTTGATTTGATAGTAACCACTTGTTTGGCATCTTAATATAGACTGTGAGATATTTGGTGTTCCTGTATCTTCCTTGTCTTTAAAAGTCTTCTTCAGTCTAGAGTTCAGCATTAGAAGAAGAGCAGTAGATCACTACATTTGCTTAAAGTTTCTGGTTTCTTTTGGACAAATCATAGTAGAAAACACTTTTTGAGCTAAAGTAATCTACTTATTTCATTCTCTAATAACTAGGACTTTTTTTTCCTCTAGAGAATATTCAGAATCATAAAGGACATTTGTTAATTTGGATGAATCAATATGAAAATCAGGGGGA
This sequence comes from Acomys russatus, assembly GCF_903995435.1. NCBI lineage: Eukaryota > Metazoa > Chordata > Mammalia > Rodentia > Muridae > Acomys > Acomys russatus. The sequence continues at coordinate 62,274,081 of NC_067169.1, read as the reverse complement.
AGTCTTAAATGAGGAGAGATTAAGTTTCTGAGAAACTGAATGTGTGTGTGTGTGTGTGTGTGTGTGTGTGTGTGTGTGTAAGAGAGAGAGAGAGAGAGAGAGAGAGAGAGAGAGAGAGAGAGAGAGAGAGAGAGAATGAAATAAGGGTTTTTGATATCTTCCTCATTGTTATTGCCAATGACAAATAAGCCTTAGATTGTTCCCTTTAAAAAATTTGTATTCATCTCTTTTCATATGAAAAAAATAAAATAAAACTATAATTCTGGGAAAAATGGATCTGGGGGAATGGTCATATAAATTGTTTTTAATCGGTTGTCTAATTTTACAAGTGAGGAGAAATAGGCTCTGAGGCTAGAATACAGATTTCCTAATACACATTCTTTGTGTCTCATTGAGTATACAATAGTTAAAATAACTTTTTCTTAAAAAAAAGAAAAAGTATACCAGAGCTTCTCAATCTGCAGTATATTAATCCTCAGAATTTGTATATATGAAATATCGTACATGTGCTTTGTTTTATTATAAAAAGAGCCCATAGTTTCCTTGCATTTTCACAGGCAGCTATGCCATAAAGAATTGAGCTACTGCTATGAATTTTCATCAATTAATATTTGTTAAGAGATCATGAAATCAAGAAGTCCCAAGGAGAGAATTATAAGAGGGATTTATTTAGATATATGGTGTGGGTTAGGACATAGGAAACTTGGAATATGATGCTACTGGGACTGTAATTTGTATGTATTTTTTCCAGGCTACTAATGCCCTGATCACATTGGTCAGAAATAATTATAGTGACTTAGGAGACAGAGACTCATGAGATCGAATATGGTCCAGGATTTTTTTGGTATGCATATTTGAACAGGTATTCAGTATCTTACTGTTTCTCGTGTTTGTGAGGACCATAATGGTGTCTATATCACGGTTGTGAAAATTAAAATGGCTAATGTCTATAAAGTTCTTCTACTATATACTTATGTATTGTGGAAATATTAGCTGCTGTTACTTACTATGTTGTTATTGTTACTATGATTAATTAATGATTTCTACTACTGCTTTTATAGAATGACACCAGAGCGAATATGAGGCAGAGTTGGAAAGTTAGATTTAGCTGTATAAATTATCAGTAAAGACTCTTCCCACAAAAGGTTAAACAGCAAGTATTTTGAGTTTTGTAGGCTATATGGACTCCTTTAAAAACTTGATTATAAAATTGCATAGGCATTCCTCAATTATGCCTGATATATTATCAGCCACTCAATAAATATAAACAAGTAAAAGTTAGGCTGATTTTATATATACTCATGGAAACTGTAGGTGAATGAAATATTACAGTAGTGTTCTCAAGCATTTAGAACTTAATACACAATTTATTGACCTCATCCCCAGAGTTTTAAAGTTGTAGAAATGGAGTAGGGCATGGTGATTTGCATTTCTGTCTACTTCCCAGGTGTTGCTGTTGATGCTGACCCAGGTAATATTTTTGTAATAGAAACCATCAGTGGAATTGCTCTCCGGTTTCCAGTTAATTAACAAGAAAATGATTAGATTAAGGAAAATTAAAATGAATGAAAAAAATCAGCAGTGGTGGCACACACCTTCAATCCCAGCACTCTTAATCCCAGCACTGAGGAGGCAGAGGTAGGCTGATCTCTTAGTTCAAGGCTAGCCTGGTCTACAGAGTGAGTTCTAGGACAGCGAGGGCTACATAAAGAAATTCTGTATCAAAAAATAAACAAAAAAAAGAGCAAAACTTGTAAAAAAACCTTTGTTGTAGATTTGACTTCATAACTGTCCATTTAATTAAATAATTGATATTTCGAGCATTCTGTATGTAATAAAAAAAGAAAATCATATAACGTATCAATACAAGAAGTATATAATTTAGTTGAAAAATGTACCCACGAACCAATTTGAGATTAAGTGTACTTAATTGTGTTCTAAAATGTGCAATGTAGATATGAAAGTCATCGGTACTCGGCACTGATCTGTAGGAACCTAAGATCTGACGGTGCACTTAATGTCAGTTGGCTGCATCCTGAAGAAGTTCAGATAGTTGCTAGTTGTCCATTTTAAGAAAAGAAACCAAAATATAGAGTACCCTGAGAGACTCATCGCTTATCTCATCCTGCTTGCAGTTTACTGTGGAGAATAAGTGTAAGATACATAATTTTAAAGTCTCTTATAGGATGTTTTTTTCAGTTCACAGTTACAGACATTGATGTCAGTATGATTCCTTTCTCTTTGGAGAATTGCTGTCTTTTGTAATGCAGAAGATTTAGCAGTATCATTGAGCTCTACCCATTAAACACAACTAACTTTCTTCACTAACTTGCAGCAGACAAAATCCATTTAAAAAAAAAACTTGAGATATTTTTTGGGTCTCCCATTTAGGCAAATCTATGCAATTTAGTATGTACTCAATTTTGTGAGCAGCACAATAACACAGCAAAATGATCACTATGACCAATGAGCACCTACACTACTTAAATGTTCAAAGTGATACTAAAAGTTTCTGTCCATCATTTTGTATTCTGTAATCTGGAGCAATGTAAAGTTTCTTTAAGGAATAGAGTAGTCTAACGTACCTTGGCATTTAAATCAATAGAACAGTTTAAATAAGACATTTGTCAAAGTTCTCTTCTTTACATGTAGGAAAGTATAAATATATATTAAAAGTGAATTATGGGGCAATACAAGATCTTCATATTTAGGGAGAAAGTGAAAAGCCTGAGGGTATAAAAGGAACATAAACCTATAATTTCTTAAAGAAGTACAAGCCCCGGTCTCTATCCTTGAATTCCATTCCTGTTATAGACTACTAAGTTAATGGTATATTCCCACCTGGCCTATGCTTATATGGACACCAATGTATAAATGTATGTATAAATGCATATACTTTAAAATTTTCAATTTCAAAATAACCTAGTATATGGATGTACATACCATAATTTAATAATTACCCTATGTTGGTACCAACATATAAAACCAAACATGAGCTTTACTGTGTAAAAAACATAATTTCATATGCAAAAATGTTAAAAAGAAAAACAGAACTATTACTTAAAAATTAAAAGGCTCTGGTTGTAACTACATGGTAGTTCTTATACGTGATTTTAGGTTCCATTGCCAGCACCACAAAAAAAATAAACAAGAAAGGAAATAATTAAATTGTATTACTTTTTGATTTTTATGGCATGGGTTTTGCTGTGTAGCTCAGACTTGTCTTAAGCTCACTACATAGCCAAAGCTGACCTCAAACTCAATGCTTCTTCACTCAAAGTCTCTCAAGGGCTAGGAATGTAATCATGCAGTATGATGCCTGGCTTCTGTTACCTATTAGCAATACCACATTGAACATTTTGCAATATTTTCTCTATCTGTTCAGTCCATAAATCTACAAGAATATATGTGACTATAATTCTGTTACACTTTTGTATTTGACTTTCTTTTATACCACAAACTTAAAACAGTCATTTAAAAAGCAAATCTCATTTTAAAATAAAAATTAGCAAAAGCTTGGATAGAGGAGAGGAACTTGCCAAATTCCTCACCCATACCTTCATATCCAGTCTTTCATCATTCACTTCAATTTCACAAATTTGGCGATACTTTGAAATAGCATGCCTAATTTTGTCTTAATAATATGTGTAGCTTCATTTGTTCACAAAAAAAAGTTAACAGAATCTCAGAATTCCTTAAAAGTCTCTATCATTGCCAATGTGCACCCCATGCAAATAATAAAGACTACTGAGATACACTCTACACTCAGTTGAGAATTATTCTCATTAAATTATAAGAGCAATGTGAAGTAGATTATTTTAAAAGCTTTCTGGAAAATTAAGGAACTGTATTTGAAGAATTAGTATAAACCCTAGAATTCTGGAAGATAAACACAGCAATATGCCTGATTTTCTGAATCAGGTGTATATTATTAAAGGACAGTTGTCCTGCTAGGTACTAGTTTTACATTGTCAAAGAAGTGATGTGGGAAAAGCATGGTTATGCTTGTATGATTGTTTGTGTGTTTCTCCCTTGAGATAATGTTGTGTAGGATTAACAGCAGGATGGTGAGAAAATCCATCATTTTGAAACCTGTTCCATGGAGATGGATGGATAGATTGGTAAAGTAACTCAATAATCTTCATTCTTTTTCCCGGTTATTCACAGATCAGTGAGCATTGTCGTTAATAAAGCAATGGAATGCTTGTATTCTTGCCTACATTACTCCTCAGCTTTTGACAGGGAAAGAATTAATGTGAACTACTTCCTGCTAATATTTAAGTGTATGATGTGGGGCATTCCATTGTAACCCTTTAGAGTTTGATAGAACTTCATTGACTGACTAACTAATACAGTTTGAGCGTCTGCTTTTAGACATAGCCCCACTTTGTTATGATTCACGTGAGAGGTTACCCTGATACTTACATATGAAAACTTCTCCAAGCCCATTTTCTCCTCATATTACGTAGGTATAATCCAGATCTTAAAATACTTCCAATAATTTGTATTAGGATGAAATATAAATGGCTCCTTATAGGGAAAGGTGATATTTTAAATAAGGCTGGTATTTGAAACTGAAATTTTAGTTTGATTGAACTGGAGAGTAATATAGTATTAATGTACAAATGTTTACAAAAATATTCAAAGCCGAGTTTTACCGTCTCTTTGGAATAACTATATATTTTCATAAATGTGATGGAAATAGTATGTAAACTATAATTATTTTAAGTATAAATTAGAGATTGTTATTTAAAATGAAACAAGATACAAGTAAACAAGAAACCAAAACAAAGACAGTCTCCAAGTTCAGTTCTGTCTTTTATGTTATTTGTAATTGGCTAGTGCTGAATATTTCTTTTAAATTATCAATATTTCAGTGGTGTTACTTTTATTATGGAGAAGGTAATAGCTAATCTCATCTACAACCTTTAAGTTTTTTTTAAATTATAAACAAATAAAAACCATTATGTATATGCTGTTTTGCCTACCTGTGTACTTGCACTATGTGTTTGCTTGGTGCTCATGGAGTTCATGGATACTCCTGGAACTGGAGTTACAGTTGTGAACTGCCATATAGGTGCTGTGAATCAAACCCTGGTCCTTTTGAAGGGCATCCAGTGCTCTTACTGGATGAAACATCTCTTCAGCTCCCACCCTTGGTTACATTAGGACTCAAGTGTAATGACATGAGAAAACACATAATCTCTATTATCTAACCTAAATGGTGAATATTATTTTATCAATGGTGTATGAGTTTACAGTCCTGGTACTTAAAGTGAATGTTTTGGTGACTACTGTGCAATGAATTTAGATATTGTATACTTTTCAGTTTATATAAACTGGATCTGGCATTAAAATTCAATAATTTAATAACCCAATAATTTGTATTTGTTGGTAGCTATGCTTGCGATGTAAAACTTGGTCATCTTCATCTCTCTTTAGTTCCTATTACAAAAGGGATGTCCTGTAAGTCTTTACAGTTGCTGAATTTGTATGTTTTACTCATATGCCATTACATAGTTAGAACTCTGGTTGATAATATTGTGAGACAAAACTTTTCTTGCCGAGACACAGTACACCTGCCTACTCACTCCAGATAAGGAGCCCACTACAAACCAAAACACAGGTACCACCGAAGTCCAACTTGGTGAAACCATGAGTTTTGTTGGGCTTATTTACAGGAATATGGTTGAGGGGTTAAAGGAGAAGAAATGACACAAAGCCACCAAGACACCCCCCTCTCCCCTGCATGGGTGACAGCTCAAAAAAGCTGGGAAGCTGGAACACACTGCACAGCCTACAGGAAGTTCAACAGATTGGAGAGTGTCCTTTCAGAGTTACTCTGGTCTTAACCCTGTCCAAGTGGGTGCTCTAGTCTGAGTGTTCTTTGTAGCTTATCTTCCTTGAGAGAAACTGTTACTCTGGCAGGGAGAGGCCTAGAAAATCTGGTCTGTTTCAGGGACTTCCTGAAGCTACATTGAGCTATTTAGCTATTTAGGAGTTTTCCTCAGGGTGGAATGTTTTCATCTCTGAGGAAACTATTGCACAATGGATATATAGTATGGCCTTAATAAGTTAAATATTTTAATTAAATTAGAAATTATAAAATCAGTAAATACTACGGTACAGAAAATATTTTCCTCTTATTCACTAGATAGATAAAAATAATTGCTTGAGACTCAGGTAATTAATGTAGCTTTTAGCTCATCCTTATTTCTTTAAGCCATCTGTCTTCACATAAATTAGATAGAAGTTTCACACTTCTCTGATAATGATGAAATAGAGTAAAACCTTGTTCAGGACTGGAATGAACCTCAGTCACTAGAGTGGTTTCTATTCAGATATCAGGCTCTGAGTTTATTTCCAGAACTCACATGAATTAGCTATGTGTAAGGGTAGAGAGATGGTTTATTAGTGAAACTGCCTGCCAGGCAAGCATGAGGACCCAAATTCATATCCCTAGTACTCCTGTAAAAATATGGACATAGTCTCATGTACCTGTAACTCTAGTTGGGAGGGGCAGAGAACAGTGGATCACAACAACTCATTGGGCAGGTCTCAGTGGGAGGCCCTACATCAAGAAAGGAGGAACAACAGCCAAGATTGACCTCTGGCCACCACAGATATGCAAGTGTAGCAAGTGGAAGTTGTCCCACACATACACAAAATCCCAAAATACTTTTATCTCATAAAACTATTCTGATTTGAATTTTACCAATTTACCATTCATTCATAACAGCTTCGATGATTTTGCTTTGTATTTTGCATGTAAACAGTTGCTAAACAAGTAAATTACATGAACAGGAAGGCATATGACCTTCTAATATTTTACTTATTGAGAAATCAAACTGCTCTGAGTTCCTTCTAAATGATTCCTGCCATCTTGAGTTATGTTCTGTGTGGTAACACAAAATCATTAAAATTTGTTAACTAGGATTTTATAACATGCACCTAACTGGTCTTCAGTGACTTCATAGAAATTAGATTTACTCTACTGATGATATTCAGAGCCAATAGAAGTAAAACAAATGCTTATGCTTTTCAGTGGTGCCTCTCTCATGCAAATACTCCTAATCACACAAAAAAGTGCTAATAAAATCATTCTGACCATTGCATTTGAAAAGATTTCAAAGTTCCCTTAGATGTTAAGATTAAAAGATAATAATCCACCAGTCTCAACAGCTTATGCTTGAGCTTCTAAAATACCCACTCTGTGAAACTTATCAAGGAACCTATGTTACTCCACACATGAATTTAATTACATAATGTCATTTTGGTGTATAAGAAGATAGTAATCAAACTGACAAAAAACAGCCAAGGACAAAGCTCAGTGAAAGGTGCTTGAGTAGCTCTGAAATTATCTTTCTGACACATTTTCTTCTTGTTTTACTGAAAATGGATAGGGTTAAATAATTAATTTTTCTTAACCCCTTTCTATTCCAACACACATTTCAATGATTGATTCATTCCCAGACACATATTCTGAGGTTATATTGGTTTTAACACAGATAAGAGAAGCTGGAGGCTCTGCATAAGTACCAATGTTATACTACTTTTTTTTATTTCAGTAAGCATGAGGCTCACTGCCCTGATGCACCAAGGTATTATTATCGTATTATCATATTTCTTTCTTTCTTTCTTTCTTTCTTTCTTTTTTGTTTGTTTTTCGAACAGGGTTTCTCTGTGTAGCCCTGCTATCTTGGACTCGCTTTGCAGACCGGACTGGCCTTGAACTGAGAGAGAACTACCTGCCTCTGCTTCCCGATTGCTAGGAGTATAGATGTACACCACCTAGGTATTATTAATTTAAATGTGAAGTTCTTAATCTGTGAGTCAGATAGAGGTGGTTACTTATCATTGACTTTGTTAGATAAAATTTGTCTTATTAACAACTGATATGTGTTTCCTTATACTTCAGTGAAAAATACCAAAAATTTAGATTTTTGTTACAAATTCAAATAAAGGAGTAAATTAGTAGTTCTAAAAGAAAAACAAAAAACAAACAAACAAACAAAAAACTTGATAGAATGAATGTGAAGGGTGATCTAGCTGCAGCATTGGATCACCAGGGTTGATTCTGCTAATCTGGTTGGCTGGTTAAGTGGGTTCACTTTCTGCCTCATTACTATATCCTCATCCTTCCTCAAGCTGCACATTCAGTGGAAGAAGACAATTTTCCCTTCATTATAGAGGGGGACTGGTCTTCACTTAAGGGTGTAGTACATTTCCTTCCTAGAATGCCTAAACAGGCTTTCAAATAACTTGATTAAAAAATTAAATGTTCTTTTATCAGAAATTATTCTAGTATGCTTTTTACTGCTGCAATAAAACATTTGACTAACAGCAGCTTGGGCATGAAGGAGTTTATTTAACTTCCATTCCCCTATCATAGTCCATCATTGAAGGGAGTCAAGGCAGTAACCCAGAATCAGAAATTTAAGCAGAGACTATGGAGGAACACTTATTACTGGTACATGCTTTCTGTGGCTTGCTCAGGCTGCTTTGTAATATAGCTCAGGACCACCTACACAGGAATGGCATCACCCACTGTAGGCTGGGCACTCTCACATCAGTCATTATTCAAGAAAATTCTCCACAGACATACATTCAATCTGATGGAGGTGTGTTCTCAATTGAGACTACACCTGTTACTAGGTAACTGCAGTTTATGTCAAGTTGACAAAAAACTAACTAGCACAGAAATTACCTTAGAAGAAAGGATGATGGTATCCCTCCTTCTCTGCTTCCCACAGTCTCTCTCTTCATGGCTCTTCCCTGACCACAGACTGAATCCCTAAATCTGTCTTGAAAATACATATTTTTCGTCATTAGAAGGAACTAGTACTAAGACTGTGGTTAGTTTGTTTCCCACAACCAATATATTTTCAATAGTCTTAGATTTTTTTATTTTTTTTTATGGCCTATGAATCCTCTCCTGACCCAAAACAGGTGAGCACCTGAATAAATTCAGGCTCTTGGTTTTATCATATATAAATTTAGACTGAAAATTTTAATTTCCTAAATAAGTACTCCAGTATTTTGGTAGATTTTCAAGATAAAATGTTAAAAACAGATTTTTTTTTTTTTTTAATTCAAGAGAATATTGAGAGACATGTGAAATAATTGAAGTGTAGGTGCTGTGAGGAAAAGTGCTTTTTCTTGTGATGATTGTTGGGAAGGACATGAAGTAGGAGATACAGGGGAGTGGTGTCCAAGTCTACTAGGAAGGGTTCATTTGATGGTATCCCAGCATAGGATGGAACAACATGAGTTTTTAAGGTTATGGGAAGAGCTCACTAAATGTCAAGAACCATGAGTTACAGAGCAGGAATGTAGAGTCTTTTCCTATATACAAAGGAGAGATGAATAGAGTGGAACAAAGTAGTTAAATGCAAGTGGAGTGTGTGATAAAAGCCTAATTGAGGATGCATAAAAGTTGTTGCTGCCTACTTCTTTGTGGTATCAATTGCACCTCGATCATTTATTATGTTCAAACTTTCAGTCTTTTGAAATATTGTTTCCTGAGCTTGAGGATTGCTTTTTAGTTCTGTGGGAAAATATATATATATCATATATATATCATTTAATTTACTTTATTGGTTTGATGCGGTTATATGATTCATCAGCTTTGATGATAGGACCTCAAACTGAAGGACTGGGGAACTTTAGAAAATAATAAAATGAAACATTAAATCTAGGACACAGAATGTTCTGTGTGTAAAAAAATAGATTAAATAAAAATAATGTATTAACATGAGCCCTGGCCACTTTTCCTCTGATCTCCCTCCAACCTCTCAGGGCCCTGTGCCCATTATTTATCTTATGGAACATAGATAGTCTGTTTCTACCTCTAGGAGAGCTCTGGTTAAGGCAATGGCCCACTGTTCTTTTTTCATGTGCAGAACCCCACACATACAATTTTAGAAGTGAAAACATTGCTTTATGTTTTATGATTCGTGTTTAGGAACTATTTTCAAATATTCTTTTGTATGTTTTAATTTTTAAAACATTAATACAGTTCTGCTTTGTAATTTTAGTATTGGTATAAATAAAATATACTACTTCTGGTTTTGAAATTAAGGTATTGGATGAAGGGACACTTTGTATTGCACTGGAATTGTATATGTTATATCCACACAGTCCAACAGATGAATTGCCCTGAAGCTTATCTTTTTCTTGTTACATTAGTTTTTAATTAAAGAAAACAACTAGTTGGAGGCAGTTACTTTCTGTGAAATGTAATGAAGATTTATTTTGGAAGTGACCTTCACTTTATTAGCTGAAGCAGTAATCAGCAGAATTAATAGAATAATCAAATTATATACAAACTCATAAATCATCTTGAATAGTGCTTTCAAAGTTCAGCTATTAATGGGTCCTATTGTTTTGCAGCTGTATTAAAAGATTACAACTGCTGATTCCTACCTTGATAGGAACTGAAATTGCTTTTTTAAAGGCTATGTATGATGAGGGCTACCAGCCAAATATTTTCATGATTCTTAATTGATCTAGAATACTATTCAATGTCACCAGGGCAAAGTTGAAATTCAGTCCAGTGTTGGTATGCTATTTCAGTAAATTCTGAATCAGTGTTGGAACTGTACTATTCTAATTAGAGTTATATTGCCTTAATTGTCTAGTCTTTGGGTTTAATAGCATCAAAGACTTCAGTTATATCCCGAATATACACAATTATCTGAATAATATATTGTATGGATGTTATGCTGCTTTGTGGATTGTCTTTCAGCTCTTAATTATAGGGGTAGTTTAATAACTGAACAAACAATTTCTTTCAAAGTATCAGTTTTCCTATTTTTCAGAAACAATTGCTGTGTTCTTAACTTCCATAAAATGGGAAAAGTAGATTCTTGGGCCTGAGGTGTGTATGTTTGATATATGGTAACAGTAGGTGTTGACCACTCTTGTCATATAGTTGAATATACTGAAAAATTAGCCCTAGCAATACTTTTGTGCATTTTAATATTACATTCTCCCAGAATCTATTAAAATTAAGTCAATTTGGTTTTGAAAGTATCCAAGGCTTATGAAACTAGAAAACCAATAGTTATTTTTGAGTTAATATGTGATATGATTATTGTATATGCTTAAACATGGCATTTTAGTTTTTAAATGAAAATTTTCATAAAAGAAAGTCATGCCGCAAGTGAAGAAAATTTTTTGTCCTCTAATGTCATTACTCAGAGCTATATATTATTATCAGAAAAATGATCATTATTTTGCTTTCATTGTTTTAATTTCTTTGTGCTAATTTGAGAAGTACAAAACTTCTGTAAAGTTTGAAGATTATTTTTATAGTAATTGGAGATGACTTTAAAAATCATTTTAATATGAACATTCTAAATAGAATAATTCATAATGAAGTTTAAACTTTAATTAATCACCATCTTACAGACTTTTTTCAATCTAAAAAAAAAAAATGATGTAAGTCTGAAATCACAGACTTTTCCTAAACATCCTTTGTTCATGTAATTGAATGAAGATGGAAAAATATTATGAATTTTTCATTTTTAAAAAAGGAAGTGGCCATTTCAGTGCAGAAAATGCATTGTTCTCTTTCTATGTATTTGTTTATTTCTATCATGTGTGTTCGAGGTGGGAGTTGGGGAGACAAAGGTCCACATCTGGCATCTTCCTGAGTCACCATTTACCTTATTTTTTGAGATAAGTCTCTTACCAAACCTGGAACTTGCAGATTCCCTAGCCCCAAAGGTATTAGGACCTCTGCGTGTTCCTCCTCCCCTACCCCCCCACACACATACTGCTCTAGAACTGTATATGCATGCCACTAGGCCTGGCTTTTATGTGGTTCCTGAAATTCTAAACTTAGGTCCTTATGCTTATGTAGAAAATATGTTACCCACTGGACCATCTTCCCAGCCCAATTTTTTTGAAAGTTGTTAATCTTTTTTTCATATTTTTATTGAAAAATAAAATCATTCATATTACATCTCATTTGCTATCCCATCCTATGCATCCTCCCATTCCTCCCTCCCTCCCGCTTTCACCCCATTCCTCTTCCCTATGACTGTGACTGAGAGGGACCTCCTACCCCTGAATATGATGCTAGGGTATCAAGTCTCTACTTGATAGTCTGCTATCCTTTCTCTGAGTGCCATCGGGCCTCACCATCAAGGGGACATGGCCAAATATGGGGCACCAGAGTTCGTGTGAAAGTCAGTCACCAGTCTCCACTTAACTGTGGAGGATGTTCTGTCCCTTGGCTAGATCTGGGTAGGGGTTTGATGATGACTGCACATATTGTCCTTGGTTGGTGCCATAGATTGAGCAGAACCCCTGGGCCCAGATCTGCCCATCATAGTGTTCTTCTTGTAGGTTTCTAGGACCCTCTGGATCCTTCTATTTCCCGATCTCCTATATTTCTCTCACCTAGAGTCTCAATAGGATGTCCTCACCTCTATCCCACTTTCCTGGTAAGTAAAGACTTTCATGAGACATGCCCCTTGGGCTAGTGTCCAGTTATAAGTGAGTATATACCATTTGAGTCTCTCTGCTTCTGGGTTAGCTCACTCATTATGATCATTTCTAGTTCAATCCATTTGTTCACAAATTTCGGAATTTCCTTGTTTTTAATAGCTGAGTAGTATTCCATAGTGTAAATGTACCACAGTTTCTTTATCCATTCTTCTACTGAGGGACACTTAGGCTGTTTCCACATGGTTGAGCAAATTTTCTTTTTGTGTACTGGAGCATCTTCTGGGTATATTCCAAGGAGTGGAATAGCTGGGTCTTGAGGAAGCCCTATTCCCAGCTTTCTGAGATAGCGCCAAACAGATTTCCAAAGTGGCTATATTAGTTTGCATTCCCAGCAGCAATGAAGGAGTGTTCCTCTCTCTCCACATCCTCGCCAGCATGTGCTGTCTCTTTAATTTTTGTTCTTAGCCATTCTGATGGGTGTAAGATGGAATCTCAGAGTTGTTTTGATTTCCCAGCCCGCTTTTTAAGTCTTTCAAAGCTAGTTAACAGAATACATACTCAGAATTTTACCCACTCTGTTCGTGTGTGTGTGTGTGTGTGTGTGTGTGTGTGTGTGTGTGTGTGTGTGTGTTTCTGTCTTTGGCTGAAGCCTTCTTTGAATACTTGTATTTCAGATGTTAATGCACACTCTCCTGAATATCAAACATGCAAGTGTTCTTAACAACTGAGCCATCTCTCCAGCTTCTACAATGAATTGTAAAAAGAATATTATCATGTCTGTTCTGAACTTCTTTTTTATAGCATTGAACTCATTTCCTAGCTGTGGTAGATAATAAATTTATACCATATGAATACACACCATCCCTTAGAATTCTGCAGTAGACATGGATTCTGAGTGAGTATATAAAGTGGTGAGTCCTTGAAGGAAACAAGGAGCATTGCAGTGACATTTTTTTCTCCCTCCCTGTTGAAATCCTGGAAATTCTTAGGTTTCCCTTTTAGTCTCTGAGTCACTTTGTTGCTGCTTTTTTTTTTTTTTTTAAATAAAAGAAAGCATTTAATTGGAGCTGACTTAAATTGAAAGGTTTATTTAGTTCATTATCATCATGACAGGAAGCTTGGTGGCACTCAGGCAGACATGATGATGAAGAGGGAGCTGAGAGTTCTACAACAAAGTATTCAGATTACATGCCTACTGGGACCATTCTTATTCAAACCAACACATTCCACTCCCTGGCCCCTAAAGGCTTGTAGCCATATCTTAATGCAAAAATCTATTTAGTCCAACTTCAAAAGTCCACACAGTCTTTAATGCTCTCAACACTGTTTAAACATTTAAAGGTCAAAGTCTCTAATACTCATGGCAATCTCTTAACTGTAACCCCTATAAAATCAGAATAGGGATCACATATTTCCAACATACAAAATCACAAAATATACACTATCATTCTAAAAGGAAGGAAAGGGAACATAGTGGGGAAATACTCTCAAAACCAAGAATGAACCCCAGCAAACTCAAAATTCTGTACCCCCACACATACATACATTACACACACAATCTCAGAATATGTCCCAGTGCTGCCTAGATCTTAGAAGAACTTCCAAGCTTCCCACCTTAATCTGGGATAACTATTGATGTGTGAGCAGGTAATTACCCATGACTTTATACTTACTTCATTATTTTTTATTATTATTTTTTTTATTAATTTATTCTTGTTACATCTCAATGTTTATCCCATCCCTTGTATCCTCCCATTCCTCCCCCCCCCCCATTTTCCCATTATTCCCCTCCCCTATGACTGTTCTTGAGGGGGATTACGTCCCCCTATATATTCTCATAGGGTATCAAGTCTCTTCTTGGCTACTTGCTCTCCTTCCTCTGAGTGCCACCAGCTCTCCCCCTCCAGGGGACATGGTCAAATGTGAGGCACCAGAGTACGTGAGAAAGTCATATCACACTCTCCACTCAACTGTGGAGAATGTTCTGACCATTGGCTAGATCTGGGTAGGGGTTTAAAGTTTACTGCCTGTATTGTCCTTGGCTGGTGCCTTAGTTTGAGCGGGACCCCCTGGGCCCAAATCTGCCTATCATAATGTTCTACACAAATCTGGGTATGTTGTTCCTTCATTTTCATTGAATTTCAGAAACTCCTTGATTTCTTTCTTTATTTCTTCCCTGACCCAGGTGTCATTTAGCAGAGAGTTGTTTAGTTTCCACGTACATGTAGGCTTTTCGTTATTTCTGTTGTTGTTGAGTTGCAGCCTAAGAGCATGGTGATCGGATAAGATACAAGGTATTATTTCAGTTCTCTTGTATCTGTTGAGGCTTGCTTTGTGACCTAGGATGTGATAAATTTTGGAGAAGGTTCCATGGGGTGCAGAGAAGAAGGTATATTCTTTCTTGTTTGGGTGAAAGGTTCTATAGATATCTGTTAGATCCATTTGACCCATGGCATTAGTTAATGATGTTATTTCTCGGTTTAGTTTCTGTTTCAATGACTTATCCTTCAGTGAGAGTGGGGTGTTGAAGTCTCCCACTATTATTGTGTGGGGATCGATGTGTGGTTTAAGCTTTTTTAGCAGATCTTTTACAAATGTGTGTGCCTTTGTATTGGGAGCATAGATGTTCAGAATTGTGATGTCATCTTGGTTGAGTTTACCTTTGATGAGTATGAAGTGTCCTTCCACATCCATTTTGATTAATTTTGGTTGAAAGTCTATTTTGTTCGATATTAAAATGGCTACGCCTGCTTGCTTCTTGTGACCATTTGCTTGGAACGTTCTTTTCCAACCTTTTCCCCTGAGGTAATGCCTATCATTATGGGTGAGATGTGTTTCTTGAATGCAGAAGAACGTTGGATCTTGTTTATGCACCCATTCATTTAGTCTGTGTCTTTTTATTAGAGAATTGAGACCATTGATGTTGAGAGATATTAATGACCAGTGACTGTTAAGAGTCTTAATTTTGACGTTGTTTCCAGTCGAGCGTTTGTGTAGTTGTGTTTTTGCCCTGGTAAAGGGACAAGCAGCCTTTCCCTGGAAGAGCCTCCTAATTAGTTAGCCAATATGAAGTGGACATCTATGAAATCCTATGCATATGAGTAACACTAAACAGACTCAATTATGTGTATGTGTGTGCATACAATTAATGATGATTAGGGAAAATATAAGTGAGAACATACACAGCACAATAATAAGAAGAGATAATGAATCGAAGAAGGAGTTGGAGTGGGAAGATAAGCGAGGAGGCAGATGAGGGAAAGAGAGAAAGGTGGGGATGATGTTTACAATATTCATCTATGAAATTCTTAACAAAGGTTTAAAAAAACTAAAAATACAACTATAATACAACTCTAACACTCTTAAGTATATACTTGAAGAACTGTTAAACTAAAATTTCACAGAAATATCTATATATTCTTGCTTTTGTCTTATTACCCAATATAAATTGCATAGGCTTAGATGTCCAATAACAGATAAACAGATAACAAATGTCCTGCACAGACACAAGGGAATTGGATTTTCATATATTTTGAGTCATTCCGTTCTGCATTCAAAAATACCCAGATATGATACTGGGCATAACCATGTAGAGTCTTAGGAATTAATGAGACAAGTATACTCTTATCTTTGTTTAGAATATATTTCTTTTTATCTATGTATTGTGAAATTTGGATTTTCCATATAAGGTAGAAAAATGGAAAAAAAATTTCCACGGGTATTACTCAAACCAGAAATGGTGTATCATGTACAGTGTCATACCCGAGAAAGAGGCAGAAAGAAGAGACTGATCAAAGGAAATTGCATAGTCTATGGAAGATTTTTATATACTTGATTTAAAGGAGGTTCTTTAAAATAAGTTTCTTGAGTAGATCTGCCACCATAAAAAAAAAAAAAAAAAATGAGGCTGTTAGTCATAGTCTTTTGACTGCAAAGCTAAATAATAGTAAGAACATTTTTGAAGGTATGTTTTAATACTAGTTAGGAAACCCCAATGTTTTCCATTTCTACTCCTCTTGGTGTCGCTGTGATGAGTTGTATTAAGGAGCTTATTGAGTTGAGGTTGTAGTTGGAGCCCTTGTGCAAGCATGTGAACGATAGATCTGTAGCCTAGCTTGGATCAAAACATACAAATTGACCCCCAATTTTTTGAAAGGTCTTATTTTTTAAGGCTTGAATGATGACTAGTGTTCTATAATTTATGCTAAGTTATTCTGAACCCCTGGTGCAGTTATTAATACAGATCTGTTTCTGTCATCCAATACATAGTTTTATTGTGACTTTCCTATAGAAGGTTAAATTTGAGGACAGCTGGAAAAGCTGGGCAAAAAAGTGAATATATCATCTACAGAATGGCACCAAGAACAGAAGAGGCAAGATATATGGCTAAGATGTATGAAATAAAGGCAGTTTCTGGGAGTGAGCTTTCTGAAGGCTATGCATTCTTTTCAGACAGCTTTTTCTAAGTTAAGCATGATGATTATGCCTTCTAAGAGTGACAGCAGTGCCTAAAAGGCAGCCTGTTTGCTCACAGCCTGATTTCCTTGGGGCTGAAGTCTGCATGACAAGCCCCACTAAATTCAGATAATGTACCTGATAATTTGTTAAGTTATCAAGAGTGTTGTGTCCTTCCTAATCCATGGTAACTTCTTCTAGGAATAGAAAGTAATCTGTGTATACTCAATGTGTAAATGAGTATATATAGTGTTAAGTAGCAATGTTGACAAGACCAAGAGACAGTGTTTGTTGGTAATGGTAGCAATTAACTTTCTCTAGTAATCACTCATCTCTGAGGAGAAGATTAGACTAAGTGTCTTGGGATGCTCTTTCAATGCAGTGCCTGTGCAGGATGGTGACTGGGCTTCAGAAGGTACATTTAATTGTTAAGTGTTTCAAGGAAGACATTATGCTTAGAACATTATCAGTTTCTTCTAATTGTTCGTCGGGAATCTATACTCCATGTCCAGTTCTTCAGCAGTTTTGTCTTAAATCTGGCCCCAGTCTCTTTACTTCTTTGTCTGTATTGTCACAACTATGCTTCAGATCATCATTATCACTTGCTTCATCAATGTCCAACAATGCTGGCTTTTCCCCATTCTTTTACCCTGTTAATAATTTCAAGTATTAAGGACCATCTTTAAAAAACAAACACACAGGAACACTAGAAATCTAATTATGCATTATTTTTTCCTGAGAAGAAATGAACTGTTTACCATGGAAAGGCCAACGATGGCAGACCAAAATATGAATCCCTCCCAAGGTTAACATAATGAAATGAGTAGATTTACTTGGCCTTTCCTTTAAGAATCTCAATGATTGGTTAATCTGTAGAAATTTGGATAACGTTGGGGTGGCTACATCAAGTAAGAAGACAAAATTCCCCCAACTCTGGCCTTGTATTATCAGATCCCTTCCTTTCTTTGTGATATTACTTTATATGATATTTATCCCCTATACACTGAACCATGTTATACATCAAGTGCTAGAATTGGCTATTTGTTCTGCTTGAAATTTTTTCTCCACCTCTTCACATGGTCATGTTCTTCTGTTTACTTGGTTCTTTGATCAAATACCAGTTCAGTTTGTGTTATACTTTTGTTCCCAAATAACATTATCATTAAACCATTTTATTGCCTTCAGGAAAATTGTAATCTTTACTTATTTTATATCACTATCTGTTTTTATACTAGAAAAGTTATATACCATCAAGGACAGTCTTTGTCTTCACTTTTGTATCCTAACTCACTAGGTCTATATCTACTGAACAATAGGCCTAGTTCCATAAATATTTGTGAATAAAGGAAAAAATGTCAGTGCATGTTATAGGCATAAGGTTATTGTGTAATTCAAGGGCTGATTTCTGTATCCCCCCTATCTGTCTGTAGTTCCTGTTCTGAGAATCTCCTGTCTCAGTGTTGTGTATACATTGCTCCCCAGTTGTCCTTTGGTCCTTTGGTATGCCAGTGAAGCAGCTTACAGCCAATTGCTAAGCAAGGAAGAGAATAGGGCTGGACTTTGTCCCAGCCAAAGGAAGAGGAGTTAGAGGAGGAAGTAGGCAATTCAGCCACTGGAGAAGTCCAAGACACATTAGGAAGGGGCTGGAACAGGTAACGCTACAAAGTGCAAGTATTTATGGGATGTACACTGGTAGGAAACCAAATTAGCATAGAGAGTTAAGAATAGAGTAATAACTGCTCAGTTATTGTGTTGTGAAGCTTATTGTTAAACAAGTATAAAAGAGTATCAGTTATTTTTGTGATAGCTGGGCTAAAGAGAGAAACTGAAAAATAAATGCAGTTTTATAAAAAATAACTTCAACAGCATGTTGTTATCAACACAGCAGTTCTCATACACCTGTCACATACCTCTTTGTGGAAATGATTGCATTGACCAGATGCAGTTTAAACTCTCGTAGAAGAAAATACAGACCATAAACAACACAAGCAGATTGCCACACACTTTGATCGGTGTGGCCAACAATTCCTCATAAATAATGGAATCTAAAAAGGTTGTCTCTTCTCTTCAGACTGTGGTGGCTAGCAATTTGCAATATAGTGAACATTATGATGGGTCAAAGCACCTTCCATGCTTTAGCTCATTCACCTCAGGAAAAACACTATGTGATAAATATGATCCCTATTTTATCATCTCAAGAACTGAAATATAGTCCCAGAACTTGTAAATGAGAGAAATAAAAAGGACAGAAGCACTGCGACTCTGTGGCTGATGTCCATATTGATCTAATGCCTATCTCTAAAGCCTAATCTCTGTTCAATTTGCGTATTGTAACTACAGTTGAACACTTGATTCTTAGTGACCTGAACGTTTTGCTGTTGATGATTATTGTTTACCACCTGCAGGTTATTTAACTGTGATCAGTATTATGCGTAGCTTGTCATTTTTGCTATACTGAATCCCTGTGAATGGAACACATAGTTGAGTATTTTTATTGGTGGTATCATTTATTTTTTATCCTGCTGAATAGAGTCAATAATGGACAGTAAAAGATAGACCCTAGCGTAGGATTGTTACGGACAGGACATTCTTTTTCTTGAGGAAACATTTGATTCTAGGGCAATGGGAAATCCAAAGCTGGGTTAGGTGAAAGTAGCTTGAATGTTTAATGGAATTTTGGGTGAAAATGATGCCATGATTCTAATCTTACCCATGTTTACCTTCCTTTAAGCTTGACCCACTATAAGCTTTCATCTTTGGCACCTACTGTCCTTCCCTCTTCTTCCAGCTGGAAGGATATTATATGCCAGGAAAGTGGGAAGGGGCGGGGAGGAGTAAGAATGATAGTACAATTGAGCACAGTACTAAGTAGTGTAACTATGATGAATAAGCATGATGTAGTAGTATAAACATCCATTGTAAGTCTAAAACTCATAAACATGCCATGTGGTATATAGTATATAGTAAAACTAAACTTATAGTCCATGGATGTAAGCAGTACCCTCATGTACATGTATATAAAATAAACACACATCCATATAGTTCTCTCATACTCTTTTTCTCAGGGCAGCATGTACTCAGTGAACATGATAGAATGTTCAGTGTGTTGTTTTAAATATGCTGCCCTGATACATGTCTATCTATGCACGTAGTTATAAGAAACTGTCAAACTTTCTTTGTGTAGATGCAATGGCTGAATTATATATCATGATGTTTAGGAGATATATTTAGTGGAACTGTTATTTTATCAGTATTCTGTGAAATCTCTGTATAGCTAAAATACAGTGGTAGTGATCAATGATTGCATGCTTATGTTCAACTACAACATTTTAATCTTTCTGGAGGAGCGGAAAGATCTGATATTTATAGTATTCCTGTAGATTTTCCATTAGTTTCTCAATACTTATCATACTTATTAATCTCATAATACTTAAAATACTAACTGCACTACAGCAGGTAGGTTTAGCAGAGGCACACATTCTTTCAGACCCCACAATGCTGCTATAAATTGCACCAAAATTGAAGTCTTGAATACTTGCTACTTTGGCTAGCTTAATTGTTCAGCATTAATGCATTAACCCTTGCTTCACTGGTTTGCCATTTTATACACTCGAATAAAACTTATTAAGCCATATTATATATTAATACATGCCATTGTGAAGCGTTCACCTTTTGCTTAGAGCACTTTATTTGAAATTTCTGATTGATCAATGTACTTTATAACATTTTAAAAAATGCGTTTTGTAAAGTATTTACTCTTTGTTAAGAACTTTAAAGACAATCATTTCTACTGTAATTATAATCATACTATCTGCAGTTGAAGTTACATGTAATAAGTTTCACATGTATAGAAAGAAAAACATCTTTTCAGGGGAGACAATAATGAATAGAGCTTAAGGGACTACTGTACTTTTCATAATATCATTACAACTGCACAGTTGTAGAACACTTTCAGGGAGTAAATTTGACCTCCTAACTTTGTGTGGCTTTCCTTCATAAATGACCCTGAACAAATCCCTTGACACCCCTAGTGTGTGTCTGTGTCTGAGTTTGCCTCCCTTTCTCTCTCTCTCTCTCTCTCTCTCTCTCTCTCTCTCTCTCTCTCTCTCTCTCTCTCTCTCTCTCTCTCTCTCTCTCCCCCTCTCCATGTATGTGTATATGCACAGGAGTGCATGTGTGCACTCCACGCTGTGTCCCCTCGCCCCCCCATGGTGTGGTATGTGTCTATGTCTCTCTGCTTTCAAATTTTGTAAATCTCTTGTCTCATGGGATCATTATAGGATGCATTATAGGATGGCATGCAATAAGCATTCACTGGTAGCTATGATTGTTACTTTTATTGGTATTGTGTGTTTTGTCTTCCAATAACCTGCATGTAGCAAATAGTTATTTCTTCATGTGTCCCTACTAGACATGAGCATGGTTGCTATTTAAGTTTTGAATTTACCTGTCAAGAACCCACTGTTGAACTTCTTACCCACTTGAAATTAGTTTCCTCTGGTAGTCATGGCCATCTTATGTTTTCCAACAATCAAGCAAACAAATTTGAAGGTGAAATACAGAAATGAATCTTAAGAGTAGGACAAAAAGAACTTGATAAATGTCCTTATTTTGCCTGATACAAAACACTGAGTTTTTTTTTTAATAGGAGCCTAAAATGAATAAGGAAAATAGAAGTGTGAGAGAGAACAAATACCAACCTTATAAAATGTATGTGTCTCCCATTCTATCTGACAAGCCCAAAGAGAAACTGTGAAAAATGACGAGTAACTGTATATATTTACAGTCTCAAATATTTATAAGAGATGTTCTTATTCTTTGAAAGACCACTAAATATTTATGTTCTTATTTAAAATTTGGTTGCATGATTATGACTGTGTGTAGTCATTAAACTTCTTCCGCTTTAATACTCCATGCCATTCACATTATCCAGTCCTTAACATTCTGTACATGTATATAGAGCAACAGTTGATAGATAATAGCATGTTGAAAACCAGGTAATTTTGATGAATTATGGAGGCCTCTTGTAGTCCAAATTTTATAAAGATTCATTTTCAGAGGGATACTAGATAAAATGCAAAACCTGTATGTTTCAAAAAGAAACATAATAAAAGTGGTCTTTATGAAAGTTACAGTACAGTTAAATGCATTTAGCAATCTTTAATAAACATGGTAACATTCTCTGACAATGTTTTATAATATTTTAATCTTATACAACTGTGAATTGAGTCAAATTTTTTTTTTTCAAATCTAAGAAAACAGTTAAAAATAGCATTTGCAAAATTGATGCAACATTAACTTTTCTCTATGGCTTTGAGCACGCAGTGGGTTGGGGGAAGCAAACATGAAAACACAGCCTCCCTCGTCTGTGTTCATCCCTAGCTACTTCTGAGGACTTTTAGAAACATTGGTGCAACCATGCTCACAACATAAAATTATCCCCCAAACAAATTCACTTTCAGCTTTGAATTTTTTGTTTTGTTTTGTTTTGTTTTTCCAGACAGCATTTGGGTTCCCTGTATAGCTTTGGCTGTCCTGGACTCCCTTTATAGACCAGGCAGGCCTCGAACTAATAGTGATCCACCTGCCTCTGCCTCCTTGAGTGCTAGGATTAAAGGTGTGCACCACCACACCTGCCATGGGCTTTGAAACTAATTCACCTTATTTATGGTAAGTAGGCCAATAGTGTGAATTCTGTCAGTATCAGCAGGAAATAGTGAAGAGCTTGGTCATAATTTCCTGTGTATCAGTACTTGCCAAAAACAGAAGGCTGAATACTGGTGGCAAATACAGCTAAACAGTTCACTAGAAAGATTATTTTTCTAAGTCTCATTAGAATCTGTTAAATTGTAATTCCTTAACATCAGATATACTAGCACATACTACTGTACAATTTGAAATTCTATTGATGAGTAAGACTAACAGGAAAAAAGGTTTTCATTTCTGTCCTACATAAAGTTTATAGTGTACAGATTCTTACCCTTTTTTGTGAAATTTTGCTTAGCGCCTCTGTTCTGTCCTTAACTGCATTATTATTCAAATTTTCTCAATTTAAAACTTACACACACAGACACACACACACACACGTTTTCTTGTGCACCAATATTGTACACCTGAGGAAATTATTACTTAACCTCTAATCTACCATAACTAGCCTTATGTGCATCTGGAAGGATTCAATTTGAAAAGACAGGGAAAGTATTAAGCCCTATTTAAAGTGATTGTCATTTATTTCTACCATTTTTAGTCTTCATTTCACTCTACAAAGATTATGAAATACTTCCTCAATACAGATTAAAATACAAAAGACATTGTTGTCCTCAGATTTGCCAAATCTCAAAATTTGGTCATACTTAATTACTTTAAAAATATTTACTTGTATTTATCGATGTTGTTTGTGTGTGTGTGTGTTTATGTGCAGCATGTACATGTAGATGAGGCCAGAAGAGGGTGTCATCCCCTTGATGTTGGAGTTATAAATGGTTGTGAGCCTCTTGATGTGGGTGCTGAGAACCAAACCTCTGCAAGAACAGTAAAGAAGTGGAAAAAAAAAAAAAGGCAAATTATTCACTTCAGTGTTAATTTCATTCTCTCCATTTGTAGAGGAATTGCTACTCCAATGTATTATTTGTAGTTTCCTCAAAGTTTTGTGCCTTACATGTTTGTCTATTCTTTTGATGTATAGTGAGATTTTGAATAATAAGTTGTGATTTTTATACATAAATGATGCCACTCAGGAAGTATTCTTTCCTAAATTTCTATTGTCACTCAGCTTTTACATTTTTAAAATACCACTGATTAATAGATGAGATTAAATTTCATGCATTCATATTATTTATGTTATTCTGTAGCATGATCTGAGAATTTTGACAGCTGTAAGCATATTTATAGGGTATAGTCAACACAAATGATTCCATTTCTAACACCAAATGCAGAATTGTTAGTTTTGCAAAGTTGACCTCAAGTATTATAGATAGTTTAAAGGACTCATTAAAATTGTGTATAATAGCTTAGTTTTTTAGAGGGAATGGTTATAGAACTAAACTATTAAAGATTTATAGGACAGAGCACTAGGGAATTCCAAATTATAATTTCTGCATGTTTTCTGACTGAAAAAATAAGCCTCTCCAAATGTAGGTGTATGGACCAGTATGTATGATCAACCAAGAAAGTTCTTGTGCATCAATATTCAACTTTTGTTTATTGATGCCTCAACACTTGGGCATAACTTACCTTGGAACTGAGGTCAGTGCCTACCCCTTTGGAGTTTAGTTATTTATCAAATGACTCGAAGCTCTCACTCCAAATTAAAGTGTTGTTCTGGGCACCCTCATCCTAAGACTGTCTGGTCCATCCTCCCCTGACTCTAAATTGACTTCTTAAGGCTGTTTGTTGAACCATTGTCTGTAGGCAAACAACAACAACAACAAAAACCAACCAACCAAACAAAACCCACTCCTTTCAAACATGACATTTAGAGGGCATAGAGAGTACCTCCCAGAAGCTGGGGACAATGGCTAGATCTTAGATCTTCTTTGATTAAACTAAAAATATTGTACATCAAATGTCCATTTGTTTGTGAATTCTCCTCTAGATTTTGACTTTATATTGGTACATAAAAACAGTATTTAGAAATGAATATATGGTATATGCTTCTGTATAGCATATACTTTATAACTTATTTGCAAACATTATTTTATTCCTCAAAAGAAGCCTATGTGAATAAGTGGTATGAGAGGATTGGGTTGGAAAATTAGATACGGTGGAGCTGATTTTCCTGTTTCTATGGTCACACAGCTAGTTTGTGACATCGTTGGCATATGAACCCAGACAGTCAAAATTCTTCGTTAACCACTATACCTAAAATGTATGCAGGAAGAAAGAAAAAGGTGCATCCATCTTTTTCAATACATATAGCTAGGATTACCTAAAATATCTAAGTAAGAATAGGATTTGCTGGTCTGCAAAGGGATGCATCTTGAGCTTTACGATAGTAAATTGTTATCCAAACTGAAAGACTTTATAACTACTAATGTGTCAGTAAATCTCTTCATATCTATGGACTGCCTGTTTTTTAAAACTTTCTTGTCTACATGTTTAAATGTTTAAAGTTCTGTATTTTCTCAATTTTATGATGAGTTTTATGTTTTACTGAAGAATTTCTTTCTTGACTTCATATCTTTTGATTTTCTTTTCTCATTTTTGCTTTTCATACTTAGGCCTACACACTTCCTGGAATTGATTTGGAATTCAGTGTGAATCAGAGATGATTATTCTGATAAATATAATATGTCATCCCCAAATCTTTTTGTCATGGCCCACTCTTTATTCTAGTAAATAGTGCTACTTCTTCCATGATCATTTCTAATGTATTCATATACCTTTCTGTTAATTCTCTATTTCTGCTCTAACCCACTCAGCAGGATAAAACAACAGAAATTTATCATCTTACATTCCTTTAGGTCAGCAGTCTGAAAGGAACCTGCAGGACTGCATTCCTTCTTAGGGCACAAGGGAAGGCTCTGTTCCTCTCCTTTTCTAGTGTAAAAAAGCCACCTGCATTCTTTGGCATGTGTCCACCTTCCATAAAAGGCATCACTCTGACCTCTGCACTCATCTGCACATCTTTATATCTGACTTTAACCTTCCGGTTTCTTCTTTTGAAGATCCTTGTAATTGTGTTGTGCTCATCAGGGTATCTGATAGCAGGAACTTTAATGTAATGTACTTAGAAAGTCCTTCATGACATGCAGTGTAAGATATCTATATATCTCTGTGATTAGGGTATAGAATCTGCTGATGTAAATATTCAGTCTACCATAGTCATCTTTCTGATATTCTATTGTCTTTTCCACATTTTTCATTAATCCATTTTAAGCAGACCTATAACCTCTATGTAAGAATTCTATCTGAGTAATGTTTTTACGGGTTGATCCCTACTGTTTAAATTGTGTCTGTTCATTCTCACTCAAGGTAAGTACTGTGTAATCTTAGGTTTTAAAATCCTCATTGTGGGACTCAAAAGTATGAAAGAAGCTAAAGTCTAGGGTTATCATTTAAGCCACTTTTCTTGATTTTTCCTCAGTAATGGGTATTTTGGATCATTTCATGGTATAATTTCAAATGTTCAATGTTTTTTCGAGGATGGAATCATGAATCTAAGTACAGAGGTATAAGCTTAGTCTACCCTGAGCACTAGACAATCAGCATTCTGTTTATCCCCCTGCCCCCAGTAGTGAGTTTGTTTCTTTCCTATGTCATTTTACTGAGGTATAGTCCCTTAAATAATCAGATGTCATTAAAGATGGTTTCCTTTGCTGCTTCCTGTCCTGTTCAGATCTTAAGTGTTCTTCTCCCTTAATGGGTGTTAAATTGCTAGTACTTAGCTGACTGAACAAGAAAACTCCTTATAGCTTCTAGTGTATTAACTCTGCCATGTTCCAGGTTTTCAGTCTTGTCTCTTAGAGGTTTTGCTTACCTCTGTGGTACCTGATATCTTTTAAAGTCTCCCAGTCTTCCTTGTTCCATCCTTCTTCAACCCTCTCTACTCTTATTTTGTTGAGTGACTCATTCAACACCTCTGGAGGATTATCTGTGGCTTATGCACCTTAGAAATGCAGGAGCTGATTTTAGAGACACATTTAACTCTTACTTAGGGACATTTTTGACTTGTTCACAATTTTAGATATCAATACAATTAGATACCACTAATTGTGGTTCCTTTGTTTCATAAAGAAATTGCTTATGTTACATCTGAGAAATTTTAATATGGATAATGGAAATTATATATTAGAAAATTTCCTTTTTCTAATTCCTATTACAATACCTAAGATCACTAAATATTGTTACTTTAGTTTTAAACCCGGTTAATCAAATTCTCATTTTTCTATTCTCTTTCCAGAATGTGTGCTGTGTTCGGTGGAATCTATTGTCTTCGTCATTCTGTACAGTGCCTTGTAGTGGACAAAGAATCCAGAAAGTAAGGATGCTACAACCTTCCTAGATTTATACACCACACATGGGTGAAAAATATAGAAGTTGCTTTTTAAAAAGTGATTCTTAAGATATCCTCCTTGGTATTAATAACATATCAACCTTGATTAAAAGTAATTTGTGTTTAGGTCTTCCAGAACAAGGAAAGTGAGTTCAGAATATAGAAACTAAATTAATTTCCCTGCAATATGACTGTAGCTCCTGATCATTCAAGCTTGGAAGACAAATCATTTCAGCTGCCAGGGGTAGGTGATGAGTGATGTTAGTTTTCCTTGTGGCCTTACCTCCTCTAATTGATTTTCATCAGATGACAACAAAGCCCTCTGTTATTGCGTTTTTAAAAATGGAGCTCACCTAAAGACTCATCAGATTAATCTCTGCTGATAATGCATGTCACTTCAAGAGAAAAGACTTTAATGAGTTTTTAGGTAGATTGTTGTCATAAACTATGCTGCCCTGTTATCTGAGAATAAATTCTTTTACAACAGAATCAGGCTACAAGCTGTTTGAGTATTAAAGTATGAATTTGTCCACTTTCTTACAATAGCTAAGCATCATCTATTTACATATGGTTAGCATTGTAATTATTTTTCTAAGATTTATTATTATTTATTAATATATATTCTTGTCTGAATTAAATTCAGGTAAATCACCACTGTACAATTTCTTAGTATTACCTTGAAAAAGAAATAGCATAACTAGCTGAAGTTTTAGGACCTCTGAAAACAGATGTTTCTTTTCTGTTTTAGATGTTCTCAAGTACCTGTTGACCTATATTTCATAGATGACTATTTCATGGCTATATTAAAAATAGTGTTGTTAAAATAATGAAGTTCCATAATATTTGTAACTAGAATCTTAAATGGCTTGTTTCTATGTACAGTAATTTTGTATAGTCTAAATGGAATAAATTGGCTACTAATTTCTCATAAGTGAGTTACAGTGTTACTAATAGTTAATTTCTCTAAGGTTTAGTGCTAGAGAAAAGTAAATTTGCAGCTCTGTGAGGGAAAATTGACATGTGATTTAAAATTCATATAAAGTATCTTTACCAATTGAATAGAGAAAGAAATGATAATATACAAAGGACTACCCCTAAAAGCTCACAATATTCATATTTTTCACATGAAGAGCTCTATATAAGTTCATGAAAGAGTGGTTGTCTTTATGCCTCCCAGCTTGTTTTCCTTATACAGTGATTCTGAAACAAAAATGCTTTCCTGTGACAGAAAAGCAGATAATGAATTGCTTGTAAGGTGTTTATTTGCTTAGGTCATTTTTATCCTCCTTGGGCACCATTCCAGTACCACATGTTGGGCTCAGTGACATGAAGAATTTTCATGGCTCATATTTCTTGTTGGTGGTTTTTCTTTCTTTCTTTCTTTCTTTCTTTCTTTCTTTCTTTCTTTCTTCTTTCTTTCTTTCTTAAAATAGGTATGCTAGTACAGTAATAGCACTTGTTGAAATAAAGGCTACCTTACATCTGACATTTTTATGAAATATTCCAAACAATGGTTCTACTTTTATGTACTTAATACACATTCTAGTTCGAGCAGAAAGGTGAAAACTAAAGGTCTTAGAAACCCAAAGAACCTCCAGACTGGTAATTCTGTAAAGTGACCAAGGGAATTGAGTAAATACTCTTTTAGATACTTCCAGGAATTTAGTGTTTTGTTGGGTTGGTTTGTTTGGTATTTTGAGATAGGTTCTCACAGTGTACCCCAGGATGACAAATGTTTGTCACCACTTTTCAATGGAAAACTATAGTTCTAAGCAACACCCTAGAGGAATCTATATAGTTCGCTCTTAGAAGACACTGAGAAACAATGATCTCTATAAAGTGAACTTAAAGGTTTATGCAATAGTTTGAGCGGGACCCCTGGGGAGAGTGGGGTATGACTTTCACACGTACTCTGGTGCCTCATATTTGACCATGTCCCC
This sequence comes from Acomys russatus, assembly GCF_903995435.1. Classification (NCBI taxonomy): domain Eukaryota; kingdom Metazoa; phylum Chordata; class Mammalia; order Rodentia; family Muridae; genus Acomys; species Acomys russatus. The sequence continues at coordinate 62,245,236 of NC_067169.1, read as the reverse complement.
TGGAAAGGGAGACCTGGTGGCACTCAGAGGAAGGACAGCAGGCTACCAAGAAGAGACTTCATACCCTATGAGCATATACAGGGGGAGGAAGTCCCCCTCTTTCACAGTCATAGGGGAGGGGAATAAGGGGAAAATGGGAGGGAGGGAAGAATGGGAGGATACAAGGGATGGGATAACCATTGAGATGTAACAAGAATAAATTAATAAAAAACTTAAAAAAAAAAAAAGGTTTATGCAATAGTACTGTGTTTCCTGATGAGCTTGGGAATCCTAGACCTTAAATTATTGTAAGGCTTTGTCTAGATGAACTTTCCAGATAGACAGGCAGTATGAATTGTAGGTAGTAGGCAGTTTAAAGTTTTTTGTATCATTATACAAGTCCTGAAGCACCGTAGTTATTAGTGATACCTATGACATGTAAATGTTTGATAACCCTGTAATGAGAGGGGCTTTTGAACAGTATTAGTACTTGCATGATAGCAAGTTCTTTTTTGGCCATTTCTTTTAATTGTAAGATAGTTTAGGACTCAGCAATAATCATTGAGTCTTCTTTTACATTTGACCAAATGCTTAGATTATGTTTAATTATATTCAAAAGTATTTAACTCACTCTTCCTTAGCATATAGAAATAAATTATCTTAAGATATTTCATATGCGTAAATGTGGGCCAGTTGTCACTTGATTGAGTAATGAGTTGTTAGAAACAAATTGAGCAATTTATTTGTGTTTATTTTCATAAACAAATAGCACACAGTACCTGTGTTATATTGATTAAACCCCAGTTTTCCAATGAACACCATTTTCGTATCTATCATGATTTTTTAAATGCAACTTTTTTGGATATGGCATGTGATTCTCTTACTACAACATTTATTCCAAGCTTTAACAATTTATCCCATAATAATAGTATAGTTTTCAAGCTTTACATGGAGTGATGTGATTCCTGTTATTTACTGTCCCCCCTCACCATATGATTTGCTTAAATGATCCTTAACATTCTTCATAAAGAAACATGTAAAATGGGGGCGGGGGAAGCATGCAATATTTTAAAGTTGAAAATATATACCTGTGATAACAAATGCCAAGATTGTGTAAATATCAAAAGCAAATTTTAATTCAAGTTGTTTTTAGGCTAATGTATCTTTCCCAAACACTGCTCTCATTTAAGATCTATTTTAGAGAAATGCCAGTAATAGGAGATACATTGTAAATACCTAAAAGTGCAGGAAAATTTTTGTTAAAAATCCTGACCTTGTAGTTGAGTATATCTGATATTTGTTTCTTTTTAAGGTTCTAGGATGATGTAGAAAATTGTCTATTGTAATTGTAATCTTAAACAAGCAACCTACAAAGATTTGCATTGGTATACTTTTAGTTTGCCTTTCTTACTAGGTAGAATATTTGACATTTCTTCTCCCATTTAATGAAATTACAACTTGTTCATGCTTCGGGTCAGAGTCCTTAATCTCAGACACTAGATTAGACCTCTAAGTCAGGTCCCTTGTACAAGTATTTGATAAATTTTCTGTAGGAAGGGCAAGATCTTAATATAATGTCTTCTGAACCAAGGCACGTCTCTATTACTCTTTATCCCCAATAACCCTCTCATTACATTAATGAATGAAGCTTAGAGTGATTTTAGCTTTTTCTGTGTGTGCTTTGATTTTCACCTTCTATTTAATAAAGCTGACAGAAACATAAGTGACCACAGCATTAAGTTTGATGTCCTGTTTAAACATTAAAGTATGAAATAAGCTTTGAGAGAGGAGGCACATGATAAAATATATGGAATATATGACCAACTGTATCAATCACTATTTTTGCCTGGAGCTTGATTTCCCCTTTTTTGCTTTATTTGCTTTGTCTGTGATGTATATTACCTAAATTATCTACATTATGTTATTAAGACATCTCTCAATCTTTCATCCCTGCCCCCAAATTCTAACATTCCACCTTCTGATTGCTGTTTTTGTAAACACTGAAAGCTCTTGTTAATCAACTTTCTTTTACTTTGTAGTTTTCTTGACTAGGTAAAATTCAGAGACATTAAAGTTGGCTGTTTAGCAGTACACTATTTAACATTTAGGTATGACAGCTCTGAACTAAGAAGTAGTCCTTGTGTGTTAGTTACTTCATTTCATCTTCTGTTTACTCCAGCTTTTTTTACTTACTAGATTTCTTGTTAGGATTTTTTAGAAATACTACTTTTTTCTGTTGTCAGTGAACTAACTATACCTTTCCTGAATATTTGGATGTTAATAGTTTGTTAGGCCGAATGTAAGATCTGTTATTCGTACCATTACTGAAGTTCTGCTTGAAGTTCTTTTGTAAAATAGTAACAATTACATTCCAGATGCTTTCCCACAACCAACTCCCATGCTAGTTGTTATCATGTAATATGCTATGATAAAAGTAAAGTATAGACCCTCTTCTGTGTGTATTAGGATTAAAGAGAACAGTGAAGCCTTCAATGTCACATAGACTGCATTTGAATTTTGACATTGTCATTACCAGTCTGTATGAAATTAACCAAGAGGTTTAACCACTCTGTGCCTAGTGTTATAAAAAGTGGAGTGACTGACAAAGCATACCGTGTAGGATGCAAGTCCACTGGAAGACATTATAAAACAGTGAAATTAACCAGATGTATTGAGAGTCATTAGGTTCACAGATCTGACTTTCCTCTATGAAGAGGAAAGTAAAGAGCTTTCATGGCTTTTTATCATCTCCAAATAAACTCCGAAGCCTTATAGAAGACATCAGGCCACTGCCTGACACTCATTTCTTTTTCCCTTTTTGTTTCTCACCTTAATGACAGAAAGCTATTTGCTTCACTGTTTGATCCTATACAAACAATGCATGTGTCACTTTCACCAAACTACATTCCCCAATACTCTGCCAATTCATTCAGACCTCAATTAGAAATCTCCCTTATTCCTCTGCAATGGCTTTTCCTCACCTTTTATCTCTGAGTGATACTATTATTTTTAAATTGCGTGTGTCTGCATTCTCACAGCGCTTGGCACAGGTACTTGCCATATTTTTTATGTTGATTAAATGAGGGATCAGCTTCTTGCAGTACACTGCCTTATTAAATGCAACCAGAGTCTAAGTCAGTGTCAGTGGTGTGGGAGAGATGAGGCTAATTACAAAAAATATTTTAAGATGGAATCTAGAATAGTAGCAGATTAGATATGAAGAGAGATTTGGGTGGGAATTATAATGGCTGGTTATAGCTTATGTGATAGAGAAATTATAAGGTAGGAAAACATATGTAGAGCTGTGATAAAGTCTGGTTGCAATGTATCATGCTAGGTTTAAAAAGGAAGTAGATAATAGTAACTTCATTGTATACTTGGAATTTGATAAGAACAGACTTTAAGCATCTTTGCTCTCCAATAGTAACTATGGGTGGTGATTAGATATGTTAATTTGATTCTGTTATTCATTACACAGTGTCTACATATGTCAAATTTTACATTGTACCTCTTCAGTGTAATTTTTATTTGCCAATTAGTTATTGTTAAAAGATTAAGTAGACTATCAAAAAAGAACAAATTAGCACCCAGTTTAAAAGATAGATACACATCTGGTGAAAAGGTCAGAGCAACAACTAAACACTAAAGCCTGTGAACGGGTTGAAACAATTATAGTACATGCTCACCCTGGAAATATTATTGTGAGCACTTTGAAACTTTTTTTGGTGAAAACTCAGAAGATGTGTTCAATAGGAAGACCTGCTTTGTTTCCTGGAGTGATTATCTTATCATTTCCTTAATTAATATTTTTTTTTTATTATTTCATTTCTAATTTCCATACTTTGTAATTACCTGGGTTTTAATTCTGAAGATCAAAGGGATTGCATACCTGTTAACACTTATTTTCTCTTCTTCACTGAGTTCCAGATGTTTCATTTTAAACTTGCTGAGTTTTTTTTTTTCCCTCCTTTATTGTCATTTTGCTATGTATGCTCTCACATCAGTGAATCAAGAGCTGAATAAGTGCTGTGCTTTGTTGATTTAGAAAGCCTTGCCCAAGGAATGTTCTGTCTAGCTTCAGTGACTCTTATGATCAGCTTGTTCATTGTGTCCCTGTAACTAGGAACTCCTATTATGTTCCTTCTCAATTTACTATTTATGAGGCTCAGCAAGGTCCTCTGCTAAGTCCGAAATGCTGTTAATCTTTAATGGCTTCCTCAGGTTTGTCTGGGAGTGGTAGGCAGGAGGGTATTTTATTGTGTCTGGCAGCACTGTTTAATTTTGTTGTTTTCGATTAAGTGAATGTCATCTAATTTTTATATTAATCTTTATAACACAGATTAAGAGTAGCTCCCAAATCAATATCTGTTCTTCATTGTTCTCCCAATTAGGCTGAATATATGGCAATAAGTCAAGTATCTGAGGGAAAACAAATCTTACCATTTGTTTAACATGCCTTGGTTTGCAGAGCTTTGCTTAGGCCTACTGCATCAGTACTTCACAGTAAGAATGAGACTAACAGGTGAGTCAAGTTGTTACCATCTACCAGACTGACTGAGACTGGTCATATGTAACTTTTGCCTCACTCTGTACAGATGTGATCTCTCTCTCTCTCTCTCTCTCTCTCTCTCTCTCTCTCTCTCTCTCTCTCTCTCTCTCTCTCTCTCTCTCTCTCTCGTGCTCTCTGTCTCTCTCTAGCTCTTTACTTTTCTCACTTTAGCACAACATAAAGATGCAGCAGTAGCAGAGGCTTTGCTATGATTCTTTCTTGGGACTTGGAAGCTTATCAGAATCTCCAGGGGTACTTAGTATTTGAAAAGTCCCCCAGGTGTGATTCTGATTTGTTTCCCTCTCCTGCTCCTCCTCCTCCTCCCTTGGAAATCAGTCTCATCTGAAGCTTCTGCATAAACAGACACATTTATTAGCATCTTATTCCTGCATAGTTTAGCTTGTGTGCATATTTACCACATTTACTCTGCATTATCTACATTAACTCTTTCTAATACTGTTAACAACTGAAACCAGTGTCTGCCAGTCACCAAGAGATCTCTACTAGTCTTTGGAAGCCAGCAAAGCAGGAAAGAAAGACTTCATAAACTTGACTTGAGGGCTAGGTGTAGTTCTAGGTTGTTTGTTTGGTTGGTTGGTATTGGGAGCCCTTTGAAAAGGCACTGAGATTAAAGATTTATGTGAAAAACTCTCTTCTCAGTTTTTTTCCAACCTTTTACAATGAAAAGTTTCAAACCTTTGCCAACAATGAGTTTAAAGTGAACACCTGTCATGTCTTCTGCTCAGTTTCTACAATGAACATTGCAGTATACTTGCTTATTCACACATCTTCACAGATATTCACCCCTTGAGCTAGCTATTGATTTATTTATGCCTTCCACAGGAAATGCAGATAACTGTACAACTCACCCTAAGCAATTTGATATGAACCTTATGATCTACAGTTCAGTGTTTTCCATTGTCTTTATATCTATCAATATAACTGTGTCCCATCCTTAAGTACCCATTAGTTGAGTTTGAACAAAGACAATTGTGTATACCCCATGTCCTGTCAACATACATAGGACTCTATTCTCCCTTTTATTTGCCTACCCTCTTCAATTTCTGTAAGTTCCTAGTTAAAAGTAAGAAATTCTTGCCAGTGATTACAGGACAAATAGAATCAATATGTCATGCAATGCAGCAGGTGTCTCTTCTCCATTTCTCCAAGTACTTTTATTTTCAAAGTGTTTATGAGTGCTTCAAAACAGGGGATTAAGAAAAAACTTATCTTTAAACTTTTTAAAAGTTATCTTGGATAGTATTTGGTATAAGTCCTTTATGCCAATTTAATGAAGTATTTTATAGATAGCATTAGCAGTAGTTTAAGAAAAAGGCAGGAGAGTTGAAGTGCAGGCAAGATAAGAAAGTCATTTAAGTATGAATAGAGCAGATTTTTATATTTAAAATGCTTAATCGTTTAGAAGTGTGTACATAACATCACTAAACATAATAGTCTAACCTGCCATTAATTTTGGCATACTGTTTATTCAATAATATTAGCAAAATACAAATTCAGTTCCTTTTTTTTAATGCTCTTGGGTGCTAATCACTTTATTTTTAATTCTATCTGTTATAAATCCCTTATTTGGTGTGTTTAGAGTAATTGAGGATACTTGAATTTATAGCAGAATATTTTAGATATGTCATAAGTGTGAGATCAGTTGCTTACATTTTTTTTTTTTTGAGGACCAGCATATAAGTGTGTTTCTAATAAAATAATTCTGATACCAAAAAAAGCTATGACAAAAGCAAATTGATATTTCCATAATAAAAAGATATAGCAAACATACAGTCATTTGCATATAGTTCCTGAAATATTGCATAGAGGCTTTGTCAGTGTTGGTAAGTCTGTTTCAAGGATGTCACCCTTAGTCCATTAGTTTGGATAATGAGCCCTATAAAGTACATTTATAACTTGTGGCACTGCAAGGAGATGGATTCTAATTTTCATCCTTTTATCTAGACACATTGAAAGAAGGTCAATGGAGGGTTCTATATGATTCATTGTCCCAACACATATCAGATGACAGAGACCTGATAATGTCCGTGCATAAGTGTTTTCCTTATTTGGAAACAGCACTTGAAAGAAATCTTTCCATGATTATCCTTTGAAGTAAAGTGGAAACAGATATTAAAGAAGCTCTATTCTCTTTTCTGTTTAAAACATTATCAAATGTGTGACCAGATAGCTATTCTTGAACAAAAGAGAAAGCAACACTTAACAGAAAAATAAAAAGCCTTTAGTGGCTTTTACAGGCTGTGAATGATACAACATGATATTTAATCAGCTTTCCTTTTCCTCTTAGAACTATTAAGGCTGGGAAAAAAAGAAAGCTGATTTTTCTGAACAAAGGAACAGCATTTATGTTCCTAAATGCAAGTAAAGCTTAGAATTAGGCAATGATGCTTTGCAGGTCTTTTACACTTAGGAGTAATAACAATCAAAATAAATATTTAAGTAGCAGTTTACATGTGTTTACAGTGTAAAGCTGTCAGAATAAGAATCAGAATATATCTCTAGTCCTATGTCCTAAAATGTTGAGTAGTTGGCAATTTTTTAATCTTTACAAGGCTTTAAATTCAAAATCAGCAGTTCATTATTTCATTTTCTCAATTAGTTCATTATTAACATGATCTTTTCTTCTATGCTTATCTTCTTTTAGATGTAAAGCAATGATAGATCAGTTTGGTCAAAGAATAATTTCTAAACATTTCGTTATTGAAGACAGTTACCTTTCTGAGAACACATGTTCCCGTGTGCCATACAGGTAAGGTGCCCTGTACTCGAAGGAAGGGAAAAATTCTGGCCATGTGGTTATATTGAGCATTCTTACAATTCTGTCTTTCAAGTAGCATGTAGAGGTATAACAAACCAAAGGTATGCTCTGTTTCTTACATTCTTCCCTACTTGGTTCTTTTGAGGGGGAGGGGGCTAGCAGATTTTCTTCTCCTTTGCATCAGCTGGAGTTTGTCTATAGGTCATGCATCCTTCTTTCTTGAGCCAAGAGAAGATAAAAGCAGAACTTGACTGGGTTTTGACACTTTTATCCTCACTTAAATCTTTGAGACATGCCTTCTGCTGCTTACATAACAATAAATGAAACTTATCCGTGGAATCTGAATCACTGCTTTCCTCTTTTGTGCATTGCAGGCAAATATCCAGGGCAGTCCTGATTACAGATGGATCTGTACTAAAAACGGATTCAGATCAACAGGTGATTCAGTCCTCTAAATTTTTTTTAGAGTTAAAGCTGTGTATGTTAAGAAATACATGTAAATGGTGAACTTATTAATGCACTCAAACTAAGTAATGTCTATCTTTACATAATATTTTTATGGCAAGAACAGTGAAGGTTCAGTCTTAGCAGATTTTAAGTTTATAATATAATATTTTATAATATAGTATTAGTAACTATAGCCCCTATGCTGTATATTAAATCTCTAAAACTAAGCTTTCATTTAATTACTTGGCGAGCAAGTGCCTTTTACTCAACTCTGGCTTCTGCTCCTAGGAGATATTGATAACTATGATAGCATGTCTCCCTTCAAATACCACATAGCCTAGGGACACAGATGCAGACAAATAGGAAGTGCAGTTCAGTGTGACAAGTATTAGTGGCATATAGTTTAAGGAGATGATAGAGCACTTAATGTTTCACTCATCATATTGTTCTACCATTTTTTGGTTGGTATGTCTGGATCACCCATTAAACCATAGACTTTGTTAATACATATGAGGGTGAGAGGGAGACAGAACTGTGAAAAGAGCAAACAGAGGCAATTCTTTGAAGAAACTAAGTTGTGAAGTATAAAAGATACGAACCAGTCCCTGAAGCGGGATATGGAAGTGAGGAGAGCTGTCTTTTAAAAAGTTGCTATGTATCTTAGCTGTTTGAATGGAGTCAGCAAAGGAGTTGAGATACTCAGGCAAAAAGAGAAAGTAATTTGAAATCCACACAGAAGTCAAAAAGGATCCCAGCAAAGCATTGCCCCTAGAAATGTAGCATGTGGTGAAATAAGAGGATGGATTTGGGACTATATGTAAGTTTGGGAGTTGGTGAATTCTATTCTTTAAATTACAAGTAAAGTCTTCTCCCAAGTATGCGGCTTACAAGCAAGTCAAACCTCAAAGACAGACATATAATCATCACTTCATGAAGTGGCCTGTTCTTTGTACATTTTCTTGAACAGTCTCAATGGTCTAGTCAAGACTAAAGATTATAAATTTACAGGATCATGAATCTGCTCAAGTCCTCCCATCTCTTTCAATCTTAATTCCCATTCTGTTTATTCGTAGATGTCCTTCGGTATCTTCTGATTTTATCATCTCTCCTCTACTCTCTTCCTTTCCTTTGCCATAGATACAATGGTAGGTACTCCTTCTAACATCTTCAGTTCCCATGTTGCCAGGGCCTCCCAATGCAACCACAGAGGAAATTCTCTTTCCCATGTCTGCTTCGTTATTGTATCTGTAGCACTTATGGCCACTTGACAAAACTGCATAACCAAACAGATTGGCCTTCCCACAAAGTCTTGGTAGTATCAGCATCATTCAGGTGAATCTTGATCACATTACAAATTCTTCCCCTGGCTTTTGATCACTTGTTCATTCACCTTGGTGACTAGCTATTACCGGTCTTCACGTTCTAACCCCCTCTGATCATTTTCTTGTTTCTTTTGGTAAAGTAGATACCCACCATGCACAAAGGAACTTGAATTTCAACCCACCACTCACAATATAATATACCATTTCAAGAATGACTGGGGAGTCTGTCTCTCCCTTGTCCATAGGTAACCTCCTTCATAGGTGCCTTCGATACATGTGTGAATGCTCATGTGAGCACACATACATAAAACTGACTTCTTGCATACACACATACAGACACATTCACTGAGTTTTAACAATAAGAAACAATCAAACAAACAAAAACCAATCAGATCTCTTAACTTTGACTCTATCTTTGCTGGATACTTAGCCTCTCCCTTTGTTTTAATAGTATTTTCTATTAAATTGTTGCTGCCTCCAGCTCCTGAATGCTTAGTCATTTCTAAACCACAATCTGACTTCTGCCCTACACTTCTACTACAATTTATCTTACTGAATATATGAAAAACCATGATATTGAGGGTCAGGAGACATTTTTTGTTTTCAACAAGAACTTTTCTGATGGTTTTGACAATATGTTTTCTCCTTGTCTTGAACTCCTTTCTTTTCCATGCCCTGTGCCCTCCTCATAACCCTGACTGTTTCTTCTCTGCCTTTCTGAAACTCTTTCTTTTATCCCATCCTTTAATATCAAAATTCTCCCTTTATCCAACTTCTTCATCCTTCTCTCAGCACACACAACAAATGGCTTCATGTATTCCCACAGTATCAACTCCACAGAAATTCTGGAGACTACTTCCTGAAGGCCCAGAGGTGCAGAGTCATATGCCAAACTTGTGTTGGGTCTCTGTCAAGAGACCGTCTTAAAGCTGAAGCCACCATCCTCTGTTCTCCTACTACTTGTCAACTAGTGTTAACTGACACTGAGAACAAGGATGATATTTTTCTAGCCATCCAAACTTCCTTTTCTCTGACATCTCCTTAACCTTTGGGTCCTATTCATTTATTCATAAAATGTATCTTAGTTCTTCACTACCTCATGGTTATTCTGGCTGTTTCCATGTATATTATCTCTACCTTCTAGCTGGTCTCCCTTCTTCAGATCTATCCTCTGCATAGCTGACAAAGTTACAGTCCTTTATTTCCTCCAGCCCCTTCCTCCCTTCCTCTCTCTTCCTGTCTCTCTTCCCACTTCTCTTTATGGCTTCATTGTGAACTGCAGGTAAAACTAAGAAGCTTTAGAGAACAGAGAAAACCAGGTAGACAGTGCAGACAGACTTCAAGGTGATATTAGAGGGGTAAGGAGATTCTCCCTTAATGTTTTCTCTGTGACACTTGAGACAGTCAAGGCTCAGTGTTCAGGTGAGGGAGGTGCTCCAGGAGAACAATACTGAATGTATCTCAGTAATAAATCATGATAATTACAGGAGCCAAAAGAAATTCTTCTATGTTGGTAGAGTAATTAAAGGAACATTTTCAATTATGGTCATATTTTTAGTCCTAGTCATTTCATTATTTCACAGTGTTCAGTGTCTTGGTGCTTTCTCTTTCTTTGATGCTAAAGTACATTTTCGGTCCTTAATAGCAGCAGATGGAGTTAAGAGGAACATGGAGACCCGTTTTTCAGCTATCTATCTTAAGACCAAAACTAGATGGCAAATAGGAGAGTCATTGCTATAAAAACAATTTCTTTTTAAAAAATGTTTTGTAGTCGCTTCCTCTTTAGGGTATGAGTATGGCCTTCCTAGCCAAAACATAAGCACAGCACAACTAGGGAAACGTGAAAATGAGGCTTTCTCTTTCACTAACATTTCCTTTAAGAGGATATATTGCTCTCATTAAGGTTTCAATTGAGGAATAACACTGAAGCCTTCGCTCTAGAGAGAAATATTGGTCAGATGGTCATATAAAGCATTTAATATATGAGCCATATAACATAAGTAACAGTAATATTATAATTGTATTCCTTTGTGAATAGTATGTGATGAGTAGTACAGATGAAATCAGTATTAAAATTTGGAATTATTCATGGTTGGTCAGAATCACATAAACATAATGAATAATGAAGAAATTGGATATTGAGACATGTATGGCATGTTTTATATTTTATTCCCAAGTGAAATCATTATAAGCCAAATATTTTCAAATATCAAAGGATATTTGTGAAGTTGGAAGTGAGCTCTATACAGATAAAAGAATAAAAGAAAGCTAACAGTTACTTCTGTTACTTGTCCTGGTTTTCAGGTCTCCATTTTGACAGTGCCAGCGGAAGAACCAGGAAGTTTTGCTATTCGAGTCATTGAGTTATGCTCTTCAACAATGACATGCATGAAAGGCACATGTAAGCACAGTACTTGTTCTCTCTCTCCCTCCCTCTGCCCCCCTCTCTCTCTCCTCCTTTTCAAACTTTTAATTAGTTATTAAAGTTTTTACTGATATATAATGGAAAATACATATTAGATAATAGACATTTCTGATACATATGTACATTGTACAGTGTATTATTTAATGTTGGCAAGGTTCTATGTAGAAAACCTTGTAATCTGTAAACATTGACTAACTCCAGCTTTTTCCAATGTGGATACCTTTTATTGTTGTGTCTCATCTGATTGTTCTAGCCAGGAATTCTAATAATATGGTGAATAGAAACAATGAATGTGGATGTGTATCTCTTTAAAGATATACCTCTATCCCATTTTTATCATACTGGGAATTGAACATATAGCCTCATGTGTGCTATGTGATCTAGAACACAGTTTCTTTGCTTATTTGCCAAAAATGAACATCAAGAGTGATAACAGTATGGAATTAATTTGACATTAATCTTAATAGTGATCTTTACAGTGTTTAACATTTACCTAGTACCCTAGGAGAAATGGGTTTCCCTTGTGTGTTTCACTCCCTCTAGTTAGGTGCGAGTTCAAGTATCCAGAACAAAGCAACATAGCAAAATAGTGCCACCATCTGGGAAACCAGTGACATATATATCAACACATAGTTCAGTTTTCCATCTGGGATATTTATTTTTAGATCACTGTGATGTATAAATGTTTTACATGGTCATGACATTTGACCAATTTTTTTTTTGGTATGTCTCAGTAAATACAGATTAGAAAGAGCTGTGACATCTGTCTTTCTGGGTCTTGGTTACTTCACTCATTATGATCTTTTCTAGTTCCATCCATTTACCTGGAGAGTTCATGATTTCATTTTTATTTACAGCTGAATAGTATTCCATAGTGTACATGTACCACATTTTTATTGTCAGTTAAAGGACATTTAGGAATTTTTCCTTTTCTAGATATTTTAAATAGAAAAGCAATGAACTTTATTAACCATGTTTATCTTGAGTAGGATGCCATGTCCTTTGGACATATATAAAGAAGTGATATACCTAGATCATGTGATAGATATATTTATAATGTTTGTGGGATTCTCCATACTGATTGTCACAGGGCCTGGGCCACTTTGCAATCTCACTAACAGTGAGTAAGTGTTCATTTTTCCCACATTCCCTTCGTTATTTGTTTTTCGTTATTCCATTGATCTTTGCATTGTGACCAAGGTACGGCAAAACCTCAAAGTTGTTTTGATTTCTATTTTCCTGATTGCTAAATTTCCGAAATGCAGTGAACATTTTTCTGAGATATTTCTCATTCATTTTTTTTCTTCTTTTGAGAACACTGTCCAGATCCTAAGCCATTTTCAAACTTTTCTTTAACTCTGATTTCTGAGTTCTTTATATCCTGGCTATTAATACTCTGTCAGATGTAAGGCTGGCAGATATTCTCTTCCACTTTCTGGGCTTCTGAATGTTTATAATGCATTTAACATAATGCCTCTCAACAACAAAGCTTATATTAAATGGCATTTGCTATCAACATATTCAAAGTACATTAGACTATGGATTCTAGTATAGCAAAAATATTATATATTTTACTTCTTTTAATTTTTAAGAACCATGTATTTCCCCTCCCCAGCTCCTCCCACCTCTCTACCCCACCAACTTCATATTCTCTCTTTCCTCTTAAAAAATATAAATCATAACAATCAAACAAATGACCATTAAGAAAAAATATCACAAACCGAACGAAATGGGGGGAAGTTGCTTTTTGGTCTTCCCAGCTACTCCTGGTTATGGAACATACTCTTAAGTATGGTTGATAAACCCAGTGACACTCTATTGGAGTAATTAAGGTATTAATTACAAATAGCTTCTTGGTTAGGGGTGGGACTTTGAGTGGACTTCTCCTTTTTAGTGCTGGGATTTTTGTCTGACTTGAATATATGTGGGTCTATGTGTGCTGCCACAGTCTTTGTGAGTTTGTATGTGCATAATTCCTGTTGTGTCTAGAAGACATTATTTCCTAGTAGTCATCCATCACCCCTGAGGGTTGTGATCTTTCTGTCTCATCTTCCACGTAGATTCAGGTAGCTTGTATCTGGCATTTCCACCTAGTAGGATCCTTTTATCTCTTCTATCCTTCTCCACCCTTATTAATCCCCTAACAATAGATAAGAGAGGAGAAAGGGGAAAAAAGAGAGGAAAAAGGGATAGAGGGGAAGGAGGGCAGAGTTGTCATTAGACTACTTCCTGCCTTGAGTTCCTTGGTACAAGTTTGATCTTCACTATCAGGATATCTGATTTCTTCCCATTTCGTTGTGCACAACAACTATTTGACTAAAAGCATTCAACCACCAACCAGCCAACGACAGTGATTTGTCAGGTCTCTAGCATTTATATATCCTCTGAACAGTTCCCAGAATGCCAAATGTCACATGCTCACAAAAACTACCTGCAATTGGCAAAACCACACCCCATGCAGAGCTTGAGGCAAATCATACTTGGCTGCTGTGAAACAGCCCTATATTCCCCACCTGAGATTAAAATGAAAAGATAGTCCTATAGCATTTCTGTATTTTTGAAAGAAACCAAAATTGCAAAATTCTCACTACCGATTCCTTAGCCTTGAGGGAACGGATTTGATGAAGACGTCCCATTTAGGACTGAGTTCCAAAGGGTCTCATTTTCTGTCCATTTTCCAGTTGTGGGTCTCTATTAGCACCCATCTACTTTAAGAAGAATCTTCTCAGATAAGGATTGAGCAATAAATTAATCTATAAGTATATCAATATATTAGAAATTATTTTCTTACTATGTTCCTTTAGCAAAATAATAGAGTATGTTTTCCCCTAGACTCATGACCAGTCTAGTCTAGGGTTCTTGTTCACTTTAGCAATGTCAAGTGTGGTTTCCATCTCATGGGTAGACTTAAAATCTAATTTAGAAAAAAAAGTGGTTGCTCACTCCCGCAACATTTATGTCACTATAGCACCAGTATATCTTGCAGTCAAGTCTCTAATGTAAGCCACAGGGTTTGTAGATGGGTGATATTGGTGATTACTTTTCTCCTCCAATACATTACAGAGTACCTTTTAGCACCATGAATGTTGATCAGTTAGGGTGCAACTTCTAGTAGGGCACCAGTTGAACATCTTACTGTTCAATGACATAGGTGTTATCCTCAGAAATAGAACTTTGCCATCAGGTTCTGGAGAACAAACAATAACCTTGGCAATAAGCTTTGATGTTTGGTGGGGGTCTTTGTGGAACCCCTTTGGACAACAATTTAGTAGGATGTAATCATTCCTGTAATTTTGAGGTTACAGGAGTATCTAGTTGGGATACTGTCTCCTCCATTATTTTAGGAAGTTGTCCTTGCCCATATTCCTTCTTTTACTCTGCTCTCCCATCCCCCTCTCCATTTACCCTCCTGTTCTAGTTTCTCCTTGATCTCTCCACAACACTACCTTTTCCTCTTTGGTAGATTCCTTCCTATCCCCTTGTCCCTTATCTAATGGCTCTGGTCATTTTGTCTTGCTCCTTTATGCCATTGTCTATATGATTCCTTAGGATTAGAGGGACCTTGACAACTATTTAAATCCTTTATCCTTCATATTATAGCTCAGATGTTACTCAGATTTCTTTTAGTGGCTCATTCATGCAGTGAGGCTTCTGCACCATTGCTTAGAAAGAGCCCTGTATTTTCCTCTAGATTAACAATTTCATATTATTTACTACTTAGTCCATATAGTAGTATCAGATGATATATATTAAGTACCAAGTATACACTTGTACTATGATCTACTGTACTTTTTTTTCCAACTTAAAACTCTAAGATGATACAGCTTATTGTGTACTTTCTTATTTTTAGATAAATAACTGAGACACCAAAAAAAAAAAAAAAAAAAAAAAAATGCTCTTGAGTAACACGAAGGATAAGTAGAATTTGATCCTAGAATTGAAACAACACTTTAAGGCTTACATTTTAATCATTAGTCTATACTGCTTCTCAGAGCATTTCTCCATGACCATAGATGGAATTTTATTCCTCAAAGTGAAAAGCACAGGGTTATAGCTTACGTCTCTATATATTACTTAAGCACATAATTGCTCATGCTTAGCCCCATTAAAAATTAAAATAAATATAGATTTTAAGTACTTTTATTGAAAAGTAATAACATCATGTGATAATGGGCTTGTTAATTACCTTTATTATGTCATTATAATGTAGTAATCATGTATCAATCTTGTTTTTAAAATGACATTTTCTAAGTGAAGTTCTAACCTAAAGTTTCTGAGTAGTGTATTCATTAGATTTAACAAATGGGAACTGTGTCTTCATAAGTAATGAAGCTGAAAAAACTATTTAAACAAGTTATTTTAATTTTATATACCTGAAATTGCAGGGATGGAATTCTCACATGACTTCATAGGAAATGTAATGAGAACACTGGTATGATAGAATGAACTTGGTCCAAGGGTCTACATAATTACCTCAATTTGGTTATTTTACTTTGGTTCAGTTTCTTATTTTACTGTCTTGCTTCTTCCCTAGAAGTTTCTGCTGTTTAAAGTTTTATTTAAAGTGGTGTGTGTGTGTGTGTGTGTGTGTGTGTGTGTGTGTGTGTGTGTGTGTGTGTGTGTGTGTGTTGCTAGGAATGCATATGCTAAACAATTGACCTACCCCCTAGGCACATCCAATCCTCTAGGAATTAGCCTAAATGATTTTTAAAGAAACCAAGCTGCACACGCCTCCAGAATTTGCGTGTAAGGAAGAAGTGTCATGCAGACACTTTTGGTAATGTATGACAGTATTTTAAGCAAACTGGCCAAGATCATTTGGCTTCTGAAGGCCTTGCTTACCTTACTTGTTTCTGCCTGATAAAATTCTATCTTTGGTTTTTATTATAGCTTAATCACTTTATATCAATATAATACCAGGAATGAAGACAAATGCACTGGCTGTTTTCTCTTGTTTCTAGCCTGAAAGAGATAAATTCATTACCTATCCTTTGCCTTGTCCCAGAGAAAAAGAAATATTCTTGGTCATTTTAAATCTTTTTCTTCATTCACTATACAGAACATGTTGTAAGTTAATAGTTAGAGTTAATGTTTGATATAATATATAGCAAGACCTAAGAAAGATATTGATAGAGAACCTGGCATATTTATCACTTACTTACTATTGCTTAATTAATATTTGGCTTCTGCCTTTTCTTCCTTTTCTTATACTTTAAGTCTGTTCACAGACATTCAGGAACAATTTGTAATTCAGACATTAAAACGTCTTTAATGGCATGTTTTCCTGTTGCTCCCTGATTTAAGTGTCATTAATGTCACATATAGTTTCAAATTGTTCCCTTCTGAACTTGTCTTCTAAATTAGAATTAGTGTGATAATATCACAGAAGACATCCTTGTGTCTGTTCCTGATGTCTTCATCCCTTTTCTTCTTGTATTTCAAGACAGAAAAAAAAAAAAAAAAGGCAAATAGACCATGTTTTTATTTTATGCTTCCAAACCTGCTCCACCTCATTTATTTTTCTCATATTTGCTCCCTGATGATGAACATATTATTCATTCAGACTTTTTCAGACTTTTTCAAACTACGGTTCAACTTTTTTGAGGGTTTCTTCTTTTCTCCTAAAACTTCGAATCATGGATACAATAAAACATGTTCCTAAAACTTGCATCATAATTATCTCCTCAGTTTAATTCAGAAACGTAATTTAAGCCTTCCTCTTGTCAAGCCCCCAGGAAAATGCTAAATAGGACTATGTGATGTTTAAAGATCCCACATTTTGTATTATCTCTTCTGGATTTCCCAGATTTATGCTAAATATGGTGAACTGTGAGTGATAATCCAGGTTACTTGTCATGTATAGATATCAAAAAGTAAAAATGATTCTACACGTTGTGGAAATGTATGTATTTTCAGATATTTAACTATAAGTGGATTTTGAGGTGACTCATTTTCCCTGTGCACACTTATTTTAGATCAGTAGAAAAACACATTTCTCACTGATAGCATTATGTATATTATAATCAGTAGTACCAGGTAAGTGGAACCAAGCACATGTACTTGTTCTAAGAACAGGATGATGGAATCCTGAGTGAAACTCATCATTCTTTTTATTGGAAGAATCACCTGACAGGTGTTGGCAAGCACTGTAACTAATACAGTTTTAACTGAGTAAATTAAATATAATCCAAATAAATTCCAGGGAGACTGACTGTATCCATTCCTCACAGGAAATAAAGTGAAATTTATAGGACGTAAATAATGTGAACTTTGGTGATTTAAGGTATGGTTGTTAAAGAAATACATTGTAAATATGCCTGAGATTACCCAAGAGCAAATTAACTTGTTTTTAAGATGCACTTAATACAGAATTATGACTTTTATCATAAAGATGGCTCAAGGTTTATGGGTTCAAAGATTTTGAGATGTTAAAAATTATTCAAGTTAGGTTGTTCTTGTAACATATGTTTGATACAAGCTTACTACTTTCAGAAAGATGCTGAGAAATCTTTACTTTTGAGGTAGCCCTTTTTAAATTTTTGTCAGTAATTATATTTTAATAATAAAATGTGGTATTATGATCTGTATACATTGTTAAAAGTATGGTTGAACCTATTAACATACCTATCACTGCACATATATATTCATATACATATGTGTGTATGTATCTTGTGATGAGAACATTGAAAAATGTGTTGTTCAGGCTGTTAGTTTCTGGTGACCTTAATGTAAACTATCACTAAATTTATCATTCTTTTCCAACCAAAACTTTGCACACTTTGATCATTGTGTCTTTTTCCTCTTTGTAGAGGAATTTTAATCAAGCAACACAGCTACTTTGGCAAGGGGTCACATTCAAAGACCTAGGTCTGTGTGATCTGACTGGAATACATACACACAATTTTAATCCCAAACAATGACATCTAATTGAGGGACAAAATGACTAAGGAATCAGAGAAAGATTTGACAAAATGAGTCAGAGATAGAATATGCCCAGTGAGGGGGCAGAGGATAAAAGAGATGGAGGAGGCAGACTACTTAAGAGCAGTGCAGAGAGAGAGAGTGGGACAGACAGTACAGGAGAGGGAGTTCAGTTCCTGCAGTCAGTACAGATCAGTTTGGTGCAGTTCAGTTAGTGAAGTTCAGAGGCTGTTTTTCCAAGCAGAGGAATGCTATGAGAAACTGGGGGAAGCCAGTTTGAATCAGTCAGATTGTAGAGGAATTTTGAGCCAGATCAACTGAGTTGAAGCAGCAAGCCAGAATTCAGAAATAGCTGGAAATGGTGAGCTTATTCAGCAGTATGTCTTGGAGGCTAGAAACTAAAGCCTTCAAAGTCCAGGTTTACAGGAGATTAGATCATAAGGAGGAGAGACGCTTCCATGCCTAGGCCTAGGGATTTTTAGATAGAAATGCTCAATAATATAAAATAAAAAAAAAAAAAAGAAAGCAAAATCAAAAACAAAATGCTCTAGGCTCAGCCGAGTCATATATTCATAAAGCTGTCAGCTCTTCCCCTCATCTGTGGAAATAAAAACATTTACATTTCTTCTAGTGTTTCTACAATACTGACTTTTTGTTTTGTTTTGTTTTTTCGAGACAGGGTCTCTCTGTGTTAGCCCTGGCTGCCCTGTACTCGCATTGTAGCCCAGATTGGCCTCGAACTCAGAACGATTCACCTGTCTCTGCCTCCCGAGTGTTGGGATTAAAGGCATGCGCCACCACGACCGGCATACAAAGACCTTTAAAAGGTTGTGGTGTGTATGTTTGTGTGTGTGTGTGTGTGTATGTGTAGCTGGGGAGAGAATTGGTATATAAATAAACCATATTTATATTACATGAATTGAAATACCATTGTATCCCATAAATATATAAAATTATTATGTATTAATCACATATGCAAAGCCAGGCTGAAGAAAATGGAAATGCTATCTGTTTTGGTTTGATCATTACATATTACGTACATGTTTTATTGAATTGTTGTACTATTCCACATAAATATGTAAAATTAAACTAACTTTTAAAATTTTTTTTATTAATTTATTCTTGTTATATCTCAATGGTTATCCCATCCCTTGTATCCTCCCATTCTTCCCTCCCTCCCATTTTCCCCTTATTCCCCTCCGCTATGACTGTTCCTGAGGGGGGTTTCCTCCCCCTGTATATGCTCATAGGGTTTCAGGTCTCTTCTCGGTAACCTGCTGTCCTTCCTCTGAGTGCCACCAGGTCTCCCCCTCCAGGGGACATGGTCAAATGTGAGGCACCAGAGTATGTGAGAAAGTCATATCCCACTCTCCACTCAAATGTGGAGACTGTTCTGACCATTGGCTAGATCTGGGTAGGGGTTTAAAGTTTACCGCCTGTACTGTCCTTGGCTGGTGCCTTAGTTTGAGCGGGACCCCTGGGCCCAAATCTGCCTATCATATTGTTCTATTCTGGGTTTCTAGGACCCTCTGGATCCTTCTACTTTGCCATTCTCCCATGCTTCTCTCATCTAGAGTCCCAATAGGATGTCCTCCCCTCTGTCCCAGTTCTGTGGTAAGTGAAGTCTTTCATGGGACATGCCCCTTGGGCTAGTATGCATATATAAGTGAGTATATACCATTTGAGTCTTTCTGCTTCTGGGTTAACTCACTCATTATGATCATTTCTAGCTCAATCCATTTGTCCACAAATTTCGGGCATTCCTTGTTTTTAATAGCTGAATAGTAGTCCATAGTGTATATGTACCACAGTTTCTTTATCCATTCTTCTGCTGAGGGACACTTAGGCTGTTTGCATGTTCTGGCTATTATGAATAAGGCTGCTATGAACATGGTTGAGCAAATTTTCTTGTTGTGTGCTGGAGCATCTTCTGGGTATATTCTAAGGAGTGGAATAGCTGGGTCTTGAGGAAGCCCTATTCCCAGTTCTCTGAGATAGCACCAGATAGATTTCCAAAGTGGCTGTACTAGTTTGCATTCCCACTAGCAATGAAGGAGTGTTCCTCTCTCCCCACATCCTCGCCAGCATGTGGTGTCGCATGACTTTTTGATCTTAGCCATTCTGATGGGTGTAAGATGGAATCTCAGAGTTGTTTTGATTTGCATTTCCCTGATGACTAAGGAGGTTGAGCATTCCTTTAAGTGTTTCTCAGCCATTTGATACTCCTCTGTTGAGAATTCTCTGTTAAGTTCCAAGCCCCATTTTGCAATTTGGTTGTTTGGTTTTGTGGTGTTTAATTTCTTGAGTTCTTTATATATTTTGGATATTAAACCTTTGTCAGATGAAGGGTTGGTGAAGATCTTTTCCCAGTCTGTAGGCTGTCGCTTTGTTCTACTGACAGTGTCTCCTGCCTTACAGAAGCTTCTCAGCCTCATGAGGTCCCATTTATTAATGGTTGACATTAAGGCCTGGGTCGTTGGTGTTCTGTTCAGGAAGTTGTCTCCTGTGCCAATATGTTCCAGGCTCTTCCCCACTTTTTCCTCTAAGTGACTTAGTGTCTCTGGTTTTATGTTGAGGTCTTTAATCCACTTGGATTTGAGTTTTGTGCAAGGTGACAAATATGGATCCAGTTGCATTTTTTTACACATAGACCTCCAGTTAGACCAGCACCATTTGTTGAAGATGCTATCCTTTTTCCATTGAATGGATTTGGCTTCTTTGTCAAAAATCAAGTGACCATATGTGTGTGGATTCATATCTGGGTCTTCGATTCGATTCCACTGATCAACCAGCCTGATGCTGTGCCAGTACCATGCTGATTTAATTACTATTGCTTTATAGTACAGTTTGAGATCAGGTATGGAGATTACTCCAGAGGATCTTTTATTGTACAAGATTGTTTTTAGCTATTCTGGGTTTTTTGTTTTTCCATATGAAGTTCAGAATTGAACTTTCAAAGCAATCTACAGATTCAATGCAATCACTATCAAAATACTTAAACCAACTTTTATAAAATATGCTTATAGCAGACTTACCTCCTAAGGAAACTAGAGATCCCTTCATTCAAAATAAAAATGTTTTAGAAGGGAATCTCATAAAGAAAGGTTGACCACTGCTTGGAAATGTCATTTTCAGATATAGTCTTCAGTCTCTAGTCCTTTAGTCAGCACACTCTACTGTGAACTGGTCTCCTCAGGTACTTTCTTCTAGAACCAAAACTTTGTTTTAACAATCTTTGATTACCCTTTTAGCAGGTATCTCACATTTCCTTACTGTGCTATATTATAATTTGCAGGTATCAGGGTCATTATTTATTATAGTCCATTGTAATTCAACAGAGCCCTTGAAAGCTTCAGAGGATTTAAGCCTCTTTGCTCTATGCTAAGTGATCCTCTGTCATGCATTCCTCATTTCTTGTGTCTTCCTTCTTTCCCTTTGTTGAACTGTTTTTCCACACCTGCTAGAATGCTCTTTCTGACAGCATAATGTACTTAAAACAAAAATATAACATTTAGAAGTGAAAATTCTCCCAATATAAAACCAGGAAAAGCTACACAAAACCTATTTGGAACACCGAAATCTCTCACAAGATATTTTATTTTCCAGTCATTATCTGCAGAGGGTCAGAAAGCAAGATAAGTATGCTTTCCTATAATACCTGTAATATTAGCATAAATAAGTCCTTAATGAGGGATGGGGTGGTAAATGTTGTAATATCTTTGGTGCTATAAAAGAATGAGAGGAATACAGGTAGCCTTTCTTCCTGGTTTTTGACTACGTGCAGAAAACCCTTTGGATAAGTGAGATATTACTATATTGGCAGTGAAAACAGAGACCAGTATTTATTAAGTTGTCCATTCCATCTAATAATGCAGTCCTTTGCTGAGCAGCCCTGGATTAGGTAATGTATCATTTGTAAAGGAGTAATGTTACATATTTTAAAATCTTTATATTAACTCAAATTCTTGTTCCCTTTGTTGATTTGGTTTTATGCCATTGGGATTGGTAGGAATTTGATAATGTGTTTTGTAAAACTAAACAAATTGTATTATATACTAAATGAAGGGTTATTTTTCTAAAATCACTTATGAATGAACAAATATCATCTCTGTAACCTTTCCATTTGACATTCAAGTTCATGGTTTTTTTAAAGTTGTTATTCATAAGCTGTGCAGTTTACAGTCCTTTTCCATACATAATAATCAGGCAGTACCAGCTGCTTCATTTTGGGATTTTATGTTACAGGAAGTTATTTACCTGTGATATGATTATAGATTTGTGAATATAGTATAATAATGAATAATCTATAGTTTTATATATGATCTTGTTTTTATACTCCTTTCTACTTTTACAACTCTACTGAGAAAACGTTACATACATACATAAAGTGTGGTTAGATAATTTAAAACACTTTTTAGTATCTTCTTTCTTTTTAATTGCTGCTTGAAAATGTGTTATTTCAAATTCTTATTACTAAGCACAGAGTTTATTTTACAAGTAAGCTGAATATTTTTCCTCTTGATCTTAGGTTAACTGGAGTGGTATTATTTTTCCACCTTAAATTTTCCTGTGAAAGTGCAAGTTGGGTCAAGTTTTTCAAGGTTGCATTTTGAAACTAAATTGTATGATATATGTCAAACTCAGTTCTCCATTTGACACTATAAAAAAATATTTTTCTGACCCTTTCACTTCATGGATTCAGCCATGTATTCTTATTTGTGCTATATTATATAAATTACAGTTCACTTTTATGACTGTATGTGAAAGATAAGTTATGAGCTACATCAATCCCTATACATATAAATGACGTTTTTCTTTGGTTATGCTACAAAACACACTTTGTTGATTAGCCTGCATTGCAAAATCTCTTAAAAAGCTTTGGAACAAGTTTGTGGTCTTGTAGGTAGTGAATAACTCCAATGTATTCTGACTTCAGAACCTTTTTCAACAGCCGTTTGCTTACTCATATATTATATCCAGTTTTTAATGCTATCTATTTTATGTTTAAAATTCTATTGTTATTTTTAAATAATGGTTTTAAGTAAGGAGATAGCTTCTTAAGACTTTAGCAGTGGCCATTCAGATGACCTAATATCATGCCTGCCTAATCATGTGGATCCTGAGACCTAAGGGAAAGCTGCCTTAGCATTTCAGAATCAGAAAGCAGAAGAAAAATGGGACCATATAAACATGCTATATTATCTCACCAAGTATCTGACATTCAACTTGTCACTTCTGTATGTATTCCTCTGAGGATTTCTTAGTGGAAATTCAATATGTTCCTAAGCAATGTCTTTTGAGAGATAATAGTTTTCTAAACAACTTCTGTGAAATGTTACTTCTGGTTTTGTGTTGAGAGAATTTTGGCTTCTAGATGTTAGTTTTTTGTTTTTTTGTTTTGTTTTTTTTTTTCAGTGATACTGGGTGTGATTAGTAACTGGTTTTGCAATAAGTATCATTATCATTAAATTCTCAGAATTAGAATTAAATGTTATTTTGTAATATGACTTCTTAATGACAATACAAATCTGTATGTATTGCTATGACAAGAATGGTAGTCAAGAAAACATTGAGTTATCTTTTTTCCATAGTAAGACTTCGAACAGTTGCTGAATGAATTAAAAGAAATGTAGGATGTAAAATTTACACTTAGAATTTGCATTTTATTTTAGTCAGTAGTAATTTCACATAATTCCTATGGAGAGTGTTGCAACTTGTGTTGTATATTTCATAATGTTTGTAACAGTTTTTTACATAGGTGCTAACTAAATATAATGCTTCTAGGAAAATATTTGCCCTGACTGATCTAATTTGTAGGGTTTGTTCACATTTATTGATTGAAATAAGTCCTTGAAGAAAAAGTAAACTTGTAGAATATAAGTAAGTGTTTTTTAGAAAATAGAAGAAATATGACAATATGCTGTACAGGCGAGGCATTAAATTTTCATTATACTTTTAAGGTGGGTACATATTTTTGATCATTTAGCCTTTGAACACACCTATGTTGACAAACACAGTTTTTCATAAGAAGGCTCAAATAATTTCAAATACTATTATTTCTAACATTATAAATATTTATTCATAGTAGCAAAAACAAATTATCCCCTGTAAATATATTTGTTGGAATCTAATTAGTATACATATATTATAATAAGGAAACACATGGAATAGAATTTTTGAAAATCTCACAGGGCTATAAACTTTTAACTATTAAACAATTTAAACTATTAAACATTTGTTTTAGATTGAGTAGTTAATATTATTTTATACAAAATTAGCCCAAATACTATTAATATATGATGATTTTGACAAATAGAAAAGTAAAATTGATTGTTATGTATCAATTGGTGTTGTAGAAGGAAGGGTTCAGCATCACTATAGTGCCTTAATGTATTTACATACCTTATAAAAAGGTTTTTTTGTGTGTGTTATCCTGCGCACTACTGACGTTAATGGCTATCTGTGCTTTCTACAAAAGTGACAATCACACTATATCTTTTCATGAGAGTAGAGAAGGCATATATAGCATGCATACAGTAATGGGAGAATATTAATACATGCAAGTATAGACAGTTCTAAGACTCTTAAATTTTACTTAAGGATTTTATAAATACATCTTACAACTTTATAGGCTTTTTGTGCACAGATTTAATTTGAGGATGGTGAGATCTCTTGGAACGTTCTTTGCTTCTGTCCTGGTAGATGAATTTTCTGCATTCACATAGGGAGCTGGTCATATTTTACTCACATCCTACATTGGCGAAACATGTGTCTCTTCAACAATGGCAAAATTAATGTCTGTTCATGACAAGGAAATTTCATTAGCAACAAATGTTTATGAAGCACTAAGTAAAAGTTTTATTTGAGAAATTGAGAAAAGTGGTTTCTAAAGCTTGGTCCTACAAAGGACTCATGAGGTATAAAGATTAATAATTCAATTTCAAAAATGATCCTAATTTAAAATCCCTAATACAAAGAAAACCAAAGTGTAGTCAGAGAAACTCATCATTCATAAGCTAGCCTATAATATTACTTCCCTTGGTAGATGAGAAAGACTAAAAAACTTGGGTTTTGTTCTCGTTTAAAAGTTCCCAGGAGCTTGGGAGAAGACTGTATGGGTAAAATGTTTGTGTAGACAGGGCTTGAATTTGTTTCCCTAGCGTCCATGTGAAAAGCTCAGCATGGCCACACACCTGTGCTAAGAGACAGAGACAGATGGATCCCGTGGGCTCATAAGCAATCCGTTCTAGCTGAAACCTAGAGCCCCCAGATTCAGTGGAAGACCCCGTTTCCACAGTATCAACCTCCCCACAGGGGAGCTCATCTCCCCCTACACACATATACATCACACATTCTCTCACACACACATACACATAGAGTTCCGTATTTTAATCTTAGCTATTTTACATCTTTTGCATGTGAAATCAATTTTTATTTTATATTAATTATACAAAGGAACATATTTCACTACAACACTTTCTTTTTTAATATATTTTATTAATTTATTCATATTACATCTCAATGGTTATCCCATCCCTTGTATCTTCCCATTCCTCCCTCCCTCCCATTTTCCCCTTACTCCCCTCCCCTATGACTGTGACTCATAGGGTATCAAGTCTCTTCTTGGTAGCCTGCTTATCCTTCCTCTGAGTGCCACCAGGTCTCACACAAACTCTGGTGCCCCATATTTGACCACTACAGCATTTTCATACATTCATGTAATATGTTCTGATCTTATTCAGACATATAGACCGACAGACAGACACACACACACACACACACACACACACACACACACACACACACACACACTGTTTTTAGTGTTCCTTTCTCTCTTTCCTTTTTATATCCTAAGTGTTCCCGTTTTTTATTTCTCCGAAAGTTCCACTTATGAAATAAAGGGATGTTTGTCTTTTAGGTATCATTTTGTTTGGCACAACAAATTCTGTTTTTCTATTGATCACATGATTTGCTTCTTGGTGGCTGGATAAAATCCTAGTGTGCATATATGCTATGCTTTCTGTGTCTGTGGAATGAATTTTAATGATGAATTCTATTTTGATTTGGGCTTTCATTGTAAAATTTGAAATATATTTTCAGCGGTTTTAAAAGTTCTATTATTCTTAGATAAAGTCTTAGAGAAGAAATGAATATACATTTTAGTGGTATATTAGGGAAAAAACTTCTTGGTTCGCTCTTCTCTATTGGGTTCTTTAGGGCCACTATTTTATCCCACTGTACACATTGTCTATCTTCCATTACATAATAATTTTTTGTATATATGCCTCCAGAAGTTCTATCAGACTATATTATTTCACTTTTTTGATGGGTCATTTTGTACATGGCATTATATTCTCTAACCAAACCATTATCCAAGTCTAGGCAATATGGATTTGTACATGCAAAGATAAGTAATTTAGAATTCCTATAAATATTATATAGACTCTTTTGACTCCCATTTTATGGACTTTGAGATATTTATGATTCAAACTAAGGCAGCCATGTTCTCCAAAAAGGTTTTATGGACTCTCTGCAATGAATAGATGACTTATTGTTAACTTATCAACTAAGTGTGTATAATGGGTTCTTCTTTTGACTAACAAATGATCTATTTTGCTCCATCCCCAACCCGTGTGTGTGTGTATCTCTGTATGTGTGTGCACATGCTTGCATGTGTGCACGCATATGCATGCATGCACAAATGATTTCTTATGCTTTACTACTTTGTTTTACAAAAATAACTTTACTTGCTACTTACCTTTGAGCCTTGGTGTGTGAGTTATTTTTTAACAACTATCATTAGTGATATTTGGTTGTTGTATGATATGATTCATTGGTGTTTTACTGTCCTCTCATTACTAGATTGTAAAATCAGTAAACAAAGGAACCATGATTTATCTAGTTACTACTACCCATGATACTAGCTTAGTGCTTTGAATATGAATAAAACCGTTAAGATGAGCAGGATGTCAGAATGTTTTGTTTTCCTTCCAGATTTGGTGCATTTGACTTGCATGTCTTCTAAAACAGCAAGAGAAGATTTAGGAGGAGTAGTACAAAAATTGTTTACTCCATATACAGAAATAGAAGCAGGTAAGAAAATGGGTTGTGATGGAAAGGTAATGTAACATATTTCTCTTAAATATCTCATGAAGTAAACTAAAGTTCAGTACTCAAAAATAACTCTTACATGCTTGTTTACTCAGGAGTTTGAACAGTCACTGCATAAATAAGAAGAGAAATAATCATTCTTTAATTTTAAAGGAAAATAGTCCTATATATAGAAAGATACATAGTTGTCAAAATATGCATTTATATGCATATGCTTTTGCATGCCAGCAGTGAAAAAAATTCTCAATCAATTTTGGTAAGATTACAGGTACTATTTTATAATAATATTTATTTTATAGAATTTTTATAAAAAATGCATATTTTCCATTATCAAAATGTCACTTCTAAAATGAATTGTTTATTCAACTTATAAATGTTAATATTGCCACTAACTGGCAGATATATATAAGTCCTGACTATTAAATAATTGTGTTTAAATGCTATTTAAATGCCACAGTATGATTCTTACTCATAGTTAAAAAATACTTTTGCACTTTGAATTTTTAGAAATCAGTCCCTCACCTATAAGAGGGTAAAACTAACAAGTAGCTCTGAGTGGATCATATCATATATAGTATTTGAATGAACAAAACTATAACTTGATAGATCTTCTTCATGTATGTGAAGTGAAGATAATTTAAGAATTTTCATGTTCACTTGAATCCTTTTACTTTCATCTATTCTTATTTTGCCGTTTTCTTTAACTGATACTTTTATTGAGATAGCTAGCTATTTGTTTTTACTCCTAATCGTTCTGCTTATTTTAATCATCTGTGTGTTATCTACTTTCTTAGTGCAGAGATGATAGAGAGTAGGACTTAAACATGTATGTATAAGGCAAGTTTTCCATTTATAGCTGCTAATCTAATTCATATAAATGTTTGAATTACCATTAAAAATCTGATTGCAAAGTTCTAATAAATATACAGTCATATTCCTCAACCTAATATGGAGTCACAGTTTTATCTTTAGACTTTAATTGAATCTATAACTTGATCATAAGAACCGTGAATATTGTTTTCACTCCTGAAACTTTTCATAGTATCTGTTATAATTTCAGTTTGTGACTGTGCCAAATAATATAGTAACCATACCATTATTCTTCACTTTTTAAATAAATTTAATTTTCTGTTTTACAAAATCAAGCTGGCGGAAATTACATGTTCATTAACTAGCACCCACTAGCCATTTTAGATTTTTAAGATTAATCTTAATGGCTAAAGTGATCCCAGTTTGAAATGATGTATTGTTTGGAACCTGAGTGAAATTCTTTCACAAGAACTATGCCAGAGGGGTCCTCAGGTGCACCGAGGCACTGCAAACCTAGTTTTCCCTGACACATAGGCCTTTTTATCATCAGGATGAGGTAGTGGTCATATTTTAATTAAAATGTCAGAACAAATACTGTTGGAGTTATTGAAAATGAATCACCAGATAAAGTGAGCACTGGGCCATGGCAGGTCAAACAGGCAAAGTCACCTGCAGAAGAGAACTCAATTCATTTTCCTGCCTAAATGAGGAAGAAGGAACTTTATGAGCAATATGAACTTTTAATACATTAAAGCATGATATTCTCTCAAAAGCTTGTATTTTCCCACGCTTTTATTATGTTTTGAATATTTGAAAATTATCTGAAACTTTGTAGTTTAAAATATTGTAAATATATTTTTGCTGAAACATGCACCAACAGAATAATATTGTGTGGCCTTGTTTTTTCACAATTGAGTTTTGCATTCTACATGGTGTTATACATCAGAAGTCTTTATGAAATTCAGCCTACTCACCTTACAGGGAAGTTCATTTTTTGAAAAGGATGATGTTCTGCTTACCACTATAAGACTGATTGACAGTGTATATGGAGAATTATAGTAGGCTTCTAAGAACAGTGCCAGCCTTTTTTACCTTTCCAGTTCATGGGTATCAGGCAGAGACTATTCTGACCTCTTCAAAGAAATCATTGTACTTTTACCCACCCACCAGACTCCTTTAAGCACATCAAATCTCTCTAAATCCTCCTCTGTTATTTAATCTAAGGAAGTAATCTGATGTTTTATGCTTAATGAGCCTCATTCTGTAGGTTAGACACCAAAGTGATTGCTTACAGTTCACTTCCTTGTGTTGAATCCAGAATACACTTGTAAACACCAAGAGTTGATAAAGTAAGTGGTATATGTTTCTTACTTGCAGAGTTTCTCTGATTTCTTATTTTACCCCAAAATAGAAGATTTTTTTCAGTGCAGGTAAAACAAAATTTTTGTTAGTACAGTATTTTTAAATGTCTAGAATGTAGTATCATCACAATTTTGTCTTCTTTCTTTCTCTTTTCCTCCATTCTTCCTGGTTTATGGAGTTGTCTCGTTTCATTGTAGTCATTTCTATCTCTAAGAACAATGCTTTCCTGAAAAACAAATTTCCTTCATAGGTAAAGCATTTGTTTGGTGAATGGTAAAAGTATAAAATACTTGTATCAGTAAATCAAATGCCATATCTTAATTTCTTGTGGTTTTTTAAAATTTTCACTTTTATGTGTTCCAGGGCTGAAACATTAGCATACTTGCTCCCTACACATGGCATGTGCCTATAGACAGTACTTGCTTACATTTGATTTGCGTTCACGATGTTTATTTTACTTACTTTATTTGGTACATACTCTTGTTTAAATAACACAAAATCTTACTTTGTGTCACCCCTTACTTCTTTAGTCTATCATATCATCCCACTGATTGAATTGAGTTCAGCAGCTTTAATAGTTTGGACAATTATTTGCTTCAGAGTGCATATTATTCCCCCCTTCTCTCTCTCCTCCGTTCCTCCCTCCCTCATTCCCTCACCCTCTCTGACCTCCAAGAAAGATGAAGCAATTACATTTCTCTTGGAAGGTTCTAAGGTCAAAGTTTGATGGCTCCCTTGTATCCAGACCATTGATCTTCAGACTGTCAATTTTCACTTTCTACATACTTTCTTGTCAGAGCCTTAACCTTTGTGAAATCTCTTTCCTAAAATCTCTTGGAGTATTCATTTCCCCGATCCTGTATTGAATGAAAGCTGTCCTCTGAGACAGGAAACATTTATGAACTACAAGATAGGCTCACCTAATATATGCCTAGACATGACCTCAGCCCCACTAAGGACCTTCCAAACCTTAGCTCACTTCCCTGCTGCACTGTTTGATGCTATCACACATAGGTAGCATTTCTTTGCAATATTTGATGGTGGTATTTTCAAGTAAATTTTTACAGTTTAGTGAAGCTGAACTCACTGGTCAATTTAGTTTAAAAGCCATATAATTTTAGCTGTGAAATGTCAGTTTCTTACTTTGTTTTGTTACTAAGTAGTTTTTGCCACTTACTATATCCCTAGATGAATTAGTGGTATCTCAGACTCAAATCTTGGCATCAGAAAGAGACCCTTGGAGCTGGAGAGCCAACTCAGTGGTTAAGAGTGCTAGCTCTTCCTAAGAACCTGGCTTCAATTCCTAGTACCCACATGACAGCTCACAACTGTCTATTAACTCTGGTTTGTGGGAGATTGTATGCCCTCTTCTAGCTTTTGCAGACACCATGCATGCACATGGTGCACAGGCATATATGCAGGCTAAACACCTATACACACCGATCTAACATAAATAAATATGAAAACAATGTTAAATAAAAATAAGACTCCTTATTAATCACTTCTTTAACTCAGTTTCTTGTCTTTTCCCACTAATATATATGAATTATTCAATACAAACTAGAAAAATGACATATTTGCTCTTCCTGCAGTAGAAATATTTTAAATTAAATAAACTTTATCCTGGGGACTAGGGCTTTCTTATTAATTGAATTGTTTGCTAATTCAGTAAAAACAGCAATTGGATAATTAGACCTTTAGCATTTTTTTTTAATCATTCACACTATGTCTCACAGAATTGGACTATTGTCTGTCATTGTTCAGAATTTGAATTTTGGGCAGAGTTGGGGTAGAGAAAACTATAATCAATACATATATTAACAGTAATATTTTCTGTCTTCAACCAAAGAAAGTTTAATTATAACATTTTAAAAGATGTGAGGCAGAAGAACGATCATCACTACGATAAAAAATAGGCTGCAGGAATGGAGGTTAACAAAATTGGACCTTTCTGTAAACACTTTCTATTTTGATTATTAAGAATGGACTAAAATATATTCATAAATTAATGAATACCTTTTGTGTGCTAAGCCCTGGATTAGGAGAAATTTTTTAAAACAGGAGAGTCAGAACTAAGTCTGCCCCATGTGTATGTCCTCCAGATCCTCTGTCATTGCCTAACATGCATAGTGGATGCCTGTTGTTAAATAAGAGAACTTGGACTCAAGGTGACATTTAATCTATTGGCCTCATTTTTTCCCAGATGTTTTTGTTTGTTGGTTGGTTGATTGGTTACCATTAATTTTATGAATAAAGAACATAAAGCATTAGAGTGAGGGTTAAAATATATCATTTTAAATCCTGTATATGCTATTTTAAATAGTATTTTTGGAAACTCACTCATATACCATAAAAATTTCACATTCCAGGTGAAAACTCCAAGTTTTAAAAGGTATAGTCACAGAATTGTCTAAACATCACTAGAAACAACTGTAAAACGTTTCTATTTCTGACCTGTGCCAAAGGAACTCCATACCTATCAATAGCCACCTGACCTGTGTCCCCAGTCCCCCTCCCTGACCTCTAAGTAACCATTAACTCCTATCTATATTCACTATACTTTTGCTTATTCTGAATAATGTCACTTATTATAATTAACATATTATATGTATATACTATTTAGTTACTAACTTATCAAGTTGTTTTTCTATGTGAAACATGATTTATGGTATTTTTTTTTAATTCGAGGAGATAATTCAATGGTGAATATGATTGTAAGAACTTTAATATTTTGCTGCATTTATTTATGTATTTGTGCATGTGCACACAACACTGGTCAAAGGACAATTCAAGAGTTATTTTCCTCCTTCCATGAGTTCAAGAAATTGCATTGTAACCATTGTAACCAATGTTTTAACCTGCTGAGCCATCTTGCCAACCTTTCAAAATAAATAATTTTTAAAAGCCTAGCTTGTCCTGGATTGAAAGGCCTTCATTGTTGGATATCCGATGTACTTACCTTAGAATTTATAGTTTTCATATTCACTAATTGCTTATATATAAATGCCTTGTTTACTATAGTGTCTAGTCATCGCTTTATTAGTATTTGGTGACATAATGTAGCAAATTAAGTTTTTTAAATGTGATAAAATTTATTTCTCTCATTAGATAATGAACAAGATGAAAAGCCAAGAATTCTATGGGCACTCTACTTCAATATGAGAGATTCTTCAGATCTCAGTAGAGATTATTATAATGACTTACCGTCCAATGTCTATGTGTGCTCTGGCCCAGACTGTGGGCTAGGAAATGATAATGCAGTCAAGCAGGTAAGACATTGGTATCCCTCAAAGAAACTGATGGGATGAGTGAAGGGGGCTTCCCCATAAAACATCTTCCTTTCTCATTTAATGCCGATTGGCTCCAAAACACTTAAATCAGTTATTTTGCTTCCTGAATTCTAAAAGGAATTGTATAGACTTATTTATGAGTAGTACTGTAAGAATAAAGAATGAAGTTAGAAATATATTTTCTCAAAATGAATTTAAAATGCCAGTATTCTCACATATTTCTTCTAACATAAACAGATTATTGATACATATTTTATAAAAATAGATGTTAACCTCCAACAACCTGAACCATATCTAAAGGCTATAATTAGTAATGTAAGATACAATTGTACAGTAGTCTGATACATTTCTTAACCTTGGAAAAGAATGAATAATTTCATTTTACATAATTAACCTAATAACATGAATGTTTGACTCAAACCAGTACCCCCCTAAAGCTGCTATTATAATTTCCAAGAAGTATGTTAAATCAAGTAGGCTAGCCCTGTGAAGAAGTATACACTTATTCTAGGTGCGAAAAGTACACCATGATTCCATTAAGCAGATGATTCTTAAAATACATTAGAAATCTTTATATTTTTTTCCTGGATAGGAAGAAAAGAAGAGAAGGTTTGTTTTGAGATAAACATGTAAAGTTTTGTCAGATGTTTTTGAATCAACAAGTAGATCATTAATATTATTTTTGTTTTTTAGTAAATTTTGTTTTTTTGTACTTTTATGTATGTACATTGTATACTCTGATTACTTACGTACTCATTCCAGTTCTCTCACACACATACTCACACATACTTCAAATCTCATAATCTTATTTACTATTTGGGGTTTGTTTCATTTGCTGACATAGTTCTGGGGCCAAGTATATGATTCTTACGTTCGAAGCTAATATTGAGTGCATGGACTAGTGGATGCACAACCAGATATTCTGCCTCCAATCGATAAGTACTAAGTGGTAGATCCCCTTGAGTCTCATTGTTTCCCGCTGGCTGTTATGAGGGCTCAACTTCTGTGAACACAGATGCTGTGAGTTGATGGTTGCAAGACAGTATTTCGTAACCACTTCGCTCATCGTTCCACCCCCTCTTCAGTTCCATAATCTTTATGGGAAGGGATGTACCACATTGATTTCTAAAGTGGTTGTACAAATTTTCACTCCCACTAGCAATGGAGGAGTGTTCCCCTTTATACACATTCTCCCTAGCATTTGCTGTCACTGGAGTTTTTGATCTTAGCCACTCTGACAGGTGTAAGATGAAATCTCAGAGTCTGTTGTTGTTGTTTTGTTTTTGTTTTTTTCATTTAGTCTAGAGCACAATACTCTATCCTAAACCTCCTAGCTATATAGCTTCCTCCAATTCAGATTTCTCACATTATACTTTATTTTAATCATACCCTAGGTCTGATCCACTTCTGATATTTCCTGGTATTTTCCTCACGGCTCCATCTCCTACTTCCTCTCTCTTTCTCCTCCCCTTGGTGAACCTGGACTTCCCACCCTATTCTCTGTATTGCTCAGCACTGGCTGGTTGGTTTTTTATTGGCAATATACAGAACAAATGGTGGGCATGTTTACAGAACCACTTGGAATAAACATCACAGTGCAGTGTCTGCCTTGAAACCAGATAGTGGAGTAGAGAAATCCTTTAGACATTTTGAGCATGGCTGAGTGTACTAGAAAACATTTACCACTCATTTTCTGTACTTATTCTGTAAAATGATTTAGATTTTCATATAAAAAGCCTATTTGTTCATTCCATCTAGTGTTTTAATTGTCTCAGAGTCATTTTGATTTGCATTTCCTTGATGATTAAGGATATTGAGCATTTCTTTTTTTTAATCTTATAATTAATTCTATATATATACATATACATTTATATTATTACATAAATATATATATAATAAACTACATACAGCTAGAAGAACCACAAAACAATCAGGAACTATGTAAATGTTACATTCATAGGGTTTTGAATATTAGTATTTGGCAACTTTGAAGAAAGTATCTTTCCTATCTCAGTGAGTCTATAATTCTAAATGTAAATCAATATCTATCATATCTTATCTCTATCAACTTAAAACATTTATCTAGACCTAAAAACATCTTAACCCCTAAACAGCTAAGCTTAATTGTAAGACTAAACTACCTAATCTTCAACCCCATCAAAGACTTGAGAAGGAATAAATTTAACTACCTGAGTAAACAGTAAGTGCCGGTTAGCAGCTTCCAAAAAAAAAAAAAAAAAAAAAAGACAGAGACAGTTTGTCACCCAAAACTCTCTAAAACACTGGACCATCATCCTCAGCCTTCTGACCCAGTCAGTATATCTGACAGACGTATTTGTGAGGGAGGAACTATGAGGACCTGCTTACCCTGTCTTGGCAGTCGACTCTGCCTATATCCAAGCTTGCCCATTTTTTAGGCAGAATTCTGTCTGTGGCAGAAATGAGGACATTTTGCCCAGTGCCTTGTTTGCCACATTTGAAGCTATCTCCATCAGGAGATTCTTTGAAGCTCATCATTCCACACTGACCCCGCCCAGTCTTGTCTGTTGAGCATTTCTTTAAGTGCTTCTCAGCCATTCGAGATTCCTGTGTTGAGGATTTTCAGTTTAGCTCTGTGCCCATTTTCTAATTGGGTTATTTTATTTGTGGGTGTTTGATTTTTTTGAGTTCTTTGTAAATTTTGGATATTAGCCCTTTGTTGGATGTAGGATTGGTGAATATCTTTTCCCAATCTGTAGACTGCTATTTGGTCCCCTAGTAAG
The DNA here is from genome assembly GCF_903995435.1 of Acomys russatus. NCBI lineage: Eukaryota > Metazoa > Chordata > Mammalia > Rodentia > Muridae > Acomys > Acomys russatus. The sequence goes on along the minus strand of NC_067169.1, from coordinate 62,209,479 downwards.
GGGAGCAGAGCAGGGACTATCTCTGACATGGGTTCTGTTATCTGTTTTTTGGTCACTTTCCCCTGGTGGGGCTGCCTTGCCAGGCCACTAAGGAAGATGACATCCTCAAACTTGATGAGCTGAGGTTGGTAGTGTGGGAGGGGGCCTTCCCTTCTCTGAGGAACGGGGGAGGGGGAGGGGACAAGAGGGAGGGAGAGTGAGACCAAGCGGAAGGTGGCTACTATTGGGATATTTAAATAATTAATTTTAAATTACAAAAGAAAACTAAAAAAAGAAGGCCACAGGTAACATGGATTCAATTATATCCCCATCAGTATCAAGAATTTTTTAGTACCAATTGACCTTAATTGAATGTTTAAAATATATTTTAGGCACAGTAGCAATGCAATGAACAATGATCCAGATTTTTGTCATAATATTTTATGTTTTCTCTTTAGAGTCTAATGTTGGTCCTGAAAAATCATGGTAGGCCTTAAATAATGTCAAACGAGCAGGAAATTACAACTCTTGCCCATGCCTTAAGATTTGCATTTGTGGCTTAATCTGATACCTGTATTTTTCCTTTGGTGACCCAATTTTCTTGAAAGACGAAATTTTCAATAAGCTTTTAGCCAATTAACTGAAGTTGATACTTTTTCCTGAATAAATAAAACATTGTTTTAAAACAAAATGGCTTTTAAAATAAGGTGTTATAACGCAAGTGCTTTTGTGATCTATCCTACATACTAGAGGATTACAGTTAAAGGGGAATTTTTTTCATGTGGTTATTTGCTTCATAAAAGATAATTTTAATGGGTTATGCAAAGTTTAATGAAGAAAACAGCATTAATGTTCATTTGTGTGCTCATTAGCATATTACATCATATATCCACCTTAGGAAAAATATCTCATCTTTAGAGAACATCAATAATATTTATAAGTTGCCTCTTTGCTGAGATAAATTGAGCTAATTCCAGTATATATATCACCATGTGGTTATTTCAGTCACCTATTGACAACTTCTGCTTTCTGAATAAGGATTTTGTTCTTAAACACTCTCAGTATATTATGATGCCTTTGTCTATATAGAAAACACAGGCCCCTGCAGAGTTTTAATATTTTTCTTTTTTCAAATAAAATTCTACATTTTAGCATTGGGAGATTTTGTACTTTTTCTTACTTGGTAGTACATAGGGATTTAGGGATTGGCTATGTAGATTTAACTTTCTTGTATGCATATGTGACAGCTTATGATTTCAAATGCACAGATGACTTACATACTGACAACACTTCCTGATGTGGTTTTTAGAAGCCACACATTCAAATGAGTGTGGTGATAATGAAGATCTTGTATGGTGGAATATGATGGATGAGGAACATGCCCCCAACCCCACTCAATTCAAAGCAAACAGTGCAGGTGGAGAGAGCAGCATCTTGACCTACACAGGACATAAACATTGTGTTTAAAGAAGTCAAAATAACCATTTCTTAGTGAAGAAAACATAGGAGAGCTGGAGGTCGAAAGAAATGATAGAATATAAGACCAGCAAAGGGAAGCCTGAAGGATCTTAAATGTAGTAGTTAAGACTGTAATTTTTTTTCCTGTCAGTAATGGGGCGGTTTTAAGCTGGGAAGTAGCATAGAGTTGTTTTTCATAACCCCACTGAGAGTAGCATAGAGATGGATTATGGTATGAGGCAGGATCCTTAAGGCAAGAATACTACAAATTAAAATCTGTTGCAGTAGTCTCTTTGACAGGTGGTGCATGCTGGAACTTTGTCAGTGGGAAAAGAATAGAATTTAAGAAACAGAAAGAGACAGTCCCATGATTTGGCAACGTTTATATGGAGGAATAAAGTGGATAGGATGGAAATCCAGGCCCAAAAAGCCATCAGGGAGAAATGAGGTATGAAGTAGTAGAAGCCTTGACTTATTTAGGCCTTTGAGCCTCCTCTGTAGGAGCCTGGAATCTCTAGGAAAAAAAAAAAAACAAAACATGCTGACTGCTCAGGCTGAAGAGCAAAGCAAGCATCACTCGTATTTAATTAAAGATATTCATAGTAGGCAGCACAGAGTTAACCATGGTCACTGCAGCACATTTGATCCACAGCAGTTAGTCATCTTGTCACTAAGAGTTTATATCATCTGACAGTTATTTCCTTATTGCCCTCACTTTATAGTTCCTAACCATTGTTTCTATGATTTACATATATTACTCATATATGTAAAATCATGCAATACTAATTTTTATGCCTAGCTTATTTCATCAGTAATGTTATCATAGATAAGATTTTTTTGTTTGAGGTATTTTTTTCCTTTGAGATTATAAGGGACCAGATGTTAAGTGTTCTCACTACAGACATACAAACTGGTAGCTATGAAGGTTTTCATTTTTAAGTAGCATAAAAAGTTTTGGTATCATTTTGGCATTTTCAAATGAAATTTGATTTCTGCCACTCTGAGTTTGAGTCAGTTTGCTTAATGTACTTTCCAAGTCCAACTGAAAGCATGTTTTAATTCATTTGTTTTTGGTAATCATTGTACTATGATGTCAAGATGCCACTGTATGCATATACATACAAATTCAACTAAATGTTCAAAAATGTTTATAAAGTATATACACAGTAAATGTTATGCTCCAAATATGTATACCGTTGAAGCATATCTAAAAAACAAACTGTTTTCAAATTTATATTAAATGAAAAACAAATGATTCTGTGCTTAAAAGTACTTACGTGAAAGCCTAACAACCTGAGCTCAAATCCTAGAAGCCAAGTTAGAAGGAGAGAACCAACTCCTGAAAGTTGTCTTCTGGCTTCTCCATGTGTGCTATGGCACTTGTACACACACACATTATACACAGATATAATAAAAATAATTCAAATCAAATTCAAAGCTTCAAAGTTTCTGTTATTACCCTTCCACTAAACTCCAAGGAATATTATCTCTACTCATCTGATGAAGGTGTCCAGATAGTGACTATTTTAGGTTGTGCAGCCTGTCTACTAGTTATTGCCACTCCTCAGCTCTGCCATTAAAGAGAAAACTCATCTATAGATAGGAGGTAAGCTAATGTGAGCTGTGTTCCAATATACTTATTTACAAAGGCAAGAAGTGGTCTAGGTTGAACCTTTGGGCCATAAGTGGTCAAGTTTTGGCCAAAAAGATGACCTTGTATGTGCATTATGAAAAAAAGTTGAAGCAGTAGAGGACACCATTGTGTTCTTCAATACCTTGTAGTGGATTATAATGGATTCTTTGACACCTTGTAATGGATTATAATGGATTCTTTGATACCTTGTAATGGATTATTGTTACTTGCCACATTTATTATCTGCTTATTATTAGCATCAGGTTTGCTTTTTTATTCTTTTACTTTCTCCTGATAAACTCAGCCACATGCACTGGTTGAAACCTGAGGATACTATTTTTTTAGATAGTACCACAAATGCACATATATTTAGGCTGATGTCCAAATATTAATTTGTCTTTCACCTTTGGCTAGGCAGAAACAATTTTCCAGCAAATCTGCCCAAATGAAGACTTCTGTCCAGCCCCACCAAATCCTGAGGATATTGTTCTTGATGGCGACAGCTCACAAGAAGCTTCTGAATCCAGTGTCATACCAGAGGCCAACTCAGAGACTCCCAAGGAAAGTACAGAGCTGGGAAACCCAGGGGAGCCCTCTGAATAGTGGCTATGCATCAGACAATACCCTACTTTGGAAGTTCCTTTTGGCTTCAAAGTCTTCTTGGTAGAAGCAGTATTTGAAATCTTTTAAAAAGCAACAACCATTTGATAAGGCAAAATTACAAGAAGAAATGAGACCCAGAAATCCAAAAGGATTTTTCTTCAAAGAGGACATTTCTAGGAACATTAAAGTCTTATAAAGCACATTGACTTGCCTGTTTTAAGATACTAGACCTGTGAGATTTGCAGGTGAAAAATATAAAGTGTAGCCATGATGTGAAACGGATCCTATGCATTGTTAATAATTATGTGGTGTTCACATAAATTTGTTTGCCACTTGGGATCTTTTTTGTTTGAAGCCACATCTGGTGAATCAGCTCAGCTCACAAACTTATTTTGGTTATTTGAATTATATTTTCATTCTGGATATGATATAACAGATAGAAGCATATGTAAATACAATATAGTAAAGCTAAACTATCATATTTGGAGTAAAAGTTGGTTTTATTTTCTATGTTAGGAACTGAAAATGTTAATACTAAGGTATTTAGAAACTTTCCTAACCATAATTTCTTAGTAGCTAGTGATTTGGATGTAAATGATAAACATACTGGCTAATGTTCAAGATGAAGAAATGGAAGACGAAGCAAATATTTGAATAGGAACAATGATCCTCCATGATTTTACTAAGTCAAGTAACTGAAGCACTAACTCCTTGTCTACAGAAATAATTTGACCATGGCTTTTCTACTCAAAATAGTAGGCCAGTTCTTATCTGCAGTTTCTCCAGATACGATGTCTAATGCTGTGCCTACTATATCAGAGTAGTTATGAACATAAATGCAGCGCCATACTTAGAATGGTTCTTCTATTAAAAGAAAATACTGTTTTGGAACTTTCCCACTGGTTAATCTGTGGATAAATATCAAGCCAACCTCATGATCACAGTGTTATATTTATTGCAGTAAATTTTTTAAATGCAAGCTTGTTTCCTAAACTCATTAGTAATAGGTGGAATGGTTTTTGAAGTCTTAGGAATACTTCATAAATTCATATGCCTGGCAACTTGACAGTTAATAAACTGTAATACACACTTTCCATGAAAACATGAGGGCTCTACATTGGCAGCAAACCTCTTTACAAGGCCTGCATTTAAATGTCTCCAAGCTCTGATAGTCTACTTTGTTTGAGCAATAGTTTCGACCTAGAACTGCTTGTAAATAAATAAACAATAAATAAATCCAATTCTTCCTGTCAGGGAGCCATGGCTCCGGTGAAAAGCACAGAGTCCTCCATGTGCAGCTGGTTCCTGACCTGGGCAAGTTTCAAAGAAGATATTAAAGGAAGTTCCCAGTACAGATTCTAAAGAAATGGGAAAATCCAAGGAATGCAGGTCTTGCTGACCCTTGCAGATTGAGTTGAATTGAGAAAAAGGGAACACTTCCTAGGGTCTCAGGCTGCCTGCCCCTCCCACTGTACAGCCCTCTCCTTCTCTGTAGTACCCTTTCCCTTTTATATAATGTCACACATATCAGGGACAGAATCACATTGTAACCTACTTCGTCACAAAGCTTCAGCTCTTAAGTCAGCTGTTGTTTCCTAAAGCCCTATTAGGGCATGCACTAAATGCCAAGTACACACCTGTAATGTACCAGGTGTTGGTCCTGGCTCTCCATACCAGCAATATGAAAGTTTCTCTCAGATGAGAATGGTAAGGTGGAATAAAATCACAGTTAACTTGTGCCAATAAAAATGTTATACTTTGCTATAATCTTAGTGTTAAGGCCTCCTAAATGCAGCATGTACACTTATCTAAGGAGACAATTAGGCTAGATAGGCTTAGAATAACTAGAAACCTTTGAGCACTTCAGCTGTGTAAATTGTAGAGCAACACGGCAAGTATTTTTTGCTTTTGTGCCCAGCTCATACTGTATTTTTTTCATCCTTTTGATGCAATCCAAAAAAAAAAAAAAAAGAAAAAAAAGAAAAAAAATCTCTTCAGCTCACTTACACAACATATTGTTGAAATGCTTAAAGCTCCAGAATGTTATTAAATACAAAAATACCACAAAACTGTCTTTAAAAATTGTAGACAATTCTACCTATTTCTTGTTGCCTCAGAATGTAATACTAAACAATTGAAAAGCTTTTTAAATTTTTTTTAAATTATTGCTTAATAATAGTTTTTACTGTTTTTAAGTTCAAAACAACAGCAAACCTTAAGGTAGTGTTGTAAAATCATAAGTCTAAAGTCATATGAATACAACTGGTGTTTTACATAATGCAAATATTTCTGTAATTTAAAATTTTAAAGTTGCTGTTATCAAAAAAATTTACTTGTTTGTTCAAAGTATTTAAATATACATGCCTGTTTCTTAGTAACAAAAAAAAAAGGTATAATTAACTTCAGTGATAAAAAAAAAAACTAGGATTTTGCTCTTGTATATTTTTTTCTAGTTGGTGTGCCTGCCCAAGAAAACATATATAATAGATGTCATTTTCTATTTTTCTATAGTAAAATGGCCACAATCATAGGTAACTTATAGTATAGTGGAAGTTTCTAAAATAATATCCATGCTTATATTGTTGATAATTAATCATTTCTGGCAAGGTTGTTTCTAGATTTATCTCCTAAATACTGTTATCTAGTTCCTAAGTAGTAGCAATCATTTAAATTAAAACTGTTTTCTTGCAAATTACTTATGTACTGTTACTGGTATTGAATAATTTGTCTTTTTCCCAGTAAAATTTCTTATATGTCTTTTAAAAAGCATGAATAGATAATAATTTGCACACTGTAACGGGGAGTTTTCAGAGAAAATAAAGAGTTTTCAATGCCTTTCTGCTATAGTGGCCTATTTTTTACATATTTGAATTTTGTGTATAGGGGTAGAGATACAGCTCTATGGTAGAGACTCTACTTAACAGTGTGCCTACTAGAACTTTAAGTGTAGCTAGTCTACTGTCTAGCACTTCCTGTCTTCATAGAAGGTTTCCTTAGCTTAGCTTATAGTCAGCTCTGAATGTGTATGTGTACTGATTATACTGAATATTCCTTAATAGGAGACTGAGCTAAATTAATGTGTATTGATAAGTATAAAATACTTACCCCAAACACTGCTTAAAAATGTATAAATGCTGAAAACTGAAAGATTGGGAGCTGAGTTAATTTTCTGCTCCTATACTGTTATTTAAATAGTTGTCCGCTGTGTGTTTTGTTTAATTTCTAGGCATCTACTTACCCACTGTAGTCATTCTGTATGAGAAGCTATCAGATTTTGCATGGCTTTGATTTACTTAGCAAAATGTTCTAAATGCAAATATTAATGTGACTATCAAGCAAAAGCAGAGGCACTTCATCCTGAGATTAATGGTATGGAGACTGTAAAGCATAAGGTATGACTTTACAATGTGTTGATCACCTACAACCTGCTTTCACCTTTTGGAGGAAGGGAAACAGAAATGGTTTTTCCTGTTTTGTAATTAAAAACTAGAAATGCTTTTCTCTTAGTTGTTTGACTCTCTAACAGTTTATTTGCAGTAGGAAAAGTGCTGTCCTTTGTTTGCAGAAATAACTAATTAAGCTATATTTTTTAATGAAATAATCAAAGAATACTGACATTTTCTGTCAATTCCAAATAGTTCATGATGCTCCTCAAATACAATATTCAAAATCTAACCATAACTCCTGCAAAAAGCACAATTTATCTGTGAGATTATTAATAAATCAAGTTTTCGAATGCTAAGATTAATTGAATTTTTAAACAAGTAGCTGTATTATCCTTCAAGCACCTTAGAGCTCGTAGAATATTCACACTCTCTTTAAAAAGTATTTTGATATGTTTGAATTCTCTAATGATAGCTGTTTAAAACACCAAGTCGTTTAACATTTGGCATCCCAAGTCACATTTTGAAGGTTATGTTCTTTCCATGAATGCTGTTTGGCTGTGGGCATCACTGAGAAGTCTTTGCCCTCAAAGTCGCCCTGTATGCTCTTTCTGATTATGGTGACTCTTAGAACTCTTTTACAGGTAGGGAATCAGTCATTAGTAGTTGACTCCTAGTAGACAAACTATAGAGTCTTTTTTCTTTTTTAATATTTTTTAATATTTTTACATATACATTTATATTACTATACATATAGAAAATAAACTACATGCAGCAAGAAGAACTACAGAGCAATCAGGATTTATACTCATGTTACTTTCATGGTGTTTTGACTGTTTTTATTTGGCAACCTTAAAGAAAACATCTTTCCTATCTTGGTGAGTCTAAAATTCTGAATGTAAATCAGTATCATATCTCATCTCTATCAACTTAAAACATCTATCTAGACCTAAAAACATCTTAGCCCATGAACAACTAAGCTTAATTGTAAAACTAAACTACCTGGTTTTCAACTTCATCAGAGATTTGAAAAGAAATAAAATTAATTACCTGAGTAAACAGGAACAGCTTCCAAAGTGGAAAAAAAAAAATGACAAGATAGTTTGCTGAGAAATTATATGTTTTCAGAACAAAAGAACTGGCTACTGATGCTGGATCAGACCTGACAGGATTCATTCCTCTCAGCATGCTGGATGCTGATATCCTGCATCCTTCATCTTCCAGCATCAATTGCTTCAGTTCCTGTTCCTCATCATAACAGGACAGCTTTGGAAAAAACCTTCCAATGCCAATTTGTCCAGCATTTCAGATTTTCCCACACAGAACTGTTATTCCTGGAATTTCTCAACATGTAGAAACTGGTCCACAAATGCTATTCCTAGCTTGTTTAACCATTTTTCCCCATTTTAGTTCGGCCCTTACAAAGTTATTAATTATTTTTCCCAAATCAGCTGGAAGAAATCTTTAGAGAATGACACCCCAAACTGTAGAGCCTATCACTATAAGAAGCTTTATTCTGGTAACGCCTATCAATGCTAATAGGACCTGCTTGTGTAAATCCTCTTTCTACAAAGTGGGCAGTCGAACCCTAAAGGAAAATTACCTAGTGTTGTACACTGTTGATGTAAAACAGCACTGGATAGCTCTAATAAGAATGGATGGAACTAGAAATGATCATCCTGAGTGAGTTAGCCCAGACCCAGAAAGACTCACATGGTATATACTCACTTATAATTGGACAGTAGCCCAAAAGGGATGTCCAATGAAAGTCTTCACTTACCAGGAGATCGGGATACATGTGGGGATTTCCTATTGGGACTCTAGGTGAGAGAAGTATGGGAGAATGGGGAAATAGAAGGATCAAGAGGGTCCTAGAAACCTACAAGAAGAACATCACAATGGGCGGATCTGGACCCAGGAGGGTCTGCTCAAACTACTGCACCAACCAAGGACAATACATGCAGTAAACATTGAACCCTACCCAAATCTAGCCAATGGACAGGACATTCTCAACAGTTTTGTGGAGAGCAGGGACTGACTTTGACATGAACTCTGGTGCCCCCTATTTGACCACTTCCCCTTGGTGGGGAGGCCTGGTGGCACTCAGAAAGGATAAGCAGGCTACCAAGACCTGATAAGCTGGGACCATTGGGTGTGCGAGGAGGTCCCCTTCTGTCACATACCTAGGGGAGGGGAATAGAGAGAGAGAGGAAGGGAAAGAGGAATGGGAGGATTAAAGTGAGGGAACAACAATTGAGATGTAATCTGCATAAATTAATTAAATTAAAATGGATAAAGAAAAAAATTTTCATGTGTGGTGAAAAAGCAGTCAGCAAGTCAGCAGAAGATTGTTGATAGAGCTTGAAATACTAGCTCTTTATTTTCTTTTCCCATTTTTATGCATATTAAAAACTTGCTTTTCAAGAACTACCAATTTAAGTTTCTCTTGTATGAGAGGAAACTTTTTGTTGGTTGGTTGGTAGTTTTTGTTTGTTTGTTTTATATGTGCTATCTCTGACCACTTGGGATTGGCTAATCTATTAGGAAGCTCATCCCTGGAGAAAACCTATTCTCCCTTCTCATCAGTCATTGATTGTCTTTAGCTCTTCTTCCTCTAGGAGTGGAACCTTGTGGAATTTACCTCTTTGATGTTGGTATGTCAACCATATAGTTGAGATTTCATTAGTGCAGCATTCCTGTCATTTGAAGAAAACACTATCCAGCAGCAGGTGTTTTGGTCCACCTTTCCCATGATATTTTCCCTGTGCCTTATGTAAGAGTTGTGTTGTGGATGTACCATTTGGGGCTGGACGTCCCATGATAGTCTGTATATTGAAAAAGGAAGCTTCTTTGAAGAGTAAGAGCTACAATTACCAATGTCCTTTGACGTTGTTATTGATATGCCAATGACACTTGTAAAGTTCTGAACCACATGCATGAGATGAGCAGCACTCATTATACATATTGTTGTTGAATTTGAAAGGAGCATATGACATAAAGATGGGCACAAGATTGAGTATAGGACTTAGGGAGGGGGGTAATGGAGGGAAGTGTCACTGTTCTAGATGTGGTGGAAACTGGGAGAATGGACAATTTATACTCTGAGGGTTAAGAGAAATCACCTGAGTCAAGTTTTCTCATGTGTTCAAGTTGTATTCAATCACAAGGATAAGGCACATGTGGGAAAAACCATGTTTTTCCATAGTAGCATATAAGGGATTAAAATGAATAACAACAGCAAGCAGTAAGGAGTAATCTGAAATAGACTCACTCCTATGTGATAAACCTGGGAAGAACAGTCTAAGAACAATTCCCAGATTTGAAGAAACTGAGGTCACAAGACTTTTTACTTTCTTCTCACAAGCATTCAGAATTCTCACACTTCATTCCTGGACCATGTCCTAACAATGCCGTAGTGGTAGATGTATATGAATAAAATGCACTGTTTATGTCTATGGATATTTAAAAGAATAAAAAGTATTTGGGAAACCAGGCTAGGTAGCACACGCCTGTACTCCTAGCACTCAGAGAGACACAGGCAAGTGGATTATTATGAGTTCAAGGCCAGCCTCTACAAAAATGAGGTCAGGACAGCCAGAGCTACACAAAGAAATCCTATCTCAAAAAAATTACAAAAGTGTTTAGAAATTTTGACCATTTTAAACCCATATAATAATAATACTCCTTCTCAATAGTTAAGGAAAGCTATACCAGCCTGGGGAGTAGACTTGGCAGAATTTATAAGATTGACAATAGACAAGAATGGTGAGTGTGTAGAGGAAAACCATTCACATCAGTATCTAAATTGGCAATATCTTTTTATATGAGGGGTTAGTTTGTCAGTACCTGCCAAGACATTAAGTTCAGATAGCCAGTGCTTCCAATTCTCATAGTTGGTTTCCCTAGGTTATATGCGTATGTTGTAAGGCCACAGAATTGAAAATATAGTATGGTTCTTATAAATTATGGAACATAGATATATAGTGATGTCTGGAGAAACTGCCTGAGTAAGCCAGTATCAGAAATAAAGAAAAGAATATCCTCTGGAAATGTGAACTATATACATGCTTAATACATAGTTACACCTATAATTGAGGGTGATAAATAAAGCTATGAGCTATATAGATAAAGGATTGTGAATGGCCTCTATTGATGGAATATAGGGGAGCTTATGGTACTCTACAATAACCCTCCCTTTGTTGCCTTCCCTTTCTTTGTAATCAGTAGTAGTATTAAGCTATAGTAACAAGAGCAAGGAGACACACATACATATAAAATGTTGAAAGAACATATTGGACGGAAAAATGGCAAAGCATTTGCTCAAAACCATATCTCAAATCATCTGTAATAGAAGGCCAAAGGAAATAAAGTCCGGATTACTATTCTAAAAAATTACACTCATTGTCTTATAGCAGCTGTGGATGTCTGCACAGGATCACATTAGTCTACTATGGACAAGGAATGTACTCATTAGCAGGAGGCCTAACTGAGGAGCTATTGAAAGTTGATGGCTTCGGGGGAAGAAAGGACATATTTCCAAGAGTATAGCTCTTTGTAGTCCAAACACACTCTGGTGGATGACTCCATCTCCATGATTATATGGACAACACAAATTGGAACTGGCAGATTAGTAACAGAAAAAAGGGGACGTGAAGTTAGGAGAGACTAAAGAGGTAGGTATGGATCTTGAGAAGTGGCAGGTGAATATGATCAAAATACATTGTATGAAATTCTTAATTAAAAATACTTTAAATGACTAAAAATGATGAAAATGGTAGGAAATCTTAACAGACATAAATATCCAGACAAATTCAATATGTGTGTGTATATATGTATATATATATATATATATATATCCAGTGAGTTTGTCATTGACGGCATTTCATGATCTTATTACAGCTATGTAATCAATATTTAAAATGCATTCATTCATCCTAATTTACTAAGTTGTATCTATGCTCTGGATGCAATAATTTTTATTTTTACTGATGATACACTCTAGAGGTCTTGCTTGGTAAGGCTTGCTAAAGAATTTTTTAAAAACAGGAGCACAATAGATATGAGCAGAGAAATTTCAAACTAAAGACTAAATCAGCCATTGAAGAAAGACTTTTTTTATTGGGGTGACAAAATATACACGTGCAGCAGCCACAGAGAAAATCAAGACCCTCTTCAAAGCCAATATGTCCAGCCTCTTCTGAGGCTTAGGGGTTTTAAAACCTTTGAGGAGTTTTTTCTCCCTAAGTTAGGGTTAGTCACTTTGAAGACAGAAAGATTGATTGGCCCATGACTATTGTGTAACCTGTCCTGATAGAGCTTTGAATTTGTTGAGCCAGTCCATTAGCAGGGGCCTGGGGAGGGAGACAAGCCAAGAAAGCCTTTGTTTTAAGCTGTCAGGATTCTGTCTCAAGTCAGGAGGGTGAAGAAGTTGGCACTCCTGGGACTGTGGTCCTGAGTGCTGTAAGGAGGCAGGCTGAGCAAGTTATGAAGTGAAAGCCTTCCAGAAGTACAACTGCATGGCCTCTGTATCAGTTTGAGTTTCAACATTCCTACCCTACCCTGACTTCCCTGGGTGGTAGACAATATGCTGTAAGATGAAATGTAGTAGTATCTTCTTACAGCAACAAAAACCTACTAAGATATAACATTAACAAACTCAATTTATAACACAATACTATAATCCTCAGTTGTTTTCAAGGGGTTGGTAAGGAGTTCATAGAATGTTTAGTAGGCCATGCTGATTAACATTTACCCAAATCTACTTTATATAGAAAATTATCTACACTTTTGTAGCTGTGGATGGCAACTAAGCATTTCAAAAGAGCCTTTGTGTAATTTTAAGGCAAGGAAATATGCAGCAGCACTTTCTTTTTTTTTATTTTTTATTTTTTTTTTATTTATTTATTTTATTTTTTTTATTAATTTATTCTTGTTACATCTCAATGTTTATCCCATCCCTTGTATCCTCCCATTCCTCCCCCCCCCATTTTCCCATTATTCCCCTCCCCTATGACTGTTCATGAGGGGGATTACGTCCCCCTATATATTCTCATAGGGTATCAAGTCTCTTCTTGGCTACCAGCTGTCCTTCCTCTGAGTGCCACCAGGTCTCCCCCTCCAGGGGACATGGTCAAATGTGAGACACCAGAGTTCGTGTGAAAGTCATATCCCACTCTCCACTCAACTGTGTAGAATATTCTGACCATTGGCTAGATCTGGGAAGGGGTTTAAAGTTTACCTCCTGTATTGTCCTTGGCTTGTGCCTTAGTTTGAGCGGGACCCCTGGGCCCAAATCTGCCTATCATATTGTTCTACTTGTAGATTTCTAGGACCCTCTGGATCCTTTTATTTTGCTGTTCTCCCATGCGTCTCTCATTTAGAGTCCCAATAGGATGCCTTCCCCTCTGTCCCAGTTTCCTGGTAAGTGAAGGCTTTCGTGGGACATGCCCCTTGGGCTAGTATGCAGATATAAGTGAGTATATACCATTTGATTCTTTCTGCTTCTGGGTTAACTCACTCATTATGATCATTTCTAGCTCAATCCATTTATCCACAAATTTCAGGAATTTCTTGTTTTTAATAGCTGAGTAGTATTCCATAGTGTATATGTACCACAGTTTCTTTAGCCATTCTGCTACAGATGGACACTTAGGCTGTTTCCATGTTCTGGCTATTATGAATAAGGCTGCTATGAACATGGTTGAGCAAATTTTCTTGTTGTGTGCTGGAGCATCTTCTGGGTATATTCCAAGAGTGGAATAGCTGGGTCTTGAGGAAGCCCTATTCCCAGTTTTCTGAGATAGCACCAGATAGATTTCCAAAGTGGCTGTACTAGTTTGCATTCCCACCAGCAATGAAAGATTGTTCCCCTTTTTCCACATCCTCACCAGCATGTGCTGTCACTTGAGTTTTCGATCTTAGCCCTTCTGATGAGTGTAAGATGGAACCTTAGAGTCATTTTGATTTGCGTTTCTGTGATGACTAAAGACATTGAACATTTCTTTAAGTGTTTCTCAGGCATTCAATATTCCTCTGTTGAGAATTCTCTCAACAGAGTTCTGAGCCCCATTTCTCAATTGGATTATTTGGTTTGGAGGTGTTTAATTCCTTGAGTTCTTTATATATTTTGGATATTAAACCTTTGTCAGATGCAGGGTTAGTGAAGATCTTTTCCCAGTCTGTAGGCTGTTGCTTTGTTCTGATGACAGTGTCTCCTGCCTTACAGAAGCGTCTCAGCCTCATGAGTTCCCATTTATTAATTGTTGACCTTAAGGCCTGGGCTGTTGGTGTTCTATTCAGGAAGTTGTCTCCTGTGCCAATGTGTTCCAGGCTCTTTCTACTTTTTCTTCTAAGCTATTTATTGTCTCGGGTTTTATGTTGAGGTCTTTGATCCACTTGGACTTGAGTTTTGACGACAAATATGGATCTAATTGCATTTTTCCACATGTAGACATCCAGTTAGACCAGCACCATTTGTTGAAGATGCTATCCTTTTTCCATTGAATAGATTTGGCTTCTTTGTAAAATATCAAGTGACCATATGTGTGTGGATTCATTTCTGGGTCTACAGTTCGATTCCATTGATCAATCAGCCTATTGCTGTGCCAGTGCCATTCTGTTTTCATTACTGTTGCTCTATAGTACAGCTTGAAACGAGGAATGGAGATTCCTCTGGAGGATCTTTTATTGTACAAAATTGTGTTAGCTATTCTTGGTTTTTTGTTTTTTTCATACGAAGTTAAGAATTTATCTTTCAATGTCTTTAAAAAATTGTGTAGGTATTTTGATAGGGATTGCATTGAATCTGTAAATTGCTTTTGGTAAGATGGCCATTTTTACTATGTTAGTTCTCCCAATCCATGAACAAGGGAGATCCTTCAATCTTCTTATGTCATCTTCAATCTCTTTCTTCAGAGATTTGAAGGGTTTTGTTTTTTTTTTTTAAACAAGTCCTTTATTTGCATGGTTAGAGTTACTCCTAGATATTTTATATTGCTTGTGGCTATCTGATTTTTAGTTAGTTTGGCTAACATTTTGTCTATCTGGTTGATTTTTTTCAGTGAACCAGCTCTTGGATTTGTTGATTGTTTGAATTGTTTTCTTTGTTTCTAATTTATTGATTTCAGCCTGGAGTTTATTTCTAGACCTCTGCTCCTCTTGGGTGTTTCTGCTTCTTTTTTTCTAAGGCTTGCAGATGTGTCTTTAAGTTGCTTATGTGGGATGTTTCCAGTTTCTTTATAAAGGCACTTAGTGGTATGAATTTTCCTCTTAGCACCACTTTCAGTGTGTCCCACAAATTTGAGTATGTTGTTCCTTCATTTTCTTTGAATTTCAGGAAGTCCTTAATTTTTTTCTTTATTTTTTCCCCAACTGAGATGTCATTAAATAGAGAGTTGTTTGGTTTCCATGTGTGTGTAGGCCTTTTGTTATTTCCATTGTTGTTGAAGTCCAGCCTCAGACCATGATGATCTGGTAGGACACAAGGTAATATTTCAATCTTCTTGTATCTGTTGAGGCTTGCTTTGTGACCTACTATGTGATCAATTTTGGAGAAGGTTCCATGTGGTGCTGAGAAGAAGGTATAATCCTTTGTGTTTGTGGGAAAATTTCTGTGAATATTTGTTAGATCCATTTGATTTCGGATATTGGTTAATGATATTATGTCTAGGCTTAGTTTCTGTTTTATTCTTCCATGAAAGTGGAGTGTTGAAGTCTCCCACTATTAATGTGTGGGGATCAATGTGTGGTTTAAGCTTTGCTAATAGTTCTTTTACAAAAGTGGTTGCCCTTGTATTTGGAGCATAAGTATTCAGAATTGTGATGTCATCTTGGTTCAGTTAACTTTTGATGAGTGCGAAGTGTCCTTCCTCATCTCTTTTGATTAATTTTGGTTGAAAATCTATTTTGTTAGATATTAAAATGGCTACATCAGTTTGATTCTTGTGACCGTTTGCTTGGAATATTTTTTCCATACTTTTGCCCTGAGGTAATGTCTGTCCTTATGGATGAGATGTGTTTCTTGAATGCAGAAGAATGTTGAATCTTGTTTATTCACCCATTCAGTTAGTCTGTGTCTTTTTATTGGAGAATTACGACCACTGACGTTGAGAGATATTACTGACCAATGACTGTTACGTCCCTTAATTTTTTATGTTGGTTACAGTAAAGAGTTTGTGGGGTTGTGTTTTTGTGATGGTATAGTTATCTATTTCCTGTGCAATTTAGTTGTAACTTGTCCCTTTGGTGTGGAGTTTTCCTTCTAGAAACATCTGTAAAGCCGGATTTGTAGATAGGTACTTCTTGAACTTGTTTTTGTCATGGAGTAGTTTGTTTTCTCCATCAATGGTTATTGATAGTTTTTCTGGGTATAGTAATCTGTCCTGGCATCTGTGGTCTCTTAGGATTTGTTGGACCTCTGTCCAGGTTCTTCTGATTTTTATGGTCTCTGCTGAGAAGTCAGGTTAATTCTGATAGGTTTGCCATTTTATGTTACTTGACCTCTTTCTTTTGCCACTTTTAATATTTTCTTTGTTCTGTATATTTTGTGTTTTTATTATTATGTGGCAGGAAGATTTTCTTTTCCGGTATATTCTATTTGGTGTTCTATAGGGCTCTTGTATGTTTATATGCATCTCCTTCTTCAAATTAGGGAATTAGCTCCTTGATGGTTTCTCATGTAATATTTCACTACTATTATGATTTCTTAGTTCTTTTTTATGCTTAGCATATTATACTTCTGTTATATTTGCTAAAATGAGACTTTTCCTATGAGACTTTTCAATGTGCTTGTGGTATGGTTTATTACCCCCAATATTTTTATTTTGATGTAGGCAATTTGTTTGCTATTTTCCTTTATGACTTTTCAACTTTGCATATTGTTTCAGAAAGTTGTCCTCATTCAGCATTATGAAAATTTTGATCTATGTGTTTCTCAAATGTCATTGAGATTTTGTGTTTAATGTCTAAGTCTTTAAGCTTCCTGAAATTTATTTTCAAGTATTACATAAGATCTAAAATTGTCATTGTCATTGTTTTAGGCAGGGCCTTGGCTGACCTGCAACTCACTGTACAGACCAAGTTGAACTCAAATTTACAGTTATTTTCTAGTCTCTGCCTCCTGAGTACTGAAATTAAAATGTATCATGGATTTTTTTCTATGTGTATATCAAATGTCCCTAACTTATTAACTAGTTTAATTTTCACAGCAATCTGAAGGACTGTCATAAAATATTTAATGTCTATATGTGTAATATTCTTTGTGGGCTTTGTATTGAATGACATTGAATGCAGTTCTAAGAGGAAAATTCATAGCACTAAGTGCCTTTAAAAAGAAATTGGAAACATCGCACATAAGCATCTTAATGACACAACTGGAAGCCCTAGAAAAAAAAAAAAGCAGAAACACCCAAAAGGAGTAGACGTCTGGAAATAATCAAACTCAGGGCTGAAATTAACAAATTAGAAACTAAGAAAACAATCCAAAGAATCAACAAAACCAAGAGCTGGTTCTTTGAGAAAATCAACAAGATAGACAGACCATTAGCCAAACTAACTAAAAGGCAGACAGTATTGAAATCAACAAAATCAGAAATGAAAAGGGAAACATAACAACAGACACTGAGGAAATACAAAGGATCATAAGATCCTACTTTGAAGGCATATATGCCACAAAATTTGAAAATCTAAGGGAAATGGATGATTTTCTTGATCAATTTCACTTGCCAAAGTTGAGTGAAGAACAGATAAACAAGCTAAATAGTCCCATTTCTCCTACAGAAATAGAAGCAATCGTTGATGGTCTCCCTACCAAAAAAAGCCCAGGGCCAGATGGTTTCAGTGCAGAATTCTACCAAACCTTCAAGGGCCAGCAAATACCGATACTCTTCAAGCTACTCCAAAAGATAAAAATGGACGGAACATTACCAAATTCATTCTGTGAGGCCATAGTCACATTGATACATAAACCTCACAAAGACTCAACAAAGAAAGAGAATTTGAGACCAATTTCTCTTATGAACATCGATGCAAAAATACTAAATAAAATACTGGCAAAACGAATACAGGAACACATCAAAGATATCATTCATCATGACCAAGTAGGCTTCATTCTAGGCATGCAGGGATGCTTTAATATATGGAAATCCATCAATGTAATCCACCATATAAACAAACTGAAGAAA
Organism: Acomys russatus; assembly: GCF_903995435.1. NCBI lineage: Eukaryota > Metazoa > Chordata > Mammalia > Rodentia > Muridae > Acomys > Acomys russatus. The sequence continues at coordinate 62,191,243 of NC_067169.1, read as the reverse complement.
AAAAAACCACATGACCTTCTCTTTAGATGCAGAGAAAGCATTTGATAAAATCCAACACCCATTCATGTTTAAAGTTTTAGAGAGATCGGGGATACAAGGCACTTTGGTCAACATAATAAAGGCTATATATAGCAAGCCAATAGCCAAAATCAAAGTAAATGGTGAGATACTCAAGGAAATTCCTCTAAAATCGGGAACAAGGCAAGGCTGCCCACTCTCTCCATATCTCTTCAATATAGTACTCGAAGTTCTAGCCAGAGCAATAAGACAACAAAAGGAGATCAAGGGTATCCAAATGGGAAAGGAGGAAGTCAAATTATCCCTCTTTGCAGATGATATGATAGTGTACATAAGTGACCCTCAAAATTCCACCAGAGAACTCCTACAGCTGATAAACACCTTCAGCAAATCGGCTGGATACAAAATTAACTCAAAAAAGTCTGTAGCCTTCCGATACACAAATGACAAGCTTGCAGAGGAAGAAATTAGGAAAACCACACCCTTCACATTAGACACAAGCAATATAAAATATTTAGGAGTTACTCTAACCAAGCAAGTGAAGGACTTGTTTGAAAAAAAAATTCAAAACTCTGAAGAAAGAGATTGAAGATGGCATGAGAGGATGGAATGATCTTCCTTGATCATGGATCGGGAGAATTAACATAGTAAAAAATGGCCATCCTGCCAAAAGCAATCTACAGATTCAATGCAATCCCTATCAAAATACCTGCACAATTTTTTTAAAGATATTGAAAGTTCAATTCTGAACCTCATATGGAAAAACAAAAAAACCCAGAATAGATAAAACAATCTTGTACAACAAAAGATCCTCCGGAGGAATCTCCATACCTGATCTCAAACTGTGCTATAACGCAATAGTAATTAAAACAGCATGGTACTGGCACAGCAATAAGCTGGTTGATCAGTGGAATCGAATTGAAGACCCAGATATGAATCCACACACATATGGTCACTTGATTTTTGACAAGGAAGCCAAATCCATTCAATGGAAAAAGGATAGCATCTTCAATAAATACAAAACACAGTTATCTTTTACATTAATTTATTTCACTTTATACCCTAATGATTGCTTCCTCCCTCCTCTCCTCTTAGCCCCACCCTCCCTCCCTCTCTCCTATCCCTTCTCCCCATTTCCTCAGATAAAGGGACCCCCCCACCAACCCACCCCAGCACATCCAGTCACATCAGAACTAAGGGCATCTTCTTTCCTGGTGGCCTGGCAAGACAGCCCTGCCAGGAGAAAGTGAGCAAAAAGCAAGCAACAGAGTCCTTGTTAGAGAGAGTCCCTACTCCCCTTACTAGGAGACCCACATGAGATCAAGTTGCCCATCAAGTACATAAGTGTAGAGGGCCTAGGTCCAGTTCATGCATGGTCCATAAGCACCCCTGGGCCCAGGTTAGTTAGCTCTGTTGATCTTCTTGTGGAGTTCCTGTCCCCTCTGGGCCCTTCTATCTTTCCATTCCCCCATCCACCCACCAGTCTTCCACAGGCTCTGTGTTCTCTGCCCAATGACTGGCTATGAGTCTCAGCATCACTTTCTATCCATTTCTGGTGGCAGGGGAGCCTTGGAGGAAGCTATGCTAGGCTTCCATCTGAAATCATAACAGAGTGTCATTAATAGTGTCTGGGTGAGCCTTAACGCACTGGAGCTGGCAGATATTAAACCTCTAAGCTATCTTGTCTCCTTCCCATCCCAGAACCTAGTAAATACTTGCACATGTTCCATTTGGGCTGTTTCTCCCTATCATGCCAATCCTCAGTGCAAACTGCTCTTTGCCACATGCATCTTGTTCATACTAACCCATGGTGACTTGCTGCCGTTTCTTCCTTGTTCCTTGTGGTCTTTCTGCCACCCCCAAGTCTGTGAACCTTGGCTTCACCTACCTGTCTTCTGCCCAGTCCAGGCTGTAGGCAACTTTATTTAGCCAATCGGGGATAATTTGGGAGGCAATTTTTACAATATCAATTTTGGATATGTGAAAATTTTCTCACAGAACAGTAAAGATCTTGGGGGACAAACCATTAACACTTGAATACATAGTAACTCAACACAAGGTTGTCCTCAAACTCAGAGATCTACCTACCTCTGCCTCCCAATGTATAGGAATAAAAGTATGTGCCACCATAACCACCAGCAGCTATAATATTATTTTTCATAAGTTCAGCAATCATTTCAGAGATAGGATATTGAATAAAGCTAAACCAAAAATAGAAAAGTGTTTGCCCATAAAAAGTTGATTTTCAGGAAAGAGCAATAAAAAAGCATAACAGTTTGTCTTTTCCTGTATTAACACTATGTTAGTAGTTGAACTAGATCTACCACCATACCACAGGCAGTAAAATTGTACCATCACTGGCAGAGAAAGATAACTTGATATATTATAGAAGACAGAATAACTATGCCTGGTGTCACTGTTAGTAAAAGTAGAAAATACCATAGGATATGAGCAGAGCTACAGTCAACAGCAAAGCAGTTGAATTTTCACATGAGAAATTCAGAAATATTCAGAAAATTCAGAGAACCATAACAAAATATTCTTGACTGACCAGAATGAACACTAAGTAAGTGCAATTAGATACCTTAAAGGGCCCAGTGTCTGGAGGGTAAAGAATGAGCTAAATTTGTATAAATACACATGTGCTCCACTGACTAAAGTTATTTGAGCACAACCTTTGATCATGCACTGACCATTAAACTATATAAACACAAAGTGACCCCTAATAAGCCAGGCTAGAAAGCAAAAATGAGAATTTAAAGGAATGAGCTAAGCCATCATAGGCCACCCAGTATAGCGAACACAATCTAGAGATTAACTCCGAAAAGTCAGTAAGAGATGAAACAAACAAAAATACCACCACCAACCACCTTTAGAGGCAAAACTTGAGAAGCCCACAAGATGTCACATAAATATGCAGTTAAAAAATTTTGACATGAAAAGAGGAGTGATAAAAACTCTATTAAGAAAAAGGAAAAACAAAAGCCAAAAGAAAACAAAATGCAAAACTGGCTCTAACTGACCCTAGCTATTGACTTTAGCAAACTAAAAACTTCAATGTAGATATTAAGGGAGGTGATAGCATTGTTTAAGAATTAAGAGAAATCATGAAGAAAATGACCTGTAAGTATTGAATTTTAATGAAGAATAAATAGTAGATGTCCAGTAGATGTTACCACACCCTTATATAGATGAGCAGCACTAGTTGAGTTTTTTTTTTTCTAAAATAGGTCATGAAGTTCAGAGGTGGACATGGCAGTGATCTAGGAATAGTGGAACTGTAGATACCAGAAGTAAATGTTATCAAAATATACTGTATACACGTATGAATTTCTCAAATAATAACTATCAAGTATATTTTAAATAATACTTTATAATTAAAGATACAATAAATAAAGTCTTTCTTATATTTATCCAATGCAATATTCGAAAAAGAGTAACAGTGAACTTGAAGACAGGTGGTTTGAAACCATCTAATCTAAAAAAGAAAAAGATTGAATGTCAATTATCAGAACCTTGACTTGTAGGACAGCATGAAACATACCAACATTTCTCTAACAGATACCCTAGAAGCAGAAGAAAGAACAGGACTGAACAGATAATTCATGAAATAATGGCTGAAACATTTCTAATTTGGGGAAAAACATTGTTCTATAGATCAATAAACACAAAGGGATCCACATATAGCTCCATCACACTCAAACTTTAGAAAGGAAAAAGCAGAAATTCTTGAAATTAGCAAGATAAAAATATTATTTAAGTATAGTGGAACTCATATGGTTCTTTCATTGCTGATATTATACTTACTGGTGAGCTACTGTATCTTTAATATGAGGACAAAACACAATAATATAAGTTATAAACACATTTATTTAATATTTCCTGGAAATTCTGTTTAGTGTAATAAGGCTGGCAAAAGAAGCAAAGGACATTCAAATTTGAGATGAAGTAAATTTAACTCTGCATTTGATATGTTCTTGATGTGGTCTACAGGAAAAAGCTTAATAAACACAAACAAATAGAGAAAAGTTTTGGAATGCAACATTAAAATTCCATTATATTTCCACATATTACTAAATCATCATTATCATCTAAAAATGACATTAAGAATATTATCTGAGCATATACAGGGGGAGGAAATCCCCCTCAGAACAGTCATAGGGGAGGGGAGTAAGGGGAAAATGGGAGGGAGGGAAGAATGGGAGGATACAAGGGATGGGATAACCATTGAGATGTAACAAGAATAAATAAAAAAAAATTTAAAAAAAAAGAATATTATCTGATTAATTCTAGCATCCAAAAAAATGAAGTACTTAGGACCATCATGTAAATTAATTTATTCATGGAACACTAAAACACACTACCAAGAAAACTTAAGATATATATTTTATTGTTGTTGAAAATAGCTTCTTTTCTCCTACAATACATTCCAACCACAGTTTCCCCTCCCTCCACTCTGCTGGCTCCCCTCTACCTTTCCTTTTCCCCAGATCCACTCCTTCTCTGTCTCCAAGAGATGATGACCAAACATGACAAAACAAGATATAAAAAGAAAAAGAAAAAGCCCTCATATCAAGGCTGGGCAAGGCAACCCAGTAGGAGGAAAACATTGCCAAGAGCAGGCAAAAGAGTCAGAGATGTACCCACTCCCACTCTTTTAAGCCCTACAAAACCACCAAGCTAACATTCATAATATATATGCAGAACACCTAGTGCAGACTCAATCAGGTCCCAGGCTTGCCACTTTAAACTCTGTGAGCCCATATGAGCCATGCTTAGTCGATTCAATTAGCCATGTTCTCCTGGTGTTCCTCATCCACACTGACTCCTATAGTCTTCCCTCTACCATGGGATTCTCTAATCTCTTAGGGGAGGGACCAGATGGAGACCTCCTATTTAGATTCTTTCTCCACATAATGTCTGGCTGAGGGTCTCTGCATCTGTTCTCATTTACTACCAGAGGAAGCATCTCCAAACTATGAATATAGCAGAATATCATTAACTTTTTTTGCCAGTCATATTTGTTACCCTAGGTCTCTAAGACGTCCAGCCTCTGACTACTGGACATTGAAGCAGTGTAGTGCATGGGCTCCTTCTCATGGCCTCAAGTTAAACCAAACATCAGTTGGCCACTCCCACAAGTTCTGAGCCACCATTACCACAGCACAACTTGCAGGCAGTGAGATAGTACATGAAGAGAAACTTAAGTTTTAAATAAGTAGGCAATCCATGTTCATGACATAAAATTCTTGGTATTGTAAAGGCATTAGCTTATATATCAAACATAATTCCCCTAAGAGTCTCAACAGGCTTTTGAAAAGAAGTTGACAGAAATTATACTGGCTTAGGAAAGAGGCTCCTATAAGACCCATGATATAATTAGTTAATGATAGATGGCTATATAAGTCTAAATAATAGCTGTTTGTTAGCCCCAAAGCAATAGTATCACTACTTCACCATTGAGGATATCTTTCTGGACCTATGCACTACAATGGCCAGCATGGAAAGATATCCCTAAGGAAGCAGCAGTGGCAGCAAGGTATGGTGATGCACATCTATAACCCCAGCACTCCGGGAGGTGGAGGCAGAGGCAGGCATATCTCTCTGTGAGTTTGAGGCCAGCCTGGTCTACAAAAGTGAGTCCAGGACAACAAAGACTACACAGAGAAACCCTGTCTCAAAAAACAAAAACAAACAAACAAAAAAGCCCCAAATGGCACTTTTTTTTGACAGTAACCCATAGCTGTCTATTTGGACTTACAGGCCACTCAACAAGAAGGACACCATGTCTGGTACTAGCAACCTAACCAACTACCTAGGGCTAATAAGAACATGAATCTTAGAGGAGAAAATACTGCTGCTGCTTTACTGACCCAGCATAATTCATAACTGCATTCTAAATACTTATTCTTATACCCATAGACAAATGTAGCTCTCATCCATTATTCAGAAAGCATTTTGCATCAGATGGAAACCATAACAGAAATCTGAAGCTGGTTAAAATGCACACAACTGATTTTAGGGTGCCCAGCTTCAACTGATACATCTAAAAGACAACCTTTACACCTAAGGGCCAAGAACTATTGCATAAGAGTGGGTAAAAATATTCTAAGGCCCAGAGGACCAGGAAGTCGGCTATGATTCTGTCTTCTCTGTATGACAGAAAAGCTGTATCTCAGAAATCTCAACGATACAGCTGCCTAAATAAGACTCCCCATGACAACACCAGTTTACATGCCAAGAAGTCTCATAGGCCCCACCTGTAGATGAAGTGCTGAAGCAATGCCTACTGAGAGAGGAAGGATTAACATTCCCCAGGGTGAGCCCTACAATTGACTATTAATATCAGGTGGTAAGCCATAAAATGTACAAGTAACATCAAAAGGTTGTATTGATACATACACATATATACACATAATTAAATATATAAAAAAGAAAAAGAGGGCATTTGTTTGAGAGGGAGTTGGAAGGACACTAGAAGAGATTAGAGGGAGGAAAGAGAGAATGATGTAAATACAGTGCATACATATGAAAATGTAAAATTATTGTACAAACATTTAAAAATTCACAATATTATCCTAAAATGTATGTGGAAATGCAAAGGATCAGGGTCCAAAATATCAGAATTAGTATGCTTATACACTCAACTGCAAATTTACTATAGACCTGCAGAATCAGGACAGTGTATAAAAGGCCTAGTGATAGAGCTGTAGATCAGTTGAACAAAATTCAGTATAGACATAAACCCTTAAGATGAGACAAAGATGGTGTTTTAATCAACTGTCATTGACTCCCTACATGGAAAATAAGCTATAGAGCCTTAGTTTATATTGTATCATATTTAAAATCAACATAAAATGTTATCTACATTAACAAATAAAACGTTAAAAATATTTTGAGAAAACACTAGAATAAATTTTAAGGCATTTAAATATGTCTCAGTCTTTACTGTGCTGCCTTATGGCTAATGTTAACATTTCTTCACAGAATGTCTACTTGAATACTTATTTTTAGTCTTTTATGATGTGAGACCCTGTACAACATAATGTGTGAGATTTTAGGGTTCTTTTTAATATAGATATTGGTATTAAATTTTGAGACGGTGACTACAGACACGTAATGCTATTTTAAATTATTTTATTTTGTCTATGTTATTAGAAAAATCAAAAATATATTCATCAGTTTGACAATATGAGTATGTCAATCAAACTCTATTATCTACTTACAGTACATTTGCCCTCTTTCCTTATTACAAAGTCATTTTTTCTTTTCCTCCTTCATTCTCTATGCTTTGGAAACAAATTACTAAGTATAATCTAAACCAGTTAAGTAGTGAAGATGCATGCTTCGTTTCTTTCATAACTAAGTATATGAATTATTTCAAGTTATTATTCTAGGATGATTTGTCTGGTGCCCATTTACTTTTATTTGGTTATTTACTATTATCAATAAGGTGTGTGTGTGTGTGTGTGTGTGTGTGTGTGTGTGTGTGTGTGTGTGTACTTTGATTATAACCCAATAATATTTTACTGTTTAAAATACTCTTGATTTAGACATTACTAGCTCATTCAGTTGGATTCTGTATCCTTTATCATGCCTTCCTATTGTGCTATTTATTTATTTTGTTTATTTGTTGTGTTTGGTGTGTATGTGTGTGTGAGAGGAGGGGTAAGAGAAATTCACTTCCTTACTTTCTAAATTAATTATCTTGTATATTTTCTATTCCAGTCCAACAGTCAGATATTCTTTCAAGATTTGATCAATTATTTTTAAAAGAAATCTACTTCTGGGCACAAGATTTGCTCATTGCTATGGGTGTCTCATTCTTTCTGTATCTTTTCAGATGATGCAGAATGGAAATATATGGACAAACAATAATCTATACATACCTATACCTCTATGAATGCTTATATATATGTCCATCTGCATATTTACTAAGTCAAATATGGGTTGGTAGTGAGTCAAACTCAAATCCAGTACCATACCGTTCATGTAATTCTTTTACCTTTGCTTAATTGTAGCCTTCTTAAATAGTGACAAATCTTACTCCCACTTCATCACCATCCATTTGTTTATTTAGTTCAATACATGTATGCATGTAGGCATTTTCAGAAGTTTTACCTATTTTCATTTTAAGACTTAACTCCATTTTTAGTTTTCACTTCAGCACTGAGACTATACCAGCAATTTCTTAGATACCATGACATAAATTCACTTGTAATAAACATTTTAAATTCTTGACATACAGTTAAGATACCCAGGAGGGAAAAAAAGATACACAATTGTTTTAAATGTTTCCCTCTTTTGGATATTTGCTTATTTCCTTTAGTTAATAGGTAGTTATATTTCCAGAATACTGCCTTTCTTGGCATATTCTATTTATCCCATATATTTTTACAAATAATCCAAATACATGAGACATTGACTACCTCAGCATTTTGTTGGTGACATAACCATATGGAAAAGTTTGGATTATAAATAAACCTATAAAAATCATTCAGTAAAATACATATCAAAACTGATGTTTTATTTGACACTATCCCCACAAGAATAGACTAACAAAAACAGGCATGAGAAACCTTTCAGATGGTTGTTCAGGTAATTCAGATGACTCCTCAAACACTGTAGACTATTAATACAGACCTTGGTTACCCTTATTGCTGGCCACTATATATGTAGTATAAAAGGCTTGGATAAGTCAAGCTTGTTCTAAACTGAAATCCGCCTTCTAGCAATATAGCATCCATGGTACCAGAAAAGAGTATGCAAGCTTTCAAAGGAGGGAAACAATAGCCCTAGTCAGCTGTAACATTTATGTGTCACAACAATGGCAATTATGGTAAAAAAAAAAAAACCCGTAAAAGTGCAATAAGTGACACTCACCATATTGGTAGTAACCAATAGCTGCCTAGTTGGACTTAAATAATACTCAACAGAAAGCAGTCGGTTTCCTGGTACTGGAAACCTAGCCATCTTCCTGGAGCTAGTGAGGTCATGGGGCTTAGAAAAGAATTTACTACTGCCACTTTGCTAGACCAGGATAACTCCTAACTACATTCTAAATCTTATTCTGAGAGCCACAGACAAGTGCAACTACCAATCCTTATCAAAGAAGCTTCTCTTTACAGCAAATAGAGGCCATTACAGAAAGCCATAACTGGACACAATACAGAGGTCATTCCTAGCCCTAATAGATATATCTACATTACAGCTCCTGCATTTATGGCTCAGGGAATATTATGGATGAGGAAATGAAAAGACTGTAAGAACCAGAATACCAAGATGTCTTCTTGAAACAATTTGTCCTAGAAATGGCTGCATAAACAAGACAAGAGCAATGACAATATCAATAAACATGTTTAGGTGGAAGTGGGAAAATTTGCAGAGTTTCTTCTTTAAATAAAGAACTACAGGAAACTACTGACTGCTGGGAGAAGGAGAATTAGCCTCTCTCAAGGATAAGTCCCTTCGTGGTTTGTTCAATTCAAAGTGGTTAGCCTTGAACCCCTCCACACACAAACAACTCATCAGGTTGTATCTATATATTTGTCATATGATGTATATCATGTATAATCAAGAAAAAGATAGCATCAGCTTAAGGGGGTAAAGGATGGTGTTTCGGTGAAGAGTGGAGAGCCTCAAAATCTTTTATACACAAACAAAAATAATGGGCCAAGCAGGGCGTATTCATATATTTATCCATTATCAAGGAAAAAGAGAGTATCAGTTTGAGAGTGGGAGGGGGAATTGGAAAGGTTGGAGGGAGAGTATCTGGAAGAAGAGAAGAAAATGTAGAAAGTGATCTATTTCTATGTTAATCAAAATATGTAAATACAATTTTAAAAATGAATAATGACTGGAGAGATATCTCAGTGGGCAAAAGAAAATTGTCTCAAAAGCCTGATGAACTGAGTTTGATCTTCAGTGGTGGAAGGAGAGACTCAATTCTTGAAAACTTGCCTCTGCCACCACACACACATCACACACACAAACACAATTATAAATCAATAAGTAGATTTTAAAATTGAAATAATTTAAAACCATAGTTAAATAAGCAAATAGTACTATAAAAGATGCTATAATGAAAACCAGTTTTCTTTCTTTTTTTTTTTTTTATTGGTTCCATGCTATAGTTTTACTTCAAAACCAAACAAAATGTACATAATTCTACTGGAAACAAAAGTGTTAAAGTGGGCCCAGGGGTCCCACTCAAACTAAGGCACCAGCCAAGGACAATACAGGCGGTAAACTTTAAACCCCTACCCAGATCTAGCCAATGGAAAACCAGTTTTCAAAAAAGATCCATGCAACACTGAAACACTGTTGCTATTTTCTCTTTACAAGTAATCTATATATCTAAAGAAGAGCTCTTCCACTTACATGGGCAGAAAAGGATTAGTTACTTAATCATGAAAATATAAGTAATTCAAAATGCTAATTGGGTCCAAGAAGATGAGTCAGTGGGTAAGGGCATTTGCTGCCAAGCCTAAAAACCTAAATTCATTTCCCAGGACTTACATGGTGAAAGGAAAAGAAACAACTCCCACAAGTTGCCCTCTTACCTCCCTATGTGTGTTGTGCCATTTGTAACACACACACACACACATACACACAAATAATAAATAAATGAAGTGATAATATAGTTTTAAAGCCAACTATAATATTCACAGAAGTGAGATAGAACATAGTTAGTAATAAACAATATGTGACTCTTTTAAACAGAGGTCACAAAGCTTAGAGAGGCTAATTAGATAACAATAAATAAAATCTTCTATAGATGAACAATGGAACTACCAGGCACAATTTAAACTAAATAACTTCTTTTCAATAGTTAGCACAATAGTGTGAGTTTTATGCTTTTCCTCATGTAGGGATGAAGATCTGTAATTCGTAGGACCTTTGGCTTTGCAAGAGTTGATAACTATCAAATTTCATTGTGAAATCTCAGTTTAAATAATTGGTATATAATTCAATATTTTAAAACACAAAACACTGTGGTATGGGGGAAGATTATGAGACTCCACTTTTCCACATCTAGAAAATAACAAATCTATATTCAGAATGCAATTAACTCCAGTTTCATAGACTTCTTGGAAGCATAAGTCTTCAACCAATTGATTATAAGAGAAAAAAAACCAGTTTCATACTTCAGCTAAAAATGCATAACACTTTTTTGCTTTTCATCTTGGGTAGAACTTCTTTATTACCTGAGTTTTTACCTAGTTTGATTTTCCAAACCATCTTGATTGGATTTTGTCAGCTATATTCTAATGAATACATCTGTTACTCTTGTGGTTTTTCATGCTTTGTCAACTGTAGTGATGATTTTACAATTCAATAATACTTAATCCTAAAATATATTGGGAATCCCAATGTAGAATATTTTTTTAGTTGTAGAAGATGGGAGGTTACAGAACTACATGACTTACATGTTTTTTTCTTAAACCATTTTTTACTAAAATTGTGGAATGTCTACTTTCTGTCAATTTTTCAAATTTCAACTTAGCAGAAGATAAGTCTTTGTATAGATTGAAAAAATACTTTTTATATGGGTTGCAAGGGACCTTCTCAGGCTGTTTGTCGACAGGCATGGTGGTCAGGGGAATCTTGCAGCTTTGGGTCACTAGTGACCAGGTGCTTCTTTATGCAAGTTTCACAGAACAAAGACAGACTAATAGTTATTCAAGAAGTATAGATTATATGTTTGATTTTTCATTACATGTCTAAGTTGACAAACTCAGTTACAATTAGAAAGTACAAATAGAACAGATTTTAAGTTTATTATCAGCCCTGTAACTTGTTTTTTTATGAATAGCAAATCTAATACCTAATTTATTTTATTATATTGTTTCATAACCTATGCTATAAAGTAGAAAAAGTTTATTTTAGTCAATTCATCTTGTTTAATGAGTTCTATTCCTCCAGGGATGTACCCAGTATGGCCCACTACCTTTAAACTACATTTTCCAAGACTTCTAAGCCTATAATAAAAAGAAGCCTTGGATCTGTAGCCTAGTGTCCTGGCCAGTCAGAGTTTGTTGAATTGTCTCTGTTTACCCTGCACCAATATACTATTTGAGATTGCTTAGAGACAGATACCTCAAGAAGATCCCTGGAGTAATACCTTCAACTAGCTATGTAGGAGCAACCTGTCATACAGCAAATTCAAGGAAGCAGGGAGGTGGTCATAACTCAAAATAAATGCTGCCAAGGGTTTTGTGACTTGGCATAAGGCTTATGGTGCATTAAAAGATCACTGAAATGTTTGTAATATTTGTTACAATTCATCTTTATATAGTCTCTTATATGACAGTTGATTCTACTTTCATGGGACAAGCTTTGGGTGTTTTTTCATTGTAAGCAGGTGTGGTGCTTTATAAAAGCATTCAAGAGAATCTTCACCACACACTCCACATTTTAGGACAGTCATTTCTAAAAAGTCATCCCAGTGCATGCGTCAAATCTTAACTCTAGAGTTTATCATTGAAATTCAACCTGCAAAGGGCTGTATGTCTATTAGATTGATAGATTTCGGGGATTTATAAGTAATTTAATTTTCCTTTGCACTCTCTTCAGCACCAGTTTTAGAAGTTCAAGGCTACTCACCTAGCTAACCATCAGCATCAATTTCTGACTTTCTTATTTTGTGATTTCTCACCTAATTATATTGATTCTATAAGCTGAACTCTTTTAACTTTTCTTTTAGGATTCTTGTTTTAATAAGGGCATTTTCATAAACTATGCTTTATCTTTTTATATATTATATATCTTGAGTATTCAGGAAAGATTTTCCCATTTCATCAAGTTTCCCAGTGCTGGACAATTCCCTTTTCTTTCTGACATTTGTAATGAGGTTTTAAAACAAAGGACAATTTTCATTCCTAGTACTGCTGTGGGACTATATGACATACAGACAACAGATACACATCTGCCTTAATGAATCGAGATGTGACTGTGGAAATTTACATCTTTCTTTGTTTGCTCCAAATAAACAAGCCAATATAAAGGTTGCTTTCTCATTCCTAACCAACCAACAGCTGTTCCAGCAGTAGTTGGCACAAAATGGTATCTTTGCTGACATTTTTAGAGGCACAGCCAAAGGGTAAATGAACCTACAATTTAGCATAGACTATTTCCATGACAGGTGTGCCTACAAAAGAAGTTCAGGATCATTTGAGAGGATTTGTATAGGAAACACAACACAGCTGCTGAGTCTTGTTAGTCCTGGGGAAATGCTCTTCTCTATCCCAAACAGTCAATTTGATCATTTTTAAGAGTCATAATTTACATTGAATGAATTGCAGCTCCTTTTACAGAGATTAAAATAATAATAATAATAATATAATTAATAGAATATAGTATAATATAAGATGGCCTTGTGTTACTACTACTACAAAATAGAAAAGCTCTTTCACTGCAGTGAGGTGAATTACCATGCTATACCTGTACCAGGAATATAAATGAAGCAAATCATGTGTAAAGATACCTTTAAAACATGAAGCTTTCTTGTGAAAGGAATATCATTTTAAATTTATAAGCAGCAAGGATTTTTCAGCGACGAGTCTTTCTCTCAGAGTAATGTTGCATACAAACTGAAGATTGCCTCTTCTATGGAATTGTATAATGAAAAATCAATCAGTTTAATGGTTGACAAACTTTGACATTCCAATAAAAATGTTGCTGGTGTTTTCATAAAGACCTGTAGGCAAAACGAGATTCCATGGTTTTAATTTATGCAGCAGCAAATGTCTTCCAAAACATTGTACAAATGACTATATAATGAGGCAATAATATCCAAAAGAATCAAGGGCAAGGTAACAGAGACCAAAATTCCTCATAATTTGCAGATTACAGAAATGTATCAACAAAATTGACCAAGGCAAAGAAAAAGTTCCCCTACTTTCATGGCAGTTGATTTTGTTTTGGAATAGAAGTTTAGGAATAATTTCCTATATTGTTTTGATTTTTACAACACTCTCCCAACATAGTTTATGACTTACTTGCTTTCTTCATTTATTCTGGACTACCCTGTATCTTAGATAAGTTCATGGATTATCTTTATGAGCCAAGCCTCAAGGCAGCAGTACTGTCAGTATTACCTGTCTTGCATGAAACTGATTACTTTGACAATACGACCAAACATGTTATATAGTTTATTGGTAGCCTGAATAAGGCTTCCCATTTTTTTCCTAGAGCTACATAAAGCTTAAGAATATTTACAAGGGAGAAACTATAGAGATGTCAGTGGATCTAAGTTCGGGGAATATGCAAGATTGATAGAAAGTGAATAGAGCCGGGCGTGGTGGCGCACGCCTTTAATCCCAGCACTCGGGAGGCAGAGGCAGGCGGATCGCTGTGAGTTCGAGGCCAGCCTGGTCTACAAAGTGAGTCCAGGATGGCCAAGGCTACACAGAGAAACCCTGTCTTGAAAAACCAAAAAAAAAAAAAAAAAAAAAAAAAGTGAATATGTGACTGATTGGTTTTATTATGCAATTCAGTAAAAGAAAGTGATGTTTACCTTGCATGAAACACACAAACTGACTAGGAGTGAGAAGTAGTTTCAATAATTAATGATATATTTCTTAAAGAATTCAAGTGGAAGCAAAGAAAGAGGAATTATAAGTTGAAGTAGCATGATTGACTTCAAGATCTGGGAGGTAACTTAGTGAAAGTTGCTTTATAGAACACAGCCACAAGAGTAGGTAGAGAAGGTACAAGAAAGGAAGATATCTTTAAGGGAGCCATAAGACATTGTTGCTGAAGACATCACATGCTTTAGTCACAGGACTTGGAGTAATTCTAGTGAAATTAACTTGGAAAGCTCCTCTCTGAGGACAGATCTTGTAATATAGAAAGGTGCTATACAAGCTGCCAATGGATAAAAGTAATCAACAGGCCTAGACAACTGTAAAGTCTGTGAACTACAATGACCAGCCTGGAAAGATACTCCCAACGATATAGTATACTTTTATCTTGGGGATAACTAACATATAATCGAACTTTATCTCACTAATTTGGAGGGAATTCATGCTTGGTACCACAAACTTAGCCAACCTTGTGGGGATAAGGTTAAGTATTTAAAGTCAGACATTATATTAGGAAAATGGTAATGGTAGACTCTCCTCCAGGGTCTGTGGCATATTCAGCTATGGGTAGTTGCCTAGGTTTATGGTATCAGGAGTGAATTCCCTTTTATTGAGAGAGATGCACGTGCAATGGTATAAAGTTTTAGATACCAATGAAAACATCCTGAATTTCCATAATGGCTGTTTTTTTTTCTCCCACAAGCGATGGATAAGGATCACTATACCTGGACATCCTCTCTAACATTTATTGCCATATTTATGGATGATAGCCATTCTGATAATGGTGATGTGAGATCTACAATTAGTGTGAATTTGCATTTCACTGATGACAAGGGATGTTGAACATTTAAAAAATACTGTCCATTTGTATTTCATCTTTTGAAAGATGTCTGTTTATTCATTAATCCTGCTTGGTGATTAGTAGAGCTTTTATTGATGATTAAATTTTCATTTCTGAATAAACTTTGGATATTAGTACTTGTCAGAGACATAGCTGGCAAGTATTTTCTTTGGCCTATAACAACAGAATTCCATATCTTACCACAGAGATACTTGTATATTCATGTTCGTTTTCCTACTTAGTAGAAAATAAAATCAACCAAAATTCTAACTGAAGAATGGCTAAAGAAAATTTATTACCTACACAGAATGGAAGTTTATTCAGCTATAAATAAAATAACATTTTCAGAAAAATGGACGGAACTAGAAAAATATAGTAACAAAGATGACGCAAATTTAGAAAAGCAAAGTGACATTTTCTATCTCATATGTATGTGCAAGCCTGTGATGAATGTGTGTGTGTGTGTGTGTGTGTTTGTGTGTGTAAATAGGTATAGATGTGGAGAGAATAAAATAGGTGCTAAGAAAAGGCATATGGAGAACTAAGGGATTCACATCACATGATAGAGAAGAGACTCAGGAGACATTATGGGGTGAGGATAGGAGGCATAGAGACGAAGGAGATGAGAAGGGCGAAAAGAATCTACTGAAGCATATTTTGTTCAAAAATACCACAATGGTATCTAATATCTTGTATATTAATTTAAAAATAAAATTAAACACACAAGTCCTTACTTTCCTGATATCAGTAAAAAAAAAAAAAGTCTCAAATGGATAGAAGTAACGATTACATTGCACTGTTAACTTATGTAATACCACTGAAATATAAATGGTTGAGGTAAATTTTGTGTTATGTATATTTTGCCACAATGATTCTGAAGGCAAAAATTAATTTTAATTTAAAAATAAATATAAAATGATCATAGATGATAAGTTGCCAGAGATATGAGATGAGCAAGATACAGACATGAGATAACTGGCTCAGAGATGACACCTATGAATTTAGATTTACTGATTCTTTGGTGAATTATGGGAAGATGCAGGCAATTCTGAGTGCTTATGTGATCTAGCGAGGGATGGTTTTCTGGAGGAAGCAGCACAAGTTCTTGGGTTATCTGATTTTTTTTTTTGGTTTTGATTGTCAAATAAGGACAGTATAGAAAATGTATTTCTTTTTTTTTTTAATTTTTTATTAATTTATTCTTGTTACATCTCAATGTTTATCCCATCCCTTGTATCCTCCCATTCTTCCCTCCCCCCATTTTCCCATTATTCCCCTCCTCTATGACTGTTCCTGAGGGGGATTACCTCCCCCTGTATATTCTCATAGGGTATCAAGTCTCTTCTTGGCTACCAGCTGTCCTTCCTCTGAGTGCCACCAGGTCTCCCCCTCCAGGGGACATGGTCAAATGTGAGGCACCAGAGTACGTGAGAAAGTCATATCACACTCTCCACTCAACTGTGGAGAATATTCTGACCATTGGCTAGATCTGGGAAGGGGTTTAAAGTTTACCTCCTGTATTGTCCTTGGCTGGTGCCTTAGTTTGAGCGGGACCCCTAGGCCCAAATCTGCCTATCATATTGTTCTACTTGTAGATTTCTAGGACCCTCTGTATCCTTTTATTTTGCTATTCTCCCATGCGTCTCTCATTTAGAGTCCCAATAGGATGCCCTTCCCTCTGTCCCAGTTTCCTGGTAAGTGAAGGCTTTCGTGGGACATGCCCCTTGGGCTAGTATGCAGATATAAGTGAGTATATACCATTTGATTCTTTCTGCTTCTGGGTTAACTCACTCATTATGATCATTTCTAGCTCAATCCATTTATCCACAAATTTCGGGAATTCCTTGTTTTTAATAGCTGAGTAGTATTCCATAGTGTATATGTACCACAGTTTCTTTATCCACTCTTCTACTGAGGGACACTTAGGCTGTTTCCATGTTCTGGCTATTATGAATAAGACTGCTATGAACATGGTTGAGCAAATTTTCTTGTTGTGTGCTGGAGCATCTTCTGGGTATATTCCAAGGAGTGGAATAGCTGGGTCTTGAGGAAGCCCTATGATTTTCATGCCTTCTTATGTTTTAAGACCTACATGAAAACCTTTTAATAAAAATTAGGCCTAATTCCTTATACTAATTGTAGTGCTTTCAAGGAGAACTGTCTCCTATATTTTCATATATTTGAACACTCCATCCCCAGTTGGTGGTGCTGCTTTGAAAGGTTATGGAACATTTAGGAAGTGGAACCCTGCTAGAGCAAAGATGTCGGCAGGATGTACTTTGATGGTTTATAGTCTTCTTCTGCTTTTCATTTTCTGTCTCTGCTTCCTATGTTTTGATGAAAGTGTGACAAGCCATCTTCTTGTTCCTACCACTATTTTTTCCTGACATTAACCATGCCTTCCCCACCACAATGACCTCTCTTCTAGTGGAACTGTAAGCTGAAAGAAAACCCTTTCTTCCCTAGATTGCATTTTCTCAGGGTATTTTAGTCACAATAACAGAAAAGTAATATACTGACATAAAATTGAATTATTTTTATTTGACATAAATTTTAAGAATATTCTCATGCCAGTAAATGGTAGATTGTATTGTTACTTTGAAAGTATATGGAACTCTTGTATGAAAGGCCTGTATTTTTTCAATCACTTGTAAGTGTATATATACTTTATTGTCATATTAGACTATCAAAATAAGCAAACATCTTCAATATCTTCACAAGCAAGTCTTTCTGTGTTGTAGATAAAATTTTAGAACAAGTTACTTAATCAAAGGCTTTGTAAAATGTTAGAGTGTATATACCCATACATACACATATATACATAAATGCATAATGAAAAGATGAGGAGGATCATTCACATGCTTGGATTTAATAATGAATGAGTTAGAATTCTAGCACCTAGAATTTGTGGTTAAATTTTTTGACTTATATGGTTATAGCTTCATTTGTCTATATAGAAATAATAATAATGCCTCATCTTGCTATATAAGTTAGTGTATAAAAATACATGTGAACCATTCAGAAGAATATAAAGGGCATATTTAAATACTTATTGACATATTTCAATATATTAAATTATTCTTAAGTACAAGCTATAAAAATTGCTGCCACCCAGTGATTTTAGAAGTTAGACTGAGGTTTCTTCCTAGCTCTGAGTTATTGTAACATAGAAACATGTAATGGCTGAACTCAGATAAGTCCAAATATAACAAAAAGAGTATTTTATGGAACAAATGTAGAAAAGGCTAAGCTTAATACATGATATTTATAGAGTTACAGGTTCTGGTACTAGAAATTTACTGGTCAATTTTTGAATGATGTTGGACCAGCAAACTGGTACAAATGCTTTCTCAGTAATTCTATCCCTCTAGTTGAGATTGGTGCCCTGTTATCCTAGTTGGATCGCAAAACAATGAAAACTAAAAAAAATTCTCTTGACTTACTCCTATGCTTATTTTATCACATTCTGATTACAGTCTGAGTTCTCATGTGTCTTAATCAATGTTCTATTGCTGTGAAGAGACACCATGACCAAGGCAACTCCTAAAAAGGGCTTGTTTACAGTTTCATAAGTTTGGTCCATTATCATCAGTACAGAGAGTAAGTTGACATGCAGGCAGGTGTGGTGCCAGAAAAGTAGCTGAGAGCTACATCGTCATCCACAAGCAGAAAGGGAGAGAGCCTGGGCTTGGTATGGACTTTTTAAAAAAATTTTATTATTTTATTCATATTACATCTCGATTGTTAGCCCTTCCCCTGTTTCCTCCCATTCTTCCCTCCCTCCCACTTCTCCCCTTCTCCCCTCCCCTATGTCTGTGATTGAAGGAGACCTCCTCCCCCTATATACACTCTTAGAATATCGAGTCTCTTCTTGGTAACTTGCTATCCTTCCTCTGAGTGCCACCAGGTCTCCCCATCCAGGGGACGTGGTCAGAAAAGGGGCAGCAGAGTTCGTGTGAGAGTCAGATCTCACTCTCCACTCAACGGTGGAGAATATCATGTTTGTCGGCTAGGTCCTGGTAGGGGTTTGAAGCTTACAGCCTATATTCTCCTTGGCTGGTGCCTTAGTTTGAGGAGGACCCCAGGACCCAGATCTGCCTGTCATAAAGTTCTTCTTGTAGGTTTCCAGGACCCTGTGAGTCCTACTATTTCTCCATTCTTCCATGCTACTCTCGCCTAGAGTCTGGACTTTTAAAACCTCAAAGCCCCTCATCAGGAATACACTTTCCTCCAACAAGGACACACCTACTGCAACAAAGACATCATACATCCTAATCCTTCAAATCTTATGAAATGGTTCTACTCCTTGGTCATTAAGCATTCAAATATATAAGCCTATGGGGAGGGGCAATTCTTATTCAAGACACCATACCATGCCAACTTTTCTATAATGCCCATGTTCCAATGAATAACTCTCTATCCACAGTCATGAAAACAACCTTCACTAAACTCAGTGTGCCATTAAAAAAAAGGACATAAAAGTAGGAGAAACTTGTTTGGAAAACAAAAAGGTCAGCATATATACATATATGAAACTAAGAATAAAAGTGGAATATACTAATTAATGAATTTAATTATTCTAGCCCATGTTACAGATAATTTTAGGCAAAAATTAGTAATATTAATAATTTGTATTTTATTATGTATGTCAGCATTTTTGTGAATGTGATGAACATTTCAGGTCATTGAATCACTGTTAAGACTGAGGTTTTAACTTGAAAAGCAATTTGAACTTAACAATGATTTTCTCCATTGCCCTCTTCGCTTCCAAAGCTATGCTTATCCCAAAGAAATGATTTTTCCAGAGATTAGCATTATCAAAGTATCAAAATAACCATATATCCAAATGACTAAGTCCCTAACCTTCCAAAATCTAAAAATATATATTCATCAAAAATTTTAATCTGCCTTATGTTTTAAAGGCTCATATTCAAACACAATACACAATTGTCTTTTTTCTCTCAAATTTTATTTTAGTAACACTTTCTTACTGGGCCTGTAATTCCATACTGCTACTGAAGTCCCCTATGTCCCCAGAAGTGACATTGCATTGCATTTGAGCTGCTGCATGTAGCTCGGACAAGAACAAAGAGAAATGCTCTTCACTGAACTCCAATATTGCTTTAGGTCACTGGAGGAATGCCTGTTTCTCATATAATGCATATTGGCTTTGTTGACAGTTCTATGACACTCTTATAATTAATTTATCCTGTGTCATATTTTCAGTATTTTCCAGTATCTTATTTTGGCCTCTCATTGATTAAATACTTTCTATCTCCTCCTTTTAAAGAAAAATATAAATGCTAACTTTAGAGAGACTATATAGGATTGTTTGAATGTTCTAGTGCAGAAAGTGAACCTATATTGATACCTTTAGCTGTATTGATATCTGTGGTACTTTTCTTGGAAAAGCATCTTCTTTGACTGAAAATGGCTTTAGGAGGAGAGAGGGCATAAAGAGAAGGGTTTACACTAAGTTGATCCTACTAATCAATGAGATGAAAAATGTGATAACAAGATGATCTTCCAATTTAAATGTAACTTTATTAGTGAAAAAATATTTGAAATGATGACTTCAACAACAATTGATAACATTTTCTTTCCATTTAATTATTATTTAATCACTTTACACCCAATTTCAGCCCCCTCCCTCCCTGTCTCATCCATGGACTCCCCTCCTCCCATTCTTTCACTGAAGGAGAATATCTTGAGTCACTGCAAGACTAAGCACACCCTCTCTCACCAGGGAGTGACAAGGCAGCTCAGCTAGGGGAAAGTGACCCAGTGGTAGGTAGCAGATTCAGAGACAGCACATACTCCTATTATTAGAGGACCCACATGATGACCAGGATGCACATTTGCTACATATGTGTTGGGGGTCTAGGTTCTGTCCATGCAAGCTCTTTGGTTGGTAATTCAGTCTCTGTGAGCCTCATGGGCCCAAGTTTGATTACAGTTATGCTAGGTTCCTGTCAGTAAGCATAGCAGAGTATCATACTAGTGACAATGGTCATCTCTCTCCCATGGAGTAGGTTTCAAGCTGGGCCAGTCACTGGTTTGGCATTCTTTCAATGTCTGTTCCATCTTTGCTCCTTCACTTCTTGTAGACAAGACACATTTTGGCCTGAAAGTTTTATGTGTGTCTTGGTGTCCCCCTCCCTCCTCTGGGAATCCCACCTTGTTCCTTAGCACCTGATGCTTGGAGTCTAAGCTAGGGTCAACACCATAAACTCACAAGAGCCTTCCCTGTCCCAGAGATGCTCCTCCAAGATTTCTCTTCTCTCTCCCAGTTCTTCTCTTCACCCACACTTCTCTCTCCACCCACCTGATCCCCACTCCTCTTATCCTCCCCACTCCATCTTCCACCTAGTTACCTCTCTCCATCTACTTTAGATATTGTATTTCCTGTTATGAGTGATATTCAAGAATCTTCCCTTGGACTTTCCTTGCATTCTTTGGGTCTGTGGAGTGTAGTATGCTTATCCTGTTCTATCTGGCTAATATCTGATTATGAGTAAGTATATACCAAGTGTGTCTTTCTGGGTCTGGGTTACCTCACTCAGGATGATATTTTCTGGTTCCATCCATTTGCCTGAAATTTCATAGTTTCCTTGTTTTTAATAGCTGAATACAGCTCACCCTGGTGGTGCGGGTACAGGAGCGTTGGCATGCTGACCAGCTCAGCTACCACCCAGGGCCAGATCCATGGCTTTGAGTTGGTCCACCAACATCTACCCCATCAATGAACTACTGGAACAAGTAAAAGGGCCAGTCTTAGATATCCAAAGCTGCAGGATCTCCATGACACAAGGCAACAACAGAATGTGTGACAAAGTCTATGTCAATGTCCATTATTGATAGTATAGTAGAAACCAGAGGCCTTGTACCAGACCAACAATTTATTACAATGAACATTTGCAAGCAAAGAAGTGTGGACAGATCATATGTTGTGGGACACACTGTGATGCACCACAGCATTCACATTGAGATTTTTTTCCTTTGGAAGGATAGTAAGGGTGGAGGGCAGGTATGAATGATAGAGAAATGAGTGGGATTGGTGTGCATAATGTGAAATTCACAAATAATAAAAGTTAATTTTTCAAAATTAATTTATTCATATTACATCTAAATTGTTATCCCATCCCTTGCATCCTCCCATTCCTCCCTCTCTCCCATTTTCCCCTTACTCCCCTCCCCTATGACTGTGACTGAGGGAGACTTCCTCCCCTTGTATATGCTCATAGGGTATCAAGTCTCTTCTTGGTAGTCTGCTGAGAGATGGCTCAGCCATTAAAGGCTAGGCTCACAACCATAAAAAGTTAATTTTTTAAAAAGAGGTGCTCTAGAGTGCAGTAAGGAAAGCAAGTAAGTTGACTTCTTCACTCCTCCTTCAGATCTTCCAGATTCAATCCCACAGTCTCATCCCCACCTCACTAGCAGGCCACCTGCTGTGTCCTCTCCTTCCTATCCACCCCCATCTCCAATGGATCACACAAATCTTCACTTCCAAAATTTGCTCCCCCTACTCATTTATTTTTCCTACCACCCAAGACAAACAGACATTCCCTGGGAATCTACAGGTCACTCCAGCCGGGAACGAGGTAGGGTAACTGCAGAACTTCACCCCTCTCTTCTCTCCTCCAAATTCAAGGGCCCCAGTGTTGTCCCAGGCAATGTAGCAAATCACCTTCTACAGCCTATTTTCCACCTACCCCCATTTCCAGTGGATCACATTGATCTTCCTCTCCTAAATTTCCTACCCCGACTCAATGCTTTATTCCATCCCTAAACTCCAGCAAGCACTTAAAACAGGAAATAAAATAAATGTAGGAAATAGATGGAGGGAGGAAACTGTGTGGGAGAGAGGGTGGGGATAAGGTGTTTGGAAAGAAGGTGTGGGAGAATGGGGAGGAGGACCAAGTGAGAGAACAGAAATCCATGGGGGCATCTCTGGGCCAGGTGAGGATCCTGGAAGTCCATGGAGGTGATCCTAGCTCAGATTTCTAGCCGTTGAGGTTGAGGAGCCCGAAGTGACCACCTTCTGTAGCCAGGTGGGACTTCCAGTGAAGGGAGGGGGACATCACCCATAAAACCTTAGACGCAAAATTTGTCTTGCTTACAAGAAGTGTAGGGGTAAATGTGGAACAGAGACTAAGGGAATGGAAAACCAATGACTGGACCAACTTGAGACCCATCCCATGGGAGAGAGGCAACCCCTGTCACTATTAGTAATAATCTGCTATGCTTGCAGACAGGAGCCTAGCATAGCTGTCCTCTGAGAGGCATCATCTAGCTGCTGATGGAAACAGATGCCAAGACCCACATCTAAACAATGGGCTGAGCTGGGGGAGTCCTGTGGAAAAATGAGAGGAAAGATAGAGGGAGTTGGAGGGGGTCAAGGACACCACAAGAAGACCTACAGAATAAACAAACCTGGGCCCATGGAGGTTCACAGAGACTGAGCCACCAGCCAAAGAGCATGCATGGACTGTACTTAGATCCTCTACACATATGTAGCAGAAATGCAGTGTGGTCAACATGTGGGTCACATAACAATGGGAGTGGGGGCTGTCTCTGACTCTCTTGTCTGCCACTGGACCACTTCCCCTTAGCTGGCCTACCTTGTTAGGCCCCAGTGGGAGATAATGCCCTTAATCCTTCTGTGACTTGAGGAGCCAGAGTGAGTTTGTAATCCATGAGGGGGGGGTCTCCCCTTCTCTGAGTAAAAGGAGAGGGATGAATGGCAGCAGAGGGTGTGACAGCAGGACTAGGCAGAGAAGAGGGAGGGGGCTGGGATCAGACTGTAAAGAGATTAAATTGATAAATAAGTGGGAAAAAGAAGGAAACAGCATAGGTAAAGCATATTTAAATAAGATCAGTGCCCACTGTCAACTTTCCACAGATTTTGTACATAATTCTTCAATGTGTTACAAGCCTTTTCAGCAATGTGCAGTCAATGAATGAACCTTTAAACTTGCTTATTAAGAAACTAATTTTCACCCACAGACTCAACAAACTTGGACTCAGAGGAGCTCACTGAGCTGAATAGACAATCATGGGTCTATTTTATGCCCTTTGTGATATATATGGAATCTCTCTCCCTCTCTCTCTCTCTCTCTCTCTCTCTCTCTCTCTCTCTCTCTCCTCTATTCTCCTTCCTCCTCTCTCTCTCTCTCTCTCTCACACACACACACACACACATATGCATGCAGCCTGCTGTTTTTTGTGGGACTCCTGACAGAGGGAAACAGGCTATTTCTGACTCTTTTGCTTGCTTTGTGACTCTTGTCCTCCTACTGTGTTGTCTCATACAGCCTTAACATGAGAAGAGGTGCCAAATTTTATTATAACTTGATAAGCCATGTTTGGTTGGTATCCCTGGGGAGCCCGCCCCTTCCTGAAGGGAAACAGAGGAGGAGTAGATAGTGAGGCAGGAGGTAGGTGGGGTGGAGGAGGTGAGGATGTAGAGGGTGAGAGGAATCTGCACTCAGGATGCAATATATAAAAGAAGAAATTTAAAGAAAAGAGAAAGAAAGGAAGAAAGAAAAGAAGAAGAGGAAGAAGAAGGAGGAGGAGAAGAAAATTTCAAAATATATATTTCCCCCTTACTTAGTGATGCTTCCTTTTCTTACTGTTTTTGTTAATGAACCTTTCTTGGATATAGTGTGATTATTTGTTCTATGTACATTGTAATATGATTCAATAAATATCTCCATAACCCCATCATCTTTTTGGCACAATATATGTGGAAAAATGCTCAATGTTGCAAAAGTGATTGTGATGTTTAATATTAATTGTCAACTTCTAAGACTCTGGGATCACCTAAGAGACAATCACCTCCATGCATACCAGTGAGAGATTATTTAGCATTTGGGCATATTTTTGAATAATTACATTGACTAAGTTACTTGGTGTGTAAAGAACCTCACCAAGAGTAGGCAGACTATTCTCTAGGTGTGGGTCTTGGACTATATAAAAAGTGGAAACTCAGGTGTGCACAAACATTTCTTCTCTCTCTACTTCCTGATTGTGTAGACTCTGTGATCAGCTGCTTCAATCTCTTTGTCTTGATGAACGGTAGTCTTGCATTGTGACCAGAAATAAGCTCCTTCTGCTATGAGATGCTTTTATATTTTATAAGTTTTCAATTCATACATCAAAAGGGGGAAAAGCCCCCAAACAATGTCTATTATGGAAAAGATAACAAGTCCTGGAGATGACATGGACACAAAGGAACCATTACTCATACCATCACTATTTTTTTTTAAATACTTACAAGTCTTTTCTCTGGTGGTAGTCATTAGGAAAGCCAAGGTGGGGGCATACAAATACATCCAGGTGCTATGGAGGAAGAAGCAGTTCAGCGGGATGTTTTTTCTTCTGAGGGTCCGCTGCTGGCAATACCACCAGCTCTCTGTGCTGCACCCGGTTTCCTGCTGCACCCGACGTAGCCTAACTAAGCACAAAGCACGAAAGCTGCAATACAAGGTCAAGCAAGGTTGTTATTACCAGGATTGCTGTTTACCTTGGTCACTGCAAACGCCCGGTACCTAAGGGTGCAACTTAATGGCGAGCATGTCCACCATGGCGTTCACCAGCTAAAATTTGCCAGAAACCTTCAGTCTGTTGCTGAGGAAAGAGCTGGACACCATTATGGGGCTTTGAGAGTCCTGAATTCTTACTAGATTGTTGAAGATTCCAAGTATAATGATGTTATCTTTATTGACCCATTCCATAAAGATATCGGAAGAAATCTTGACACCCAGTGGATCACCAAACCAGTCCACGAATACAGAGATGTGTGGGCTACCATCTGCTGGCCTAAAGATCCACGGCCTTGGAAAAGGCCACAAGTTCCACCACACTGTTGCTCTCATTCTATACCCACCAACAGTGACACAATAATCTCCAGCTCCACCGTAATACATGTAATACATGTAATGTTATACATGTAATATTAGTAAAACTCATACCCAATAAACAATTAGAAAAATTGTCAAATAAATAAATAAAACACACACACACACACACACACACACACACACACACACACACATATATATATATGTTGCGCACACACCCGTTCCATTCTCCCCCTACCCTCCATTTTCTTAGTTCCTCCTATTATCCTCTTTGCTCTTCCTAGACAATTTCACGTTTACTCTCACTTAATATTTTAAAGTCACATGACTTTATGTGACTATATAAAATCTAGTAACCACAAATGAAAGCAGAGGTACAGTTGCATTCCTGAAACACGCTTAATATGCTTAAAATATTTGGTCACTAAGGCATTTCATATATTTTTGGTTTTGGCTAAGCCATCTCATCACCCTGTCCCTACTCTTGCTTAATTCTTCAACCTCAACTATACCCCTCTATTATACATACGTACAAAATTCTGAAGATCATACAAAAACCAGTTAAAATTGCCTCTTCCTTTATAGTACAGTTTGAGATCAGGTATGGAGATTCCTCCGGAGCACCTTTTATTGTACAAGATTGTTTTAGCTATTCTGGGTTTTTTGTTTTTCCATATGAAGTTCAGAATTGAACTTTCAATGTCTTTAAAATATTGTGTAGGTATTTTGATAGGGATTGCATTGAATCTGTAGATTGCTTTTGGTAAGATGGCCATTTTTACTATGATAATTCTCCCGGTCCATGAGCAAGGAAGATCATTCCATCTTCTCAGGTCATCTTCAATCTCTTTCTTCAGAGTTCTGAAATTTTTTTCAAACAAGTCCTTCACTTACTTAGAGTAACTCCTAAGTATTTTATATTTCTTGTGGCTAATGTGAAGGGTGTGGTTTTCCTAATTTCTTCCTCTGCAAGCTTGTCATTTCTGTATAGGAAGGCTACAGACTTTTTTGAGTTACTTTTGTATCCAGCTAATTTGCTGAAGGTGTTTATCAGCTGTAGGACAGGAACAGTCATAGGGGAGGGAAATAAGGGGAAAATGGGAGGGAGGGAAGACTGGGAGGATACAAGGGATGGGATAACCATTGAGATATAACAAGAATAAATTAATTAAAAAATTAAAAAAAAATAAAATTGCCTCTTCAATCTGACATGAACTCTGGTACCCACAGTTTGATCACTTCCCCTTGGTGGGGGCGGCCAGGCAGGCACAGAGAGGAAGGGGATACAAGCTATCTTGCTGAGAACTGATAGGCTGTAGTCTGACAGAAGGGAAGGAGCCGCCCTGCCTCCCCCAGCTGCCCAAAAGTCAGAGGTCTAGGGGAGGGGAATAAGGTGGAAGAGGGAGGGAGGGGGATGGGGAGGATATGAGTTAGGTGATAACAATCAGAATGTAATTTGAATAAATTATAATAAATAAAAAATGAAAAAAATGGGGGCTGGAAAGATGGTTCAGAGGTTAAGAGCACCATCTGCTCTTCCAAAGGTCCTGATTTCAATTCCCAGCAACCACATGGTGGTTCACAAACATCTATGTGATCTGGTGCCATCTTCTGGCGTGCAGATGTAAATGCAGGTAAACATTGTATAAATAATAAAAAATAAATCTTAAAAAAAAAAAAAAAAAGAAAATATTGCCTCCTGTCCTATCCATTTTTCTGCCAACATCATAACTTAATTCTTCTTCTTTTTTCTGGTTTTTAGAGACAGGGTTTCTCTGTGTAGCCTTGAGTATCCTGGACTCACAATGATCCGCCTGCCTTTGCCTCCCAAGTGCTGGGATTAAAGGTATGCAACACCACGCCCAGCTAAGTTTTTTCACTTTTTCTGGGTTGCTGCTAAGAACCACCACCCAGCCATAACTTCATTCTTGACAAACTATCTCCACACATTCTCTTGTAAGTGTCAAAAATTATTGAAGACACTTACTGGTTAATTTTGTCATTATAGAATCTATTACTAGTAAGCTAAGTTATGATTGGATACGTGAAAGTGAGTATAACCTGCATTTAAGAAAAAAG
Organism: Acomys russatus; assembly: GCF_903995435.1. NCBI lineage: Eukaryota > Metazoa > Chordata > Mammalia > Rodentia > Muridae > Acomys > Acomys russatus. The sequence goes on along the minus strand of NC_067169.1, from coordinate 62,162,858 downwards.
ATAGGTGTATTTGAATTATTTTTCTACTTCAGTATTTGTACAGAAATATATATCATTCATTATATAAATAACATTTCAGTTGCATGTCGATTAACTCCCCCATTGTTTTTTTTATTAATTTATTCATATTACATCTTGATTGTTAGCCCTTCCCCTGTTTCCTCCCATTCTTCCCTCCCTCCCACTTCTCCCCTTCTCCCCTCCCCTATGTCTGTGATTGAGGGAGACCTCCTCCCCCTATATATGCTCTTAGAATATCGAGTCTCTTCTTGATAACTTGCTATCCTTCCTCTGAGTGCCACCAGGTCTCCCCATCCAGGGGACGTGGTCAGAAAACGGGCACCAGAGTTCATGTGAGAGTCAGATCTCACTCTCCACTAAACAGTAGAGAATATCCTGTTCGTCGGCTAGGTCTTGGTAGGGGTTCGAAGCTTACTGCCTATATTCTCCTTGGCTGGTGCCTTAGTTTGAGGAGGACCCCAAGATCCAGATCTGCCTGTCATAAAGTTCTTCCTGTAGGTTTCCAGGACCCTGTGGGTCCTACTATTTCTCCATTCTTCCATGCTACTCTCGCCTAAAGTCTCAATAGGATGTCCTCTCCTCTGACCCACTTTCTTGGTAAGTAAAGATTTTCATGGTACGTATCCCTTGGACTAGTGTTTTGATATAAGTGAGTATATACCGTTTGTCTCTTTTTGCTTCTGGGTGAACTCACTCATTATGATAATTTCTAGATCAATCCATTTGTCCACAAATTTCAGGAATTCCTCATTTTTAATAGCTGAGTAGTATTCCATAGTGTAAATGTACCACAGTTTCTTAGTCCATTCTTCTACTGAAGGACACTTAGGCTGTTTCCATGTTCTGGCTATTATGTATAAAGCAGCTATGAACATGGTTGAGCATATGTCCCTGTTGTGTGGTAGGGCATTTTCTGGGTATATTCCAAGGAGTGGGATGGCTGGGTCTTGAAAAAGCCCTATTCCCATTTTTCTGAGAAAGTGCCAGATAGCTTTCCAAAGTGGTTGTACTAGTTTACATTCCCAGCAGCAATGAAGAAGTGTTCCTCTCTCTCCACATCCTCATCAACATGTGGTGTCATTTGAGTTTTTGATCTTAGCCATTCTGATGGGTGTAAGATGGAATCTCAGTGTCCTTTTGATTTGTATTTCTCTGATGACTAACGAGGATGAGCATTTCTTTAAGTGTTTCTTGGCCATTTGATATTACTCTGTTGAGAATTCTCTGTTAAGTTCCAAGCCCCATTTCGCAATTGGGTTGTTTGGTTTTGTGGTGTTTAATTTCTTGAGTTCTTTATATATTTTGGATATTAAACCTTTTCAGATGAAGGGTTGGTGAAGATCTTTTCCCATTCTGAAGGCTGTCGCTTTGTTCTGTTGACAGTGTCTCCTGCCTTACAGAAGCTTCTCAGCCTCATGAGGTCCCATTTATTAATTGTTGACATTAAGGCCTGGGCTGTTGGTGTACTGTTCAGGAAGTTGTTTCCTGTGCCTATGTGTCCCAGGCTCTTCCCCACTTTTTCCTCTAACTGAATTAATGTCTCTGGTTTTAAGTTGAGGTCTTTAATCCACTTGGACTTGAGTTTTGTGCATGGTGACAAATAAGGGTCTAATTGCATTTTTCTACATGTAGACATCCAGTTAGACCAGCACCATTTGTTGAAGATGCTATCCTTTTTCCATTGAATAGATTTGGCTTCTTTGTCAAAAATCAAGTGAGCAAATGTGTGTGGATTCATCTCTGGATCTTCAATTCGAAGCCATTGATCCACCAGTCTATTGCTTTGCCAGTACCATGCTGTTTTAATTACTGTTGCTCTGTAGTACAGCTTAAGATCAGGTATGGAGATTCCTCCAGAGGATCTTTTGTTGTATAGGATTGTTTTTGCTATTCTGGGTTTTTTATTTCTCCATATGAATTTGAGATTTGATTTTCAATATCTTCAAAATATTTTGTAGGTATTTTGATAGGGATTGCGTTGAATCTGTAAATTGCTTTTGGTAAAATGGCCATTTTTACTATGTTGATTCTCCCAATCCACGAACAAGATAAATCCCTCCATCTTCTGATGTCATCTTCAATCTCTTTCTTCAGAGGTTTGAAGTTTGTTTTGAATAAGTCCTTCACTTGCTTGGTTAGACTTACTCCTAGATATTTTATATTGTTTGCGGCTATCGTGAAGGGAGTAGTTTTCCTAATTTCTTCCTCTGCCTGTTTGTCATTTGTATACAGGAAAGCTACTGACTTTTTTGAGTTTATTTTGTATCCTGCCAATTTGCTGAAGGTGTTTATCAGCTGTAGGAGTTCTGTGGTGGAATTTTGGGGGTCACTTATATACACTATCATATCATCTGCAAAGAGGGATAATTTGACTTCTTCCTTTCCCATTTGGATCCCCTTGATCTCCTTTTGTTGTCTTATTGCTCTGGCTAGAACTTCAAGAACTATATTGAAGAGATATGGAGAGAGTGGGCAGCCTTGTCTGGTTCCCGATTTTAGAGGGATTTCCTTGATTATCTCTCCATTTAATTTAATATTGGCTGTTGACTTGCTGTATATAGCCTTTATTATGTTTAGATAAGTGCCTTGTATTCCCAATCTCTCCAGAACTATAAACATAAATGGGACATAAATGGGTGTTGGATTTTGTCAAATGCTTTTTCTGCATCTAAAGAGATGATCATGTGGTTTTTTTCTTTCACTTTGTTTATATGATGGATTATATTGATGGATTTCCATATGTTAAACCATCCCTGCATACCTGGAATGAAGCCTACCTGGTCATGGTGAATGATGTCTTTGATATGCTGTTGTATTTGCTTTGCAAGTATTTTGTTGAGTATTTTTGCATCAATGTTCATAAGAGAAATTGGTCTGAAATTCTCTTTTTTCGTTGGGTCTTTATGAGGTTTAGGTTTCAATGTGACTGTGGCCTCATAGAAGGAATTTGGTAATATTCCGTCCATTTCTATCTTTCGGAATAGCTTGAATAGTATCGGTATTAGCTCCTCTTGAAGGACTGGTAGAATTCTGCACTGAAACCATCTGGCCCTGGGCTTTTTTTTGGTTGGGAGACTATCAATGGTTGCTTCTATTTCTATAGGCGAAATCGGGCTATTTAATTTGTTTATCTGGTCTTGCTTCAATTTTGGCAAATGGAATCGGTCGAGAAATTTGTCTATTTCCCTTGAATTTTCGAATTTTGTGGCATAAATAGCTTTAAAGTAGGTTCTTATGATTCGTTGTATGTCTTCGGTGTCTGTTGTTATGTCTTCCTCTTCATTTCTGATTTTGTTAATTTGGATAGTGTTTCTCTGTCTTTTAGTTAGATTGGCTAACGGTTTGTCTATCTTGTTAATTTTCTCAAAGAACCAGCTCTTGGTTTTGTTGATTCTTTGGATTGTTCTCTTTGTTTCTAATTTATTGATTTCAGCCCTCAGTTTGATTATTTCTAGCCGTCTACTCCTCTTGGGTGTTTCTGCTTCTTTTTTTTCCAGAGCTTCCAGATGTCTTGTTAAGTTGTTTATGTGGGATGATTCCATTTTCTTTTTAAAGGCACTTAATGCTATGAATTTTCCTCTTAGCACTGCTTTCAATGTTTCCCACAAATTTGGGTATATTGTTCCATCATTTTCATTGAATTTCAGGAAGTCTTTTATTTCTTCCCTTATTTTTTCCGTGACCCATGTGTCATTAAGTAGAAAGTTGTTTAGTTTCCACGTGTGAGAATGCTTTTTGTTATTTCTGTTGCTGATGAAGTCCAGCCTTAGACCGTGGTGATCTCATAAGATACAAGGTATTATTTCAATCTTCTTGTATCTGTTGAGGTTTGATTCATGACCAACTATGTGACCAATTTTAGAGAATGTTTCATGGAGTGCTGAGAAAAAGGTATACTCCTTAGCGTTTGGGTGGAAAGTTCTGTAGATATCTGTTAGATCAATATGATTCATGACATTGGTTAATGAGGTTATTTCCCAGCTTAGTTTTTGAATCAAAGACCTACCCTTGAGTGAAAGTGGGTGTTTAAATCTCCCACTATTAATGTGTGGGTATCGATGAGTGGGGCAAGCTTTGTTAATTAGTCGTATACAAATGTGGGAGCCCTTGTATTCTTAGCATAGATGTTCAAAATCATGATGTCTTCTTGGTTGACTTTACCTTTGACGAGTATGAAGTGTCCATCCTCATCTCTTTTGATTAATTTTGGTTGAAAGTCTATTTTATTAGATATTAGAATGGCTACCCCAGCTTGTTTCTTGTGACCATTTGCTTGGAATATTTTTCCCCAACCTTTTACTCTGAGGCAATGTCTGTTCTTGTGGTTGAGGTGTGTTTCTTGAATGCAGAAGAATATTGGGTCATGTTTATGCATCCACTCCGTTAGTCTGTGTCTTTTTATTGGAGAATTGAGACCATTGACGTTGAGAGATATTAATGACCAGTGATTGGTAAGTCCCTTCATTTTTGGTATTTGTAACAGTTGAGATTTTGTGGGGTTGTGATTTTGCAATGGTATATTTACATATTTCCTATGTAGTTTTGGTTGTAGTTTGACCAGTTGGGGTGGAGTTTTCCTTCTAGTAACTTCTGTAAAGCCAGATTTGTGGCTAGGTACTGTTTGAATTTGTTTTTGTCATGGAATATCTTGTCTTCTTTGTCAATGGTTATTGATAATTTTTCTGGATATAGTAGTCTTGCCTGGTATCTGTGTTCCTTTAGGGTTTGCAGCACCTCTGTCCAGGCCCTTCTGGCTTTCATGGTCTCTGCTGAGAAGTCAGGAGTAATTCTGATAGGTTTGCCTTCATATGTTACTCGGCTTTTTTCTCTTGCCGCTTTCAATATTTTTTCCTTGTTCTGTATATTTTGTGCTGTTATTATTATGTGGCGGGAAGATTTTCTTTTCAGGTCTATTCTATTTGGTGTTCTGTAGGCCTCTTGTATGCTCGTATGCATCTACTTCTTCAAATTGGGGAAATTTTCTTTCATTATTCAATTAAAGATATGTTCTGGGCTGTGGAGTCAGCTATCTTCTCTTTCCTCTATCCCAATTATTCTCAAGTTTCGTCTTTTTATATTGTCTTTTAATTCTTATATGGTCTGTGTCAGGACTTTTTCAGATTTAGCATTTCCCTGAATGGTTGTTTCCAGTTCTGTGATTGTATCTTCAAGTCCTGATATTCGTTCTTCCATTTCTTTCAATCTGTTAGATAAGGCCACTTCTGAGATGCTTGCTTTCTTCTTTGATGCCTCTTGATCACGTTTTTCTTCTGTGTGTTCTTGCATCATAGCTTCCATTTTTATCTTCATGTCTTGTACTGTTTTAATGATTTCTATCATCTGGTTATTTATATTTTTCTGAAATTCTTCAATTGCCTCTTTATATGACTCTTTTAACTCTTCAGCCCCCGTGTTTGCCTCCTCCTGCATTTGTTTACAGATTTTATTTGTTTCTTCCATTATCTTCTTCTTTACTAAGGACTTGAGGTCATTTTCTTGCCTATCCATTGCTGTTAGTTTCTCTAGGTTGTTTTCATTGGGAATGTTGGGATCCGGAGATGCCAAACTGTTTTGGTTTTTGATAGCATTCTTTCGCTGTCCTCTTGTCATTTTGATGGCTCTGATGTTGGAAGGTATTTTCTAGTGACCTTTGCTGGTTGAGAGTGGTTAATTGATGACTGATTATAGGTCAGGTGCTCTTGCCTGTGGGGGATCAGGGAGTATTTCCGTGGAACAGGTAGGTGATCCGGTTTCACTCCTGGTGATTTTCCTCTGCACCGTGGGCTCCAGGCTGAGCCAGCCAGAGTAGATATCTGTTTGGACTTTACTGCTGTAATTCAGATCAGCAATTTTGGGACCTAGAATAAGGTCCACACACAAACGTTCTGGTTGAGTAGGTTGATCCCAGCTGCCTGTCCTTCCTATGGTTTTGTAGTCAAGACCCCAGGTAGATCAGATCTTCTGGGGGTGTAGCTGTCTTTTAGCTCTGTCTCTATACCCTGTAGCAGTGCCCAACCTCTCGCAGAACTATATGCCTGGAGGGACCAAGGTCGCTCTTGGTCAGCAATTAGACACTGCAAGCATGACCTTCTTTTCATCTCCCGATAAAGTGAGAGTGCCTGCCTTGCTCGGGCCAGAATCCCCAGCTGGGCTCTCTCGTTTGGGGAGCAGGGAGCACAGGGCCAGTGCCTTGCGGCTGGGTGGTTAGTAAGACTGGGGTTGCAGAGCTTTGGCAGTTGCCCGCGGAACCAGATCTTGCCGCTGGGCTATGTTGATCCACTCACGCTCTAGGTCAGCAATTAGACACTGCAAACACGACTCATCCACTTCTCATCTCCCGATAATATGAGAGTGCCTGCTTTGCTCGGGCCAGGATCCCCAGCTGGGCTCTCTTGTTTGGGGAGCAGGGAGCACAGGGCCAGCCTAGCGGGGCTCTCTCATTCGGGGAGCAGGGAGCGCAGGGCCAGTGCCTTGTGCCTGGGTAGGAACAATAGGGTTGCAGAGCTCTGGCGGTCTTCCCGCAGGGCTAAGAAGTTCAGCTATCGCTCTAGGCAAGACCCACGTCTCCCGATAAGTCTGTGGAAGCAGTTCAAGCTGACATCTCACTGCCGCTGTTTGCAGGCACAGTCCACTGTGATTGGTGTTAGGTTGGGCCCTGGATGGCCAGCGAGCTGCAGTCCCACTTTAGCTGTCTCTGTTGGGTCCCGCCGCCTGTGTTTCCACTCACACTGCCCCATTGTTAGTTTCATCAAACACCTTGCTATTTAATCAGAAACTTATTTTTTATTAGTTCATTTTTACATGTTCCAGAAGACTGTCTTTTCCTTTTTGATTTATTAGTATTCTTATAGTTCATTTTTATTGTCAGATAAGTACTGTACATTATAACATCTACAAACAGGATTCTTTTTTCTAATATTTATAATTTGTTTGTGATGAGGATACTAAAGTTTCTCTCTTCTGATTTATTTTTTACTTACACGATACCGTATTTTTAACCATAATAACTATCTGTTTAGAACACCAGAATTAGTCCTTCTATCTGACAGCAACCCATTAACCAATCTTTTCTCACTGCATTATGGCATGTCAGTTATCTGTTCAGTCTTTAGCAGCCATTTTTCTGCCATCTAACACAAATTTGTTTTAATAGTCACCAAATCCATGCTTCAGATGGCTGCCTTAGGTTTCTTTGTTGAAAACCACATCTTTACAGAAATGACGTTCACCCCAAGTGTGGACCATATTTTAATTCCTAAATACAACCAGGTTGTGGTGTTAACTCAACATTAATAGAAACATTCAGATAACACAAGGCAACAGAGGAAAACAGGAAGCTAGATATAAAATATCAATATCGCTTTCATAAAAGTCTTTGTTTCTTTCACACCTATTCCAGCTATCATGCATCTTCCTTCTCACAAACAGGAGTCTTTTTAAAAGAATGTCACCTCCTGGGTCTACATGCTTTGCTTTCCCTGGCTGTATTAAAGGAAAGTGTATACACACTCTATGCTCTTAGTTCCTTTCCAAGTTGATTGACAGTGGTAATATTGACTTTTTTCAATTGACCTGTCCCCTTGGCCCAAGCAAAGCAATAAAAATAGTCATCTTAAATAATATTATGTGCAAGACTCAGACAGGCTAGATCTGGATATGTAACTAAACAATCCAATTCTTTCACAGCATTTTCCTCCATATTAGATCAAGAAATATCAGGCCAAAAAGATATACCCCCTCCTAAGGAAAAGGATTATTATATGCAATTGTGGCTAAATATATATTTTGGAAAGAAAATAAAACCTTACAAGGCAGCAGTCTCCTTAGAACACACACACACACACACACACACACACACTTTGCATTATAAAGCAGAATAGTCACCTGGAGTGTCTGCATTTGGTGTTATTTATGTAGTCCAATGCTTCCTTGAGAAGCTTTCTGTGGAAAAGCTTTACAATGCTGTTATTGAAATCATTCAACAAAGGAATCTCCATCCAAGAACAAAGAACAATTCCAATATCCTGAATGAGCTCCACATTCTTCAAGAATAGAGAAAACATTTATGTTCAGCCAAATTGGTTGGACCTCAACCAAAAGTTTATCAAAAGCCAATAACTCAATTCAGGCTGTATAATTACCAGGAATGCATTAAATGCAATTGAGACTGACATTAGAAATAAAGACTGCTCTCTCCACAAATGAAATTAAAGCTGGGCGAAGGGTTTAGCATGTACTATAGTTGCATGGTCCCTCAATATTTTAGGCAATGCCTTTGATGAAAATCTAGAAAAACCTGTTTTGACAAATGTCTAGTTTAGAGACTGCAGCCAGAAACTCTCAAACTTAAAGGATGTACCAGGATTTCATTATGTCTTATGACTCTCTCAGTGTGACTTTACAGAAGGAATCCTAAAGTTTTAATATGTACATGGATCTGAATAAATGTGTTATGTGAAATACCACATAATATACCTCAATTTCAAGATGGTTTAGGCCATTTAGGATGAAATTACATATGCTCACCTTTAAATTTAAGGATTTTTATTATTAAATATGTGTAGTTGAAAAAATATGATAAAACTTAGAGTTTTTCATCCAATTTCAGACTACATCTCAGAATGTTTGTGAAGATTCAGTAATCTTCAAGGACTAATAAAAAGGGTAAATTTAAAAGTCTCTAGTATTTTTTTCTCATGTAACAGAACTTCAAAGGTCATTGAAAGAGGAATAAAAGTGAATCCTTGAGGTGCATTTTGGTTTTGAAAAATAAACTTGAATCTTTAAAAATGCTGAGATCCGATTGCTGAATTGTTGACTGATTGACTCAGGATTATTAGATGAAAACCACAATTTCATTAGTGTGCTGATGGGTTGGTATATTGATGGATACAAAGGCCTGATGTCTGCTCTTAGGGTCCCATATTGACATTTACTGATTCTTAGTATGTTGAATTTCATCCTGACTCTCATTTGAAAAGTGAATGGCGTCAAAATTTTAAAAAGAATAAATGGCATATTTCTTTTTCTGTTTCTGCTTATTCTTGTATATCCTTATTAGAACTTATTTAAATGATGTTACTATATTCTTTAAAAAACAGAATTCAGCACTAAAGTGATTATGATGAACGCATTTCAGTGGTAGGTGCATGATTTATACACGAATATCATATTACTCCTACTCATTAATTATCCCATACTGATTGAATGATCCTTGTGGTTTAAATCCACACTATTTTAAATGCTTTATACCTGGCTTGCAGTGTTATTTTAAAGTATATAGAGCTTTAAAGAGGTATGACATGACTAGGTAACTCGGGGTATGTCCTTGACTATTAACACTTGCCCCTGGTTCTAGCCTTCTGTCTGCCTTTTCATGTCCTTTGCCATATAAATAAGCTGTCACCACAGCCTTTTGCTCCCACAGTACAAAATTATTCACACTGCCTCCCATGCCATGATAGACTGTGACTCTCTAAACCCTTGAGTCAAAATAAGTCTTTCTTCCTATTTAAGCCTTTGGAAAAGGATTAGGATTAGGTAGACTCAGAATGGTTGAAATCCTATGATTGACTCGTGGTTGTTTAATTGCTTCTTTTAGGTATTTTTGTATAAGAATGAGAAATAATAACTAACTGCATAACTGTCCAAAGAATTGATTATATTCTTTGAATAGTAGCCCCCACAAACTTTGAATTTTCTAAGACCAAAAATATTCCCAGGCAGGAGACAAATATGGAATAATGCCAGTGGGAAAAGCTATAGTAGTAAAAACTAATTGAAGCGAAGAAATATGATTCCCTGGACAGCAACTGGCAGATAATTTTTTCTAACCCTACTAGTGTTTGTCATAGAAATCACATAAATAGTTGCTACTTTATAAAGCATTTTATAATGTAGTACATTGTCAATATAGATGAAACTATTTGTGAAATCAAGTTTTATTTAGGAATTGTGATAGGTTGGAGGTAGATTTTCATCTATCTGGTCCAAATGTTTATGAACTTCATTTTGATTTGCAATGGATAGTTGAAATTTCCTTTATTTTAGGAGATTGAAACATGAATTACAAATTTCCCAACTTAAAAAAAGGTTCGTCTTGAGATAATATGTATAAGTAACATTACACAGGCCAAGCAGGTTATATTTTGAAATATATGTATATATATATATACATATATATCGGTATATATAGATATGTATATTTGTATATATAGATATGTATACATATGCATATAACAACAATCAATGAAAAAATAGGTCATGAATTTGAAAGAGAGAAAGGAGAGGTATATTGGAGGGTTTGAGGGGAAAGGGGGGAAATGATATAATTATACTATAATCTTTTTTTAAATTTTATTTTATGTGCATTTGTGTGGGGACAAGGGTGTCAGATTCCTTGGAACTGGATTACAGACAGTTGTGAGCTGTCATATGGGTGTTGGGAATTGAACTCCGGTCCTTCAGAAAAGTACACAGTGCTCTTAACCTCTGAGCCATCTCTCCAGCCCCAATTATACTATAATCTTAAATATAAAAAATAAAATTTAAAAACTCAAAGGCTATATTACTTTACTCGTGAACTCTAATAAATATTAAATGAAAATTAACACCCATGTTTCATTCCTCAAAAATTAAAATGCAGTATGCAAGATATTACCTGGATAACAAAGATACACAAGAAAATGTAATTAGAGCCCACATTCATGACGAGCATAGATACAATGATCCTTCACAAAATCCTAGAAAACTGCATTTGACAATATATTAATATAAAACTCAAACAAATTTGACAATGAGAAGAAATATGCTTTTTAAAATTGCTTTCATTTGTTTAGATTATAACATAAACTTCCCCCTTTCCATGTATTCCCAAATACAGACATATAACCTGCTCAGTTTGTGTAATGCTGCATATATATGTGTTTCCAGGGCTGGGTTACTGATATCCAGTTTCAGTTCAGAAGTGACCAACTTATCAGTATATGGACAAAAGGTAGGTCATTGGCCAAAGATCTGAAAATGTTTTTACAAAGAATTTCTGTTCTATAATAGATATTATTTGATGTACATCTAGAAATGTTCTTTGACTTGGCAACACTTACATAATTCATAAGACTTTAGATTTGAGACACCTTATGGCATTTCTCTAATCTTATTCATATATCATATGCTCTTATATTCATATATTAAGTACTTTAATTATAATTCCTGTCAGGAACCATGTACATCCTGTTAATGTCCAGGAATAGCTGCATACTGACCACTCAAATGCCAGACTCAGACTGATGGAAGTTTATTTGACAGCTGAGCAAAACTGACCAGTCAGCGCGACAGCCTGTAAATTTAGACTGTGACACTGGTAACAAGAACTGACCAGTCAGGGCCACGGTTGGAACTCTCGAGTCAGACTGTGACATTGGTCTGCTTATATTGCAGGCTTTTTATAAGAAAACTGGTAGCCAGGTAACAACCAGGTTACCAGGTGGGAAGCAAGGGGGAGGGCAGCATTACCTCATTTTGATAGTTAAATACAAGAAGAATCGATTTGATTCTGAGCACAATGTAACCAGGTTGCTAGATATAGCATTTTAAGATGATTGGCTGGGATTTTATGCTGAGAGCTCTAGAAGGCTTTCCAGCTCTCTGGGAGTAAGGATCACAGCAGGATGTTTTGGCCTTAACTCTATTAGAACATACATTTATCTTTAACCCAAGCAGAACATATATCTATCATCTATTATTTTATTCTAAGCAGCAAGCATTGAACCTCCCTGGCTTTAGGCACATAGGGCCTGGAGAACTAGAACTTAACTTCACCTTATAGACAAAATAGAGACTTGGAGTCAAAATGGTTTCTGATATGCTGAGAGCTGGTGTTAACAGAGGAGCTACAGATATGCTAAGAACTAAAGTAGGTCTTAATGGAAGGGCTATAAAGTGTAAGCACATTAAACAGGTTACAACAATCATTAAGTATCTACTGTGGTAACAATTCAATGATTTGTAGAGCAATTGCTTGCATTTAGATACTTAGACAAAGTCTCTGTGTGTCTCTTTCTCTCTTTCTCTCTGTCTCTCCCTCTCTCTATATATGTGTGCATATGTACTTTTGTGTGTGTGTGTGTGTGTCCCCATTGTGGTGTCTTCTTCAAAACATTATTAACTTTATATGAAGTCTTAAATAAATGCTGCTTTTGATTGAGAGCTATATCTTTTATTGTGCCAATGTTTATGCGTTAATAAGTTCACATAGCTGAAAGGAATTTTACCATTAAGATTTCTGAGGTGTATTTTGTTATCACATTTTTCCTCACAGTTCTAGATAGTATTAATTTATTAATATCAATCATAGTCCTTGCTTCACAGATAAGAAAACTGAAGCATGATGATGAGGTTAAGAGACTTAGCAAAGATAGAAAAACTCCATACTAGATGTGCATCAGTGAATGCTTATGCTTTAAAATATATCTTGGATGCAAAATGTTTTCATGTCACTCATGGTTTTGTATTTTATGTATTATAGTGCTGTGTATAACAGTGATTTCAGTAAGTCATCTACAGTACTGCTATTGTTTTATCTGTGCTAATTTTAACATTGCTTATGGCTAACACTCCTTCCAAGCAACCAGTAAAGCTTAGTGTGGGTTGCATAATCACTCAAAATAGAGTGTTACACTATATGCAAAAAGAAAATAAAGCACAATTGTACTCCTAAAAGCCACAGCAAACAGGATGATATTTGGCCTCAGAATATTTTTACTGTAATAAAACCGCAGTTTGCACTTTATCTGAAGACTGTGTATTAAAGAGAGCAGCTATTTTATTTCCTTTCCTTTCCTTTCCTTCCTTTCCTTCTTTTCTTTTTTTTTTTTTTTTTCAAGACAGAGTTTCTCTTTGTAGCCTTGGTTGTCCTGAACTGGCTTTGTAGACCAGGCTGGCCTACAACTCACAGAGATTCACCTGCCTTTGCCTGCCAGAGTGCTGGGATTACAGGCATGCACCAACACACCCTGCTAGCCATTTTCTTTTTAATTAATTTTATATTAACTGTTTTACTTTTTGAAACTATAATTTAATTACAACATTTTTGCCATCTCTTCCTTTTCATTTATTCCATTGCTCTTTCTCAAATTGATGCCTGTTTTTCATTAATTGTTGTGACATACATAATATATGTTAAGAAATGCTAAATATGACCTACTTAGTTCATATGTTATTTAAAAAAATAAAATAGAATCTAGACCCCTATCTGTTCAGATGTAGCTGATGAACAATTCATTCTCCAAGTCGCTGTGTGTTGTGAGGCAAGGGAAAGGAGGGGGAACAGGAGCGAGGACTGCCCCTGACAAGAACTCTGGTGCCTGAGATTTGATTACTTCTCCTTGGCAGGACAGCCTTGTGGCACACAGAGGAAGGGAGAAGCAGGCTATCCTGATGAGACCTGTTAGGCTGTGGTCAGACGGTGGGGGAGGAGGTCCCTTTCTGTCAGGGGTCTAGGGGAGGGGAATAGGGCAGAAGAGGGAAGGAGGGTGGAATGGGAGGATATGAACAAGGGGATAAACAATCAGGATATAATGTGAATGAATTATAATAAGTTAAACAAAAAACAAACAAAAATCTGATTCAGCAATCAGTCTATTTCATCTACATTCAGAAAACATGAAATCAGAATCTACAATTAGAAAAAGTACCTGCTGGCTTCCAAGGCACATGTAGTATAAGGCAGAAAATCTCATTCTTGAAGGTTCTGAGTCTCCGCGATTGGTACTAGAGTATGGTCAAGCCTATCTCTAAATTTCACTGTCCAGAATACAAAGAATAATATATTAAGACCTGAGCAGTTTGACGACAGAGAATTATGGAGGCCTATATGACCAAAAAACTGAGATAAAATGTTATGTGTTATTGTCATATTTGATTGTTTGTATTACTCAGGAAACAGCCTATGCAGAAATTATTTTCAATAGCAGCTACATAAAACTCATTTTTTAACCTTGTAACTGATAATTAAAACCCAAGCAGCATATTTGAAGTTACTACTCTTTTATCCAATTTGTTCAGAGTAAAAGAAAGATATTAAATGGCAACGGAGCTTATCTGAATAAAGCTGATGTCACTTTGATTTACTTTAGATGTCTTAGTAAACTCTCTGGAGATTAGTGTGTGTGTGTGTGTGTGTGTGTGTGTGTGTGTGTGTGTGTGTGTGTGTGTGTGTGTGTGTGTGGCTTGGGAGCTGATTCAGTGTCTCGATCTGATACCTGATATTTTATATGTGTGATGCTAGGAGACAGCAAGAGTTAGCCTGTGACTGTACATATATTTAACACAGGTGTGTATTATTCACAAATTCTTCTACCTGTATTTTCTTCTTTATAACCCCAATTCTGAGAATTAAGGCAGGAAATTAGCTTCTTTAACACAATTGTGGCCTCATCTCATTTCCCTGTCTTAAAAGAGATTCCATAATCCATTGCTCTGCGTCAGGAAATTGCTTAATAGAATTTATATTTGCTACTGAAACAACCGCCAACATTTTCAAAAGAGACTTCACTCAAAGAGCATCTATATATATCATTTGTGTAGGCAGAGAAGGCTGAAGGAGTGAGTGTGGGAGAATAGAATTGAATGGTAAGAGATCCAGTGGCAGTATAACAGAGAAGACACCACCTTGCTCTTGGAGTTCAAATCTTGCTTCTGTCAATTACTAAAATAAACCTTTAAGAAATTCATTGTTAAATTTGATAAGTAGAAACTATTTCCATGATAACTCTCAATATTGCAACAGCAACAGTGGAGGTAGCATAACCACATTTGAGAAGCTGCAGGTTGATAGATCCATGGTAGGGATACTAAACTTTGCTAGTATGTAACCCTGGACAAGGTAGTGCTTGCTGTTTTCTTAAACAGTGGAGGTGATAATCAATGTACCATTGTCACTAAAACCAGAGGTTCTGAAATGAGGCTATCTTCTTGAATCCTACTCTCAACCAAGTTTTTAGTCAAGTTACTCAATATCTTGAAGCTTGTATCTTCACCTGTAAAAGTAGAAACAATAATGATCTGTATGTCACAGTGGTTTGAAAAACAAATGAGAGAACAATGTTTGGTATGTGAAAACCATTCAATATATATATATATTCAATATATATATACCTGGAACTGTACATGCTAATGAAGATTAGTAAACACCCAATTTCAAGATTTTTTTTCTTTCCACACTTAACACTCAACTTCGAGATCAAAATCAATGTGAAGGAGAAGAAAATCACCAAAAGAGGCAAAGAATAAACTCAACTTTACTCATATTTCACTTTCTGTGTTTCCATCCAGTTGTTTTCCATGCCACCTTACCCTCATTTGAACATAAGTTCCAGATTGTGGGTAAGTAGGCCAATATTACTGTATGCTGCTTTTTCTCTGGAAGGCAGGTTGCTTACTCAGCAGCAAAATTGAAACTGCTTCCTGTGCCTAAGTATTTGTGTCAGCATCAAAATTGAAAATATTCCTTGTCACCCACACTACTGTCAGCACGGGTTGGGGGTGGGAAGCAGAGGAACATAATTTCAACACTAACGCACATATCAGGATGATTTACCTATCTGTTCTGCTTCACTTTCATCTCAGCTCTCAGAGATTCATTCATCAATATTTTATTTACACACACATATCATCTTTTTACACTGTTTTTCTCCACACTGCCAGGTAGCTTTGTTGTGTGCATCCTGTTCATCAAGGAGAATGAGAATGAGACACAATATTGGAATTTGGGTATGGTTTCAACAAATAATGAGTCAGACTAAAGTAAATGTTTGTCCTCCCTTGAGGAAATGCAAAGCAGTGACCAAACAAAAGAACAAATGATTAAAATTAGAAACTTTGCTCATATCATGCCACAACATTTAATGCAGTGTTAAATGTACTGTTAAAATACCTGGTGCATGAAATTTCTTCCACTTCCAAACATGAGTCATTTAATAGTCTAGTATTACTCTTAGCTGGGCCATTCTCCATAACATCCAGTTTTACAAAAGAAAATAGCACAATTAGCCTGAATAGACCTAGCTATTTTTTTTAGTCATAAAGGATTTTACTTAAAGACATAATTTGGTTAGAAAGACCATTTGGAAGTGGTTAAGAGTTCAGAAATATGAATTTAGACTTCAAATCTTTTGGATAATAACTATTTTAACTTTTAATGACTCATTTTGTTCATCTGTAATTGCTAAACAAGTGAAAGAATTAAATGTCACATACTGGAGAGTTTTGTTGCAGAATTAAATGATAATTCAGAAGTATTACCCGGCACAATGCCCAACATAAACTCCAAATGAAGATGACTTATTTTTGTGGTAAAAATAAAAACTTGAGATGGCTAAGGAAGTATTTATTCTTTCTTGCATTTTTCTGTTTCTGTGAGACCCTTTACTATATTATTCAGGTTTGCTTAATGGATAAAGGTGCATGATGTCAGATCTGATGACCTGAATTCAACTCATATGGTACAAGGAGAGGACTGAGCCCCCACAACTTGTCCTTTCACACACACACACACACACACACACACACACACACACACACACACACACACACACACACCCCAAACAGACACGAACACGTGGATTTTTTTAACAAATCAATACTGAATGGTGAGGAAGAAACAGAATTGAGAGAGCAGACAAATTGGTACTCTGGTACTCGAGCTACCATAACAAAATACCAAAACACCAAGTAGTGTAAGAGAAATCTATTTTCTTAAATATGGAGACTGGAAAGGTCTATAATCAACTTTCTAGTAGGGTTTAGTTTGGCTTGAGATCTGGCATCTTGCCGTATACAGAATGGTTTGTCCTTGTGCCTTTTACTCTGAACACTTACAGAGGGAAAACACAAGTCCCTACATGTTTCTTCTTAGGACACTGATTCTGTCAGATTGAGGCCACATTTATTAAGTCACTGACTTTAATTGTCCATAAAGCCTATCTCCAAATGTAGTCACAATGGAGGTTAAGATTTCTGTATATAAACTTTGGGTTGGGAAACATTTTTCAGCTCACAACTTATTACCAAATCAATCATTTACTGCGTTTCTTCTGTTTCTGTCTCTGTCTCCCTTTGTAGGAGCCCTGGCTGGCCTGGAACTCTCACAGATACTCTCCTGCTTCAACTTTCCATACGCTGAGATCTATTTTTACTTTAAAAATTTTAAGACAGGGTCTCACTAAGATGTCTTGATTGACAAAAATCTCCTGCTGCAGTCCAGGCAGACTTCAAACTTGAAAACCTCCTGACTAACCCTTGACAGTAGCTGGGATTATAGACATGGGTCTATGAACATCTGGGTTGACTAGGTCTGCTGAAAGAGGTCTCCACGTTATCTTAAAATTCTAGGTGAAAACATGGGTGACAGGTAGGAGATCAGTTGCAGTACTGTATTTGGAACAAAAATATTTCTGAAGAAATGAATATCAGATTAGTGCATATCTGAATGATACTCCACAGGCTATATACTAGAAAGGCTGAAATTCCATAGAGACCTCAGATCCAAAATAAAAGAAGACTAGTAGAATTATAATGTGGTGAAGTATCTTCGAAGATTGGTCTAGAGACATTGAGGATTTTTTAGTACATGCTAATTATATATAACATATTTTTATTATATATACATAGACAATGTTTCTTTATTACATTTGCCTCCCGTTACCCTCTCTTGTCCTTTCCCTACTCTGCAAGAGTTCCTCCTTCCTTCCACATTTCAACCTTCAAAAGCTCTCTTTAACTTTCAGTGTGTGTGTGTGTGTGTGTGTGTGTGTGTGTGTGTGTGTGCGCGCGTGCATGCATCCCAGTAAATTTCATTAGGGTTATTTACAGAATAAGGATTTATTTATCACTCCAGTACAGAAGATCATTTTTGACTACATAGTAAACTCAAGACCAGTGTGGGCTAGGTGAGACTCTGTCTAAATAAATAAACTAATTGATTAACTAAAAAAAAAAAGGATTTATTTATCAAAGCATGGTACCTTTCCTGTGGCTATAGCACAAAATAAAATGGCTCTACTTTGCCCATCTACAACTACGTGCATATAAACTTCATAGAGGAGTGCCCCTTTACTTTACATGAGAAGATGTTGACAGGCCCAATCTTGTACAGGTATTGTGCAGATAATCTCTAATGATCTGAGTATAAGAGTATAGCAGCCACATTATACCCAGAACTCAGACTCAGGTTTCTGCTCCATTCATTTTTCCAGCTCTTACATTTATTCTACCATGCTCTTCATGGTATTTCTTGAAACTTGAAGCGGTGATGGTAGTTTAGATGTCTCATTTATGTTTGAGCATTAGTTCCTTATTCTCAGCATTTGGATCAATTATGCTCCACTGCCATTATGGCTGTCCACTCCAAAAGCAGCTTCTCTGACAAACATGAACAATAAAGACAAGTGTAGGTATTTCAAACGCAATTTGATTGGCATGTTGTGTCCATTTAGCAAAACTGCAGAAGTAGCTTCCCTTTCTAGGTAGGCCCTATGACCTCACTAGCTATGGAGATTTACAGTAGCAGATGTAAATTCCAGTCTGAGCAATAGGAAATAAGTTAGACTTGTCTACTAGATTTTCCTTTTAGGGTCTACTTTTAACCAAATATTAAAAAAAATTCATACTTAAAAATAAAAGAAAGTAAAAGTTGTATAAAGAATTGATGTTTAAAAGAAAAAGAATTGCTGTATACTCCCTATTCTGATGTGTCTGTTGACATCTTGTTTTTTTTTTTTCTCTATAACATACAGACACAGAAACAGGCATTGCTTTATTTAGACAATGATAAGACATACAAACCATTATCCTAGGAATATGATACAATTCTTTTTATAATAATATATGTTTCATATTCAATTCTTTTCATTTGACCCAATGTGTTCTTTATAGAATGCCACGCTTCAGTTGAGAACCTAGTCTAGACTTGGTGCCATGTATGTTTGCATACCTCATTAAGTTCTTTATATTAAAGCTGTTCTAACATGTCTTCTTTTCTATTGATCAAAATGTTGAATTAATTATCTAATGTATCATTGCTATTTCTTTTATCACTTTTATTAAAAGTATATAATTAATACTTTTTGCTGACAAACCACTTTGAGACTAGGTGAATTTGATGGTCTTCATGGAAGTTGACCTCAAGATCAAGATTCTATTGGTGATTTTTAAATGATTCTGCCTTTGTTATTATAATTCTAAACTACAGGGATTTCAATTATGCTACTTTATACACACATAACATATTCTATTTTAGGCAGAAGCCCTTCTTCCATGTTCATGTATATATTTTCTATTACTACCAGTAGAGGTTCATGAATTTTTTCCTTTGATTTACTTATTTTGTTGTCCACACTGTCTTAGATTTTCCTGTGAAATGTGTGTCCTCTTCACATGCACCCAATAACAATTTTGATGAAGAGGCCTGGTGTCACTCAGAGGAAGGATAGCAGGCTACCAAGAAGAGACTTGATACCCTATGAGCATATACAGGGGGAGGTAATCCCCCTCAGTCACAGTCATAGGGGAGGGGAGTAAGGGGAAAATGGGAGGGAGGGAGGAATGGGAAGATACAAGGGATGGGATAACCACTGAGATGTAATATGAATAAATTAATAAACTATTAAAAAAAGAATTGTAGTCAGAGTATATGAAGATATTCCACACTTATTTTGTGTCTGCCCTATTTTGGCCCTAGAATGAGCCAGTTCTCCAATTAGCCCCGAGAAATGACATTTTGCTGTTGTTGTTGTTCTTTGTGTAGTTATTGTTACATGTTTTGAGCAAGCCTAAGGTCTAAAATATAACTATTGTATTGTCATTTTGTTTTCCTCCATAATTTGATGTTTCAATGATATTTGAAAAAGAAATATCCTCTCCCACTGTGGAAAGAGATGGTATAGTTTAGTTTCATTGTCAAGTCTGTCTTCTTACTGTATTATAAATATCTAAATTTTTGCTATTGTTAATTTGTTGTGTGTCATAAAATGAGTAAATGTATAGCACTGAATATATTTGTGTAATATGTATAATACACAATTTATTAGAATATATGGTGACACATTATCCATTTATGTCTATATCCAGCTAAGAAAATCGAACCCAAGAGAAGCTCAAGTAGCTTTCTCTGCAGGATTGAAAGACCTGGAAAGTATGCTTAATTCCTGCTCAAGCTGACAATTCTTCCTCACTTTATCTTGCACCATAGAATAAATCTGTAACAGTTATAGAGTTTTGTTAGTATTAAGACACCTGGCAGCCCTTTTTTTCTATTTCTCAACATTTTATGTTTATCATTGTCTTGATAACTCTTTAATAAAATACTCCTTTAAATATTGGATCTTTCTCAGCTTGTCTTTTTACTTTTTGTATTGTTAATTGATGCATAATGATTATATATATTTACAGGATAGAGTGTGATAGTTCAATTCATGAATTCAATGTAAAATGATAAGATAAGGGAAATTATCATATTCATTATCTCAAATATATATGATTTATTTGTATTAAGGACAGTGAATATCCTCTCTGCTATCCATTTCTGTTCATTGCTGTCAACCATAACTATCTTGATATATAATAAGCATCAGAACATTAAAAATAAGAATGTGTGATAAAATAATAAAGTGCATAAATGAACGCATTTCACGTCTTTATGATTATATCATATGGGTTCCATATCCTTGGAAGGAGACACATGACAAAAAGCAAAAAAGTATAATTTTTCTATGTTTAAGAATACTTTTCAGTGAAACTTTTATGTAAATAAATAACTTCGATGTTTTGTGGTACTGCCTATGGTTCGTGGAATATTGTGTGTCCCCAATTTGGAAGAGAAAGACTTGTTACAAACCAACTCCCTAGACAAGTAAAAACTCTGTATGAAACCATTTAGTTGTAGCAGACCTTTTTTCCTAAAGCAATCTAATAGGAAGTGAGGATGGGAATGCATCACTTATGGGATGGCAGAGCAACTGTGATTTTGTTGATGAAGTGCCCTAACCACAACATTTCTGGCTCTAAGAATAGTCCATGCTAACAATAACTATCTTTTCTGAAGCTATGAGGAGCTACGAAAATGAATATGAGCTCATTCCCACATAGAGATGAGAAAGTTCCATTTCTAGGGCATCATTTTTCTCGGTACGAGAAGAGAATAGCCAGGCAATTCAGAAAGCAATGAAAAGGGGAGGTTTGAAAGTTGCATGAACACTGACATGTGTCCTGGCTTCAGCCAGCCCTCTAATCTTTGGGAGGAATTCAGTGACATTCACAGGAAATTAAAATTTCAAAGAATGAATTTAGTTGTATAGTAGAGAATATGCTACAGTCGAAACAGACTATTGCCATCTGATTGAAAATATCATTATTAAGTTCAATTTTTTGCTTCGTAACTTTTTGTGGAAAACAATGTAAAATGTAATTCATAAAATACAACATTTGGTTGTTTTGTTTTCTAGTTTTGAGTTATAAAAACCCAGCAATATTCATCTTAGCAACTTAAATCTTAGGAATTTAGGCTGTGTGAACAAAAACCATGCTTTAGTTAGCATGTCTGATGTGACAGTTCACCTACTGAGAAGCATAAACTGACCCCAGGAACCTATTAGCTGCTTCTACAGTTGTGCATAACAGATATAGTTGGGATTAATTTACACAATAACTTTGTTTCAGAACAGCACATTTTTCACTGTCATCCTTTTATTTGAAAGATTAATTAAGCAACTTCATGCTAGCAAAAATTAGCCTAAAGACTCACCATAATATGAGGAAAGTTCCTTTGGTATGATTTATGGGACAAAAATGATATTACAGTCATGTTTCATAACTCTAGAGCATGTTTTCAGGTCCTATACCACTTACTACTGGAACTCTCATTTAGATATGCTTCTGATTCCCCACACTTATAAAAACCAAAAATATACTCCTTTTCCTTCTAAAATCAGATTCTTCTGCTATCTACTTGGGACTAAAAGCATCAACATCTCAATGTTTGTCATTTTTATGAATAAAAATTTAATTGAAATACCATCTTCTTTTTACAGTATCCTTAGCTCGTAGACCCATGGCCACTGATTTGGTTCAACTGATTGCTAATATAGAAAGATAGCATAGATTAGTTAGATAAGGTCTTTAAAAACCTCAGAGACATGCAGAATCTGGTGTTTAAAATGTTTTCATTATTTTAAAGATTCACTAACAATAAGACAGATTAACTCCTGGCAACACCCAGCCTACCTCAAACAGAATGATGAGCATCAAAGAACCTCCTTATGGAGATGGCTGCAAATGTGGCAAACAAGTCCCTGGGCAAAATATTCTCATATCTACCACAGACAGAATTCTGCCTTAAAATGGGCAAGCTTGGATGCAGGCAGTGTCCACAGCTAAACTCTGCCAAGACAGGGTAATCAAGTCCTCCATGGTTCCTGCCTCGCAAATAAGTCTGGCAGAGATATTAGGCCAGAAGGCTGAAGATGATGCTCCAACATTATAGAGAGTGTTAGGTGACTATTCAGGTAGAAAACTGTCTCTGTCATCTTTTCATTTGGAAAGCTACGAACCTGCACTGCTGGCATACTCAGGTAATCATGTTTATTCTTTCTCAAGTCTCTGATGGAGTTGAAAACCAGGAAGCTTAGTTTTACAATGAAGCTTAGTTGTTTAGGAATTAAGATGCTTTTAGGTCTAGATAGGCGTTTTAAGTTGATAATGACAAGATGTGATGGAGATTCATTTACATTCAGAACTTTAGACTCACCAAGATAGGAAAGATATTTTCTTCAAGGCTGTCAAATACAAATAACCAAACACTAAGAATGTGCAACATTTATATAATTCTTAATTGTGTCATGGTTCTTCTTGCTATAGGTAGTTTATTGTATATATTTATAATAATATAAATGTATATGTAAAAAGAGACTTTTTTTAAAAGAAAAGAAATATAGACCACTCTCAAATGCAGATTTTGCACTCATCAAATCTCTTCTGTTTATGCACATTTGTTTCATACTCTACCTAATGGAAGAGTGAAATATTATTCAAAACCTCACAAAGCAATATACCAAGTTGCTCAGATTACAGAGTGATGTTAGAATGTTGCCACTACAATGAAATTCTATTTCTCAGAAGCTTTATGGGGAAATTGTAGTAGTGTGTCAGAACAAAGTCCTTTGTTCCTATTCATTTATCTATTTCTTATCCTCATCACTAAGTCAAGAATTAATTTACTATGATTTTAGAAAAGAAGTTGAGCTTGAGATCTGTTCAATGTTAAAGAGAGGATGTTATGCCTTAAGCATGATACACTCTAAAGACAATGAAGGATGCAAATCTACTCTCTCAAAGGATAATGAAGAGCCATTGTTACTGTGCAGGACATCTGTCTTTGTCAATTATATTTAGGTACCTAGCATCCCCTGCTGGATCTAAGCAGTATTCAGTATAAGAAATTTTGGATGTTGGGACTAAAGGCACCCAATCACACATTAATGGACATAAAATAAAGCTTATTACTCATATAGTAAAATATAAATAAGTGATCTTCAAGTGGAAAAGCACACAAGTGTTTCAGAGTAAAACAAAAACACATAGGCTTTGTTTATTAAATGTAGTTATCATGTGTGGACAGGATTAGGAGAAGTAAGTTTACTAATATCAAGGAACAGGAATGTGAGTCATCTTATCAGTTTTCCCAAGTGCGAAACAAGACCAAACAACAACAACAACAACAACAACAACAACAACAACAACAAAGGTTTAGGGACTTGAAAACTCTCATTGGTCAAAACAAATAAAACCGACAGCCGGGCTTGGTGGTGCACACCTTTAATCCCAGCACTCGGGAGGCAGAGCCTGGTGGATTGATGTGAGTTTCAGGCCATCCTGGTCTACAAAGTGAGTCTAGGACAGCCACGGCAACACAGAGAGACGCTGTTTCAAAAATTCAAAAACAAAAAACCAAACCAAACCAAACAAAACAAAACAAAACAAAACAAAAAAACCCAAACCAAACCAAACCAAACAAACAAAAAAAATAGCAACAACAAAAAAGAAAAACAAAACAAAGCAAAAAACTGTCTTTAATTTATCACAACTGACAGGTAACTCAGGCCTAAAGTTTTCTGTTTTGAATTTCAATTTGCTTTTATATTCTTAATCTCTAATTAAAATGCTATAATTAATATTAGTAAACTTTAAATTAGTATTGAATCAAATAGTTTCAGAAGGAATGAGAGAGATGAGAAAATAAGACAGTAGAGCTTGAGGGTAAATGTTAAAATATTCTATTAAGATCTCTGAGTAATATAATTTTCTTCTGATTTCTTGGTTTGAGTAGTAGATTTAATATTTCTTGATTGACTTTTATAGCCATACTTTGTTGTAGAGTCATGTGAATACTATGGAAATCTCCCTTTGTTTTCAGAGTATTTAGAAATATATATCAAAAGCAAATGTTTAGATAACACTTAGAATTTTATTAAAGTGAATAGTAAATAATTTAAATAATACAGACAATAAATTCACTAAATATTCAGTATACAAAATCAAAACACAAAATACCATTGAATTTCTGTCCATTAATAAAGAGTAATCTTAAAACGATTAAGAGTACAATTCTATTTACAATGACACATAATGTAGTAAAAAGAATAAAGTACTTAATAATAAATTGAACAAAGAAGCACAAATTTATTTAGCTATAAAATCCAAGAAGGAAGCTTTAAATAAGTTTAAAAAATGATTTCTTTAAGAATATTCAGGATTAATATTGTAAAGACATTCACAATACCTGTATTAATCTACGTTACATAGAAAAAGTAGCAAGTGTGTGTGTGAATATATGTGTTGTATTTATTATGAGGAATTGAATTGAGTGTTTATTAGAGCTTACAGAACCAATATGTGCAGTAAGCAAGCTGGATGCCCAGGAGAACCAATGGATTTCTATGACCTAGAGAAAGTCCAAAAGTCTACAAAATAGAATGATTGATAGTGTATGAGTCTGGAAGGCTCATGTCACAGTAGCATCAGATTGTCCCTGCAAGCAGGAAAAAACTGATAGACCAGCTTGAAGGTAGCTGGGAAAGAAAAGTTCCATTTTGGTCTTCTTTTATTTACACTGTCAATATACTTGGCATGGCTTACCCACATTAGGAAAGTCTGCCCACATTATGCAGTTTTCATATTCAAATGCCCATACTGTGAGCACCATCACTGACAATCAGAATAATGTTTTGAAAACCCAGATGACATAGACTAGTGACCATTACATAAACCAAAGCAATCCAAAGGCCCAATGTAAGCCAATACAATTTCATTGTATTTTAAAAAAGAAATATGAAAAAGCCTAAAATTCAGGTAGAATCTCAAGGAACTTCAGATAATCAAAATAATATTGAATAAAGAATGACCTCTGAGTATAAACATTTCCCAATTTTAGCCCTTACTAAAAAACAATAGAAATAAACTATGGTTTTGACAGAAAAACAAAAACAAAAACAAAAACAAAAACAGACAGACCAATAGAGTACAAAAACGACCTTACAAATAAACTCTACTGTATATTATCAAATAGTCGCTGGAAAGGGTATTTTAAAAATCACATAACTGAGGATCCAAGATGGCGGGGAGCAGTGTGGACCGCGTTTGGAGGCTCCAGTGAACAATTCAGAGAATTGCACAGATTTCTGAGCCAGGAACACCGAGGTCCGAACATCACGGCAGCGGGAGTGCTCCAAGGTTCAGAGGGACCAGGGTGCGGAGGACCTGCGTGCCCCTGCACACGGGAGGAGCGTGGATTTTCTCTGATCGGAGCAGCAGCAGCAGAGGCAGCAGCACTGGCGGCACCAGCAGCGGTGGCTAAGGTTTGCAGCTCATAGCCTTCCCGTGGAGGCGATTGGTGTGGTGGCTGGTGGGAGTTGCTGTGTGAGAGGAGACTCGGGGCAGGATTTGGATCGTGTGGAGCCTTAGGACCCAGACTGGACTTGGCTGACAGTTTGGCCCCAGAGTCCCGGGTACTGGCCCAGCTCAGCAAGCAATTCTGCCCGAGGCACTAACTCAGCTTCAGCCACAGCTCCCCTGCTGTGGCACAGGCTTAGTGGAGTGCTTCAGTGGCAGCTCCCCTGCAGTGACACAGTCTGGGCGGATCACTTGGTTCCACCACTGGCGCTAACTCAGAGCAGCCGCAGTTCTCCTGCTGTGGCGCAGGCTTGGTGGGGTGCGCAGTTCCATCCTAGGCACCACCTCAGCTCAGCGGCAGCTCCCCTGCGGTGACACAGTCTGGGCGGAGCACTTGTTCCACCACTGGCGCTAACTCAGAGCAGCCGCAGTTCTCCTGCTGTGGCGCAGGCTGGACAGAGCTCTCGGTTCCACCAGCTCTAAGACTCTGGTTGGACATTGAATTTCAGAAACTCCTTGATTTCTTTCTTTATTTCTTCTCTGACCCAGGTGTCATTTAGCAGAGAGTTGTTTAGTTTCCACGTACGTGTAGGCTTTTTGTTATTTCTGTTGTTGTTGAATTGCAGCCTAAGAGCATGGTGATCTGATAGGATACAAAGTATTATTTCAGTCCTCTTGTATCTATTGAGGCTTGCTTTGTGACCTACGATGTGATCAATTTTGGAGAAGGTTCCATGGGGTGCAGAGAAGAAGGTGTATTCTTTCTTGTTTGGGTGAAAGGTTCTATAGATATCTGTTAGATCCATTTGACCCATGGCATTGGTTAATGATGTTATTTCTCGGCTTAGTTTCTGTTTCAATGACTTATCCTTCAGTGAGAGTGGGGTGTTGAAGTCTCCCACTATTATTGTGTGGGGATCGATGTGTGGTTTAAGCTTTTTTAGGAGATCTTTTACAAATGTGGGTGCCCTTGTATTGGGAGCATAGATGTTCAGAATTGTGATGTCATCTTGGTTGACTTTACCTTTGATGAGTATGAAGTGTCCTTCCTCATCCCTTTTGATTAATTTTGGTTGAAAGTCTATTTTGTTCAATACTAAAATGGCTACGCCTGCTTGCTTCTTGTGACCATTTGCTTGGAATATTTTTTTCCAACCTTTTACCCTGAGGTAATGCCTTTCATTATGGGTGAGATGTGTTTCCTGAATGCAGAAGAATGTTGGATCTTGTTTATGTACCCATTCAGTTAGTCTGTGTCTTTTTATTGGAGAATTGAGGCCATTGATGTTGAGAGATATTAATGACCAGTGACTGTTAAGAGTCTTAATTTTGATGTTGTTTCCAGTCGAGCGTTTGTGTAGTTGTGTTTTTGCCATGGGATAGTTATCTATTTCCTGGGTAGTTCTGGTTGTAGCTTGACCCTTTGGGATGGAGTTTTCCTTCTAGTACCTTCTGTAAAGCTGGATTTGTGGATAGGTACTGTTTGAATTTGTTTTTGTCATGGAATATTTTGTTTTCTCCATCAATGGTTATTGATAATTTTGCTGGGTAAAGTAGTCTGGCCTGGCATCTGTGGTCTCTTAGGGTTTGCAGGATCTCTGTCCAGGCCCTCCTGGCTTTTATGGTGTCTGCTGAGAAGTCGGGTGTAATTCTGATAGGCTTACCATTAAATGTTATTTGGCCCTTTTCCCTTGCAGCTTTTAATATTTTTTCTTTGTTCTGCATGTTTTGTGTTTTGATTATTATGTGGCGGGCAGTTTTTCTTTTCTGGTCAATTCTATTTGGTGTTCTGTAGGCCTCTTGTATGTTTATAGGCATCTCTTTCTTTAGATTGGGGAAATTTTCTTCTATGATTTTGTTGAGAATAGTTTCTGGGCCCTGGAGTCTGCTGTCTTCTCTTTCTTCAATGCCTATTATCCTCAAATTTCTTCTTTTCATGGTGTCCTTAATTTCTTGGATGTTTTGTGTCAGGAGTTTTCCAGATTTGGCATTTTCTTTAATGGTTGATTCAAGATCTGTGATTGTATCTTCTAGACCTGAGATTCGTTCTTCCATCTCTTGGATTCTGTTAGAAAAGCTCACCTCTGTGTTGCTCACCTTCTTCTCTGAGGTCTCACATTCTCGTTTTTCTTCTGTCTGTGTGTTTATCATTGAATCCATTTTCATTTTCAGATCTTGAACTGATTTTTTGATTTCTTTCATCTGATTTTTTGTATATTCCTGAGTTTCTTCCATTGCCTCTTTATAGGTCTTCAGAGCTTGAACCGTTTTATTTATTTCTTTCCTCTGGTTGTTTGCATTTTCCTGCAGTTTTTCCAGTTCCACTCTGTGTGCTTCTTTTATGTCTCTCACCTGTTTGTCTTCATCTTCCTGCATTTGGTTACGAATTTTATTTTTTCCTCCATTATCATCCTCATTACTAAAGATTTAAGGTCATTTTCTTGTATTTCCGTTGTATTTGAGTTCTCTGGGCTGTTTTCTTTGGGATAGCTGGAAACTGGAGACGCCATGTTGTTTGGGGGTTTTTTGCGTATGCTTTTTCGTTGTCCTTTAGACATCCTGCCATCTTTGTTTTTGTTGGGTAGCTTCCAGAGTTGGATAGAGGGTGTCTGACGATAGATTCACTTGTTTTCTCACAATTTCCCTAGGCTGCAAGCTCAGAGCTTCACTGGTGTGGATGTTAGGAGGTTAGCCCTGTTGTTCTGGTCTCTCACAGCCAGTGATCTTCAGCCCCCCTGTGCTGTGGATCCTGCAATTGTTCTGGGTCTCTGAATGAGCGTTGGGTAAGGCCCAGGTATCCACAGCCTTCTGTGTTCCCTGCCAAGTCCAGCCAGGAACACTGGGCCCCAACCACGGGTTGAACTCAGCTAGATTCTCAGGGCCTGAACTGTCAGCCGAGCTCAGCTAGGGATTCTGGGCCCAAAATGCACACAGAGTCCAGCCAGAATTTTTGGGCTGGGACTGCGCACCAAGCTGTGGTCTGTTATTGACTCAGGGCCCGAACTGACCACCAATCTCAGCCAGGAACTCTGGATTCAAACTGCACACTGTGTCCAACCAGAGTCTTAGAGCTGGTGGAACCGAGAGCTCTGTCCAGCCTGCGCCACAGCAGGAGAACTGCCACTGAGCTGAGCTGGCACCTAGAGTGGAACTGAGTGCTCGGGCAAGCCTGTGCCACAGCAAGAGAACTGCGGCTGCTCTGAGTTAGCGCCAATGGTGGAACCAAGTGTTCTGCCCAGACTGTGTCACCGCAGGGGAGCTGCCGCTGACTTGAGGTGGTGCCTAGTGTGAAACTGAGCACTCCACTAAGCCTGTGCCACAGCAGGGGAGCTGTGGCTGAAGCTGAGTTAGTGCCTCGGGCAGAATTGCTTGCTGAGCTGGGCCAGTACCCGGGACTCTGGGGCCAAACTGTCAGCCAAGTCCAGTCTGGGTCCTAAGGCTCCACACGATCCAAATCCTGCCCCGAGTCTCCTCTCACACAGCAACTCCCACCAGCCACCACACCAATCGCCTCCACGGGAAGGCTATGAGCTGCAAACCTTAGCCACCGCTGCTGGTGCCGCCAGTGCTGCTGCCTCTGCTGCTGCTGCTCCGATCAGAGAAAAATCCATGCTCCTCCCATGTGCAGGGGCACGCAGGTCCTCCTCACCCTGGTCCCTCCGAACCGTGGAGCATTCCCGCTGCCGTGATGTTCGGACCTCGGTGTTCCTGGCTCAGAAATCTGTGCAATTCCCTGAATTGTTCACTGGAGCCTCCAAACGTGGTCCACACTGTTCGCCGCCATCTTGGATCCGCCCCTCTAAAAGCATATTTTAAAAGTCATGTTTTGTTCATTATTATTCAGATTAGTCAAGAAATGGAAGTAATTCAGATGTTCACTGATGGTAGAACAAATAAAGTGGTATACAACTGTGAAGGTATGCAAGTACAACAAAAAAGGGAACCCTACTATACCAATAATATGATTAATCTCAGCAAAATTATGCTGAGCAATATTAAACCATGAGAAAAGGACAAATATCTTATCAATGCACCTATATAAGCTATCTAAAGTAGAAACAGAGACTTGGGGCCTGGAGAGATTGCTCAACATTTAAGAGCATTTGTTGCTCTTCTGGAGGACTCAAATGTTTTTCCCAGCACCCATAGCAGGCAGCACATAAGTACTTGTAATTACAGTTTCAAGGGATCCAACATTTTCTTCTGGCCTCCAAGGGGACAGTATTCAGATGTGCAAAACTTATACACAGACATACATAATGTAAAGTAAAATAAATTTCAAAAAAAAAAAAAAAAAAAAAAAAAAAAAAAAAGGAAACCAGTACGGTGATTGCCAGTTAGAATAAAGAGAGGAAATAAAGGTTTGTTGGCCACAGGGAGTAGAGTTTTTATTTTTTGGGATGCTAGAGATCTAGAAATAAATAGAATTGTAACAAAATATGAATAATTAAAATAGATTTGCCACTAAAATGGTTAAGACGGTAAATTTTATATTATCATGTGGCTTCACTCATTTGGTTTTATTTATTTATTTTTTATTATTAACTTATTCTTGTTACATCTCAATGGTTACCCAATTCCTTGTATCCTCCCATTCTTCCCTCCCTCCCCTTTTCCCCTTATTCCCCTCCCCTATGACTGTTCCTGAGGGGGATTACCTCCCCCTGTATATGCTCATAGGGTATCAAGTCTCTTCTCGGTAACCTGCTGTCCTTCCTCTGAGTGCCACCAGGTGCTTCACTCATTTGTAATGCATTGCTTCAGGAGGTGAAGATAGGAGAATCATTTTAGTGCAGTGGTTCTAGAGGCCCACCTAGGTAACACAAAAATTCTCCTTTCCCAAAGAAAAGTAACAAAATGCTTAGAGAAACTGATTCTATGAAAATTTATTATTGAAGTGGAAGAGAGGAATTGATCATGTCAGGAACCCAGAACTAACTAATTGGTACATTATGGAAGTTATGTTGGGGGAAAGATGTGATATCCTTTGGGGCAAATGGGAGAGATAAAATTATAAAGCTAATGTAGCTTTCGTTTTAGCTTTTTTGTTCTTAGATAAAAGACAATTAATGGATTTCCAAGATGATTATTTTGGCATAGGTTGAGACCATACCTTATTGGAAAAGAGGGTAAGTGGCTTAAAGAAGAGAATCAAAATATAATGTAATGATAATTAAACATTTTGAGATGATTGTATGGTAATAGAGTGAACCAAGATACTTTTGAAAAAAGTTTCTGTCAAGCCGGTTTGCAATAAGTGGAGAAAGCATGGACAATAGAAACTCCAGCCAATTTGGTTAAGAGCTGTGGGTTATACGTTTTCAGTAAAGACAATATGAGAAAGTTTTAAGATTCATTTTTGGAGAGCTTTGAGAATGATAAGATTTTCAGAAGCAAGGGATGATGCCTATGGAGGAGCAAATACAGGTAAAAGAGATAAATATATTTGTCATGCTACTTTGTTGTATGTACTTTTTGGCTGTGTGTCTTCAAGGATATTTTACATGTGTACTATCATATGATCTGAAGATACTTTGGCTTCTTTTCCAATTTGTACCTCCTTTATTTACTTCTCTTGTCTTATTGCTCTAGGTAAGACTTAAGGCACTATATTAAGTAGGAATGGTGAGAGTGGACATTACTGTCTTGCTCCTAATTTTAGTGGAAATTCTTTTAATTTTCCTTCATTTAAGGTGATGTTTCCTGTGGGCCCCCTTTATAGTGCCTATTGTTTTCGTTTTTGTTTTTTATTAATCTTCCATAAATATTTTTTTAATTTATTCTTGTTACATCTCAATGTTTATCCCATCCCTTGTATCCTCCCATTCTTCCCTCCCTCCCATTTTCCCCTTATTCCCCTCCCCTATGACTGTTCCTGAGGGGGATTACCTCCCCCTGTATATGCTCATAGCGTATCAAGTCTCTTCTTGGTAACCTGCTGTCCTTCCTCTGAGTGCCACCAGGTCTCCCCCTCCAGGGGACATGGTCAAATGTGAGGCACCAGAGTACGTGAGAAAGTCATATCTCACTCTCCACTCAACTGTGAAGAATGTTCTGTCCATTGACTAGATCTGGGAAGGGGTTTAAAGTTTACCTCCTGTATTGTCCTTGGCTGGTGCCTTAGTTTGAACAGGACCCCTGGGCCCAAATCTGCCTATCATAATGTTCTACTTGTAGGTTTCTAGGACCCTCTGGATCCTTCTACTTTGCTATTCTCCCAGGCTTCTCTCATCTAGAGTCCCAGTAGATGTCCTCCCCTCTGTCCCATTTTCCAGGTAAGTGAAGACTTTCATGGAACATGCCCCTTGGGCTAGTATGCAGATATAAGTGAGTATATACCATTTGATTCTTTCTGCTTCTGGGTTAACTCACTCATTATGATCATTTCTAGCTCAATCCATTTGTCCACAAATTTTGGGAATTCCTTGTTTTTAATAGCTGAGTAGTATTCCATAGTGTATATGTACCACAGTTTCTTTATCCACTCTTCTACTGAGGGACACTTAGGCTGTTTCCATGTTCTGGCTATTATGAATAAGGCTGCTATGAACATGGTTGAGCAAATTTTCTTGTTGTGTGCTGGCGCATCTTCTGGGTATATTCCAAGGAGTGGAATAGCTGGGTCTTGAGGAAGCCCTATTCCCATTTTTCTGAGATAGCACCAGATAGATTTCCAAAGTGGTTGTACTAGTTTGCATTCCCACTAGCAATGAAGGGGTGTTCCTCTCTCCCCACATCCTTGCCAGCATGTGTTCTCACTAGAATTTTTGATCTTAGCCATTCTGATGGGTGTAAGATGGAATCTCTGAGTTGTTTTGATTTGCATTTCCCTGATGACTAAGGAGGTTGAGCATTTCTTTAAGTGTTTCTCAGCCATTTGATATTCCTTTGTTGAGAATTCTCTGTTTAGTTCCAAGCCCCATTGCTCAATTGGGTTATTTGGTTTGGTGGTGTTTAATTTCTTGAGTTCTTTATATATTTTGGATACTAGACCTTTGTCAGATGTAGGGTTGGTGAAGATACAGTGCCTTTTTCATGTAGAAATGTCCCCTGTATCCCTGGACTCTCAGCCTTCAGACAGTACATATAGTCATATATTTTGCTTGGAAGGAGAAATGATCAGATGTGTGCTTATATACTGATTCATGATTGAATGGATAATCATGAACTTAGAAAAAGTATGACTGGAAAATTAGTGAAGAAGTCATATAGGGAAGAACTGTATGGATAGATCATCTTTGAATGGGCAAAGAATGTGAAGATAATTGTGCTTCATTTAAAGGCTCATCAAAAGGCAATTTTATCTTCTTTCCATTGCCATTGCCATTCATTGTCCATTGGCTTCTTGTACACAGTGGCAGGGACACAGAAAAGAAGGTTATTTATGGGATTGAAAACATGGCCTTTTCAGTCATCGAGCCTGGCCTGTCTGTAGCTGCTACTGAATGCTCGATCTGTCAACAACAGAGATCCAAATTGAGCCTCAGATATGACACCATTCCCTGGGGTGACCAGCAAATGACCTTCCTTTGTAGAAATGACAAGACTTTGTACTTACTGGAATAGATACTTATGCTGTTTATGGATTTGCTTTGCTAGATGTAATGTTTCTGCCCAAACTTCCATCTATGGACCCACATGACATTGTTTATAACCAAGAAACTCACTTCACAACCAGAGAAGTGTGACAATGGGCCCACAATCATAGAATCCACTGGTCTGACGATGTTCCCCCATCCTGAAGCAGCTTGGTTTACAGGTAAGTGGAAGGGCCTTTTGAAGATACAGTTACGGTGCCAATTACAGGGCAGTAGCCTTAAGGGCTGGGGCAGGATTCTCCAAAAGGTGGTACATGCTTTGAATCTGCATTCAATATATGGTATGTTTTCCCTCATAGCCAGAATCCATGGGTCCAGGAATTAAAGGCAGTAAATGGATTGGATCCACTTATGATGAACCCTATCAACTCAATATGAAAAATTTTGCTTCCTGTTCCCATGACATTATAACCTGCTGGCCAAGAAATTTTGGTTTCAGAGGAGGGATAGCTCCCCCCAAGAAACACAAGAAATATTTCATTGAACTGGAAGGTGAATTCATTGGCCACTTTGGGCTTCTTTTTAAAAAAATATATTTTATTAATTTATTCATAATACATCTAAATTGTTATCCCATCCCTTGTATCCACCCATCTGGGCCCAGGGGTCCCGCTCAAACTATGGCACCAGCCAAGGACAATACGTACAGTAAACTTCAAACCCCTACCCAGATCTAGCCAATGGACAGGACATTCTCTACACTTTGGGCTTCTGATGCCCTAAGCCAATAGACTAGCAGCGGAATAAGAATGTAAGGCGGGGGAAGGAGGGGGTAATTGATCCAGACTACCAGAGGGAAATTAGATTGTTTCTGCACAATGGAGGTAAAATACATTACTTCTGGAATACAGGAGATACTGTTAGGGCATCTCTTGGTGGTATCATGTCCTGTGATTACTCAATGGGAAATGACAACAACCCTAATCCAGGCAAGATGACAAAAGCCTAGACCAGTGTTTCTCAACCTGTGGTGTGTGACCCCTTGGGGGTCAAAGAACCTATTCAATATAAGACCATCAGAAAAGACAGATATTTACAGTTTATAACAGGAGCAAAATTACAGTTATGAAGTAGCAACAAAAATATTTTTATAATTGGAGATCACTGTAAGATGAGGAAATGTATTAAAAAGTATTAGCATAAGATTGTGAACCACTGGCCTACACCCTTTATGAATGAAAGTATGTGGTACTCCTCCAGGAAAGAACAAAGATTTCCTAAAGTGCTTTCTGGTAGTGGAAGAAACTCAGAATGAGTAATAGAGAAAGGAAGATATAAATAACAGCTAAGGACATATAACCAGCTAAAGAAACAAGAATTATTAACAAGAGTTTTTCTGTCATATCTTGTTAAGATTGTGTTTGTGCTTACACACACATAGGTGTTTGTTAGGCTTCTGACCCCAATTTCTCTGTCATATAATGTAACATCAGTTGAGATAATATACTGTTCTTTAAGGGAAATTGATACCTATTCTAAAACATATAATGCATCTGTGGTTTTGTATGAGAAATCATATAATTTAGGCATAATAATACCTGGTAAAACATAAAATGTGTTTGGCATTGTACATGGATTAGTTATATTAGGTATAATTGTGGCCTGGCTATTGTTATCATTTTGAAATAAAGCAAGACATAAGAGAATATGATTGTGGTTCATGTTGATAAGGATTGGACATGTAATGGCTAATCTTAATTTTCAACTTGACTACATCTACAATTCACTAAAATCCAAGGAGGTGAGTACATCTGTGAGAGAATATTTTTTACTGGGTCATTTAGGGTGGAAAGACCTACACTAAATCTATATCATTTGACATAAAAAAACACTGTTAATCTGAACCACACTTCTTGGTGGCAGTTGACATAAAAAGACATGGAAGAAGAAAACTTTTTCCCTTTTGCCTGCCTGCCCTCATTCTCACTGGCAAGTCCATCTCTCCTGCTACTGGATCATTTCTTAACTTGTACTATAACCAAATCTTAGGATTATCTTGCATAGTCCATACTTGCATACAACACACATGCAAACTATTTGGTGATAAGATATTCAGCTCTATTCATTCTGTGGTTCATAGGCCTGATACCTGGATGGAACTGTTGATTGTTTCTCTCCTTTGGAAGATTGCACACTTCTTTCTGGTTCTCTGAAAGGTAGAAAGCTCAGGCTTTTAGGTCAGCTCCAGCACTACATCCTATGGTCCACATGTATTGAATGCATGGTATCTTCAACAATATGAACTTACATCTTGTCTCTAGAGGACAACCAAGTGCAATAGCAATAGCCAGTAACGTTTTTTGGAAGTCTCTTGGATAACCCTGACCAACAATTCAGAAGAAGGCTTCTTATGCCTGGTTTTAGGGGTTTTGTTGCATGGTCTTTGCTATTGGAGAGATTATTGGCAGCTCATGAGGGTAATTTTCACTTAAACTATATATGTATATTTATATACTGACTTAGTATATTAATATATATATATATGTATTTAGGTAGTAAATGGTATGATTCCTATTGAAATTTTCAGACACACTTCCTATTATTTTTCTCTCCTCCTTCCTTCTTTTGTGTTTATCTTCCTTCCTTTCCATGAATAGAGCACCTCAGTTTTCCTACTTGCTTCATCAGATCACTTCTACCCTGCTATTACCCTCTGTATTCTTGGCTTCTGTAGTTACTCCAGGATATGTGCTAAATCTGAAGTTTTGTAGGTAAAAACCTAAATGAGAGAACATGAGAAGTTTGTCTTTCTGAGTCTCTCAAAATGATCTTTTCTAATTCTATCCATTTACCTGCAAAATTCATGGTTTCGTTTTTCTTTGAAGATGAATAACATTCCATAGTTTATCTGTGCCACATATTCAGAATCCATTCAACAGTTGAAAGACATTTGCGTTGTTTTCATTTCAAGACACTGTGAATATAGCAGCAATGAACATGGCTGAGCTAGTATCTGTGGAGTAGGATGCTGATTCCTTTGGGCATTTTCCAAGGAGTGGCATTTCTGAGTCATCTGGTAGATTCATTTTTAGATTTTTTGTTATAATTTCATACATGAGTAATATAGTTACATCATTTCCATCCCTTTCCTTCTCCATCCAGTTTCTTTTGTCAAATTCATGACATTTTCTTCTGTAATCATTATTGTTACATGTGTGTGTGTTATAAGTACAGCCTGCTGAGTCTATTTAGTGTTGCTCATATGTGTATGCACTTAGTGCTACACACTGTGGGTGGTTATTTA
Organism: Acomys russatus; assembly: GCF_903995435.1. Classification (NCBI taxonomy): domain Eukaryota; kingdom Metazoa; phylum Chordata; class Mammalia; order Rodentia; family Muridae; genus Acomys; species Acomys russatus. The sequence goes on along the minus strand of NC_067169.1, from coordinate 62,126,054 downwards.
TAAGGGGGTTCATCCTTGAGAAAATTTAATCTCCCTAGCATGGAACCATTAATGACCTCTTTATCTAATGGTGGAGCCTTATGAGATTTCTCCTACCCATATTGGCATGTCAACTGTTATTGTTATTATGAAGAGCCTGTTAAGTGTATTGGTGAGATTTCATGGTTGCAGCATCCCTGACAAATGTTCATTCACATCCTCTGGCTTTGTTCCATTGGCTTCAGTTTAGCAGTGTACATGAACTCAAAATTTCCCAGGCCACAGACTAAGGTACCATCAGCAACCATATAATAATCTGACTTCTTGTCCTTACTTCTGCAATACCATGTTTTTTCACAAGAAAATTCTTTCACATTTTATACTGCAGGCACTTTTGTTAATGAAATTTCAAGAATATGGTTTCTCATCATTGCTTCTGACTACAATTATTTTCAGAATAATGCTCATACTCCTATGATGCTTTGCAAATTCACAAGCCTTCAAGATGACAAAGAATTGTACTTCTTTCATGCAATGCGCTAGCCATGTAATCAGATTTTTTTAAACTGCATATTGTTAGGTTTTTAAAGGCAGATTTTATGTTGGTCTCATCAGCTCTAATATCTGTCAATGATAATGACTCAGGTTATATTCTCACAGTCAAGAGAGAATATTTTAGTTTGATACATCACTGAAATTATTATACTTCTTAATCTATGTCTTACGCCATCTAGCAGATGGCTCTAGTCATGAACATATCACGTAGATTTTCCATTTGCAAAAGGTAAACAAAACTTTTATTTTCTGAGTTGTTTTTCAAACCACTCAAAGTGATTACCTGACTACTGGTGAACTCCTTTTTCCCTTTGATCTTTCTCACATATCATTTTCTAACGATCTTCCTCTCCCTCAACCTCAACTCTATGGTCATGATCATAGAAATAGTCATTCCTGTCAGAAATTTGGGAAGAACCTAATAGATATTCATAAGACTATGTATAAGGTTAATTCCATAAAACTTTTATATGGAGGATAGAGTTCTAACAGATGAGTTAAAGGGATCACTCTATGAATGAAGAAGTTATAATTACTTTATCTAGAGTATTAGTATAAAATAACTGTCATTATACAAATAGCCAAACCATTTAGAATGTAACATTTATATCATTCCTAATTGTTTCATGGCCCTTCTTGCTGTATGTAGTTTACTGTATATATGTGTAACAATATAAATGTATGTGTAAAATTTAAAATTAAGTTAAATAAAAAAATTCTGCCAGGTGGTGGTGGCACATACCTTTAATCCCAGCACTCATGAGGCAAAGGCAAGTTGATTTCTGTGAGTTCTAGGCCAGCCTGGTCTACAGAGTAAGTTCTAGGACAGCCAAGGCTATTCAGAGAAATCCTGAGAAGAAGAAGAAGAAGAAGAAGAAGAAGAAGAAGAAGAAGAAGAAGAAGAAGAAGAAGAAGAAGAAGAAGAACAACAACAACAACAACAACAACAACAACAACAAGAACAACAAGAACAAGAAGAAGAACAAGAACAAGAAGAACAAGAAGAACAAGAACAAGAACAAGAACAAGAAGAGGAGGAGGAGAAGGGAAGAGGAGAAGTAGTCCATTAATAGGACAAGACCTCAGTTTCCTGGGATGGAGCTCTAGCAGTGGTGAGACAGAATAACCAGAAAGCATAACATGCATGCATGGAATTGTATTTACTCCTGATTGGTTATGTAACACCAAGTGGTCATCCCTATAAACATGCAGACAGGCAACACTGAGACTTGCAGATTGTGCTTATTTTTATTTGTATAAATGTCTATGTAACAATAGTGCTTAACAAAGATGGTCATGAATTGGAGAATGAGGTGGACATGGGAGTGGATAGAAGGAGAGAGAAATTATATAATTACATTTAATTAAATTTAATATTTTGTTTGGTATATATTCATTGTATAAATTGATGAGTTTCATAGAGAGAATTTCTTTCTAATATATCATATACTTTGACTATGGTCACCATTCCTGTAGAACAAATTTACAGTGTAATTATGAGAATGTAGCTTTGGTGCAAAGATAAACATATTGCACAGAAAAGACTGTTCAAAAACAAACACACATACAGTTTCCCGAATAATGAAAAATACATTCTACAGAATAAATGGTGATGTTTTCTTTTCATTCAGTGTGTGTGTGTGTGTGTGTGTGTGTGTGTGTGTGTGTGTGTGTGTGTGTGTCTGTGCATGCGTATGTGCATGACTGTGTGTGTGTGTATTTTTTCTTTTGGTTTTACTGGTGTGAGATTATTATTTCCTGTGTTTTCATGGGTGTAGCTAAATGCCTTTGATTGGAATTTTCCTTCTAGACAGATATTGTTTAAATTTGACTTTATCATAATATATCTTATTTTCTTCACGTATTATGCTTGAAATATTTGCTAGGTATAGTAGTCTGGACTGGTATCTATGGTCTCTTAGATTCTATTTTATATATCCCTAGGTCCTTCTGGTGTTAGACTCTTCCTTGATAAGTCTGCTGTGATTCTAAAAGGCTGTCTCTATATGTTACTTGGTCTTTTCCCCATGCATCTTTTAATATTCTTTCTTTGTTCTGTAAATGTAATGTTTTGATTATTATGTGGCAAAAGGACTTTTTTTCTGGTTCAATCTATTTGGTGTTTGGTATGTTTCTCCTACCTTTATAGGTATTGCTTCTTTAGGTTAGAAAACTTTTTCTTCTATAATTTTGGTGAAGAATTTTTGGAGCTTTTAAGTTGGGTTTCTTCTCCTTCTTCTATACTTATTATTCTTAGGTTTGTTCTTTTCATAGTGTCACAAATTTCCTGTATGCTGTGTATCTGGATGTTTAATTTTTTAAAGATTAAACAATTTTTATCTGATTAAACATTTCTTCTAATGTATCTTCAATGCCTAAGATTCTTCCATAGCTAGTATTCTGTTGGTGATGCTTTCCTCTGTATTTCCTGTTTGAATTCCTAAACTTTTACTTTCATAATTCCTTTAGTTTGTGTTTTTTTATTAATTTTATTTCCATTTTCAAGTTTTGCACAGTTTTGTTAATTTCCCTCAATTCTTTTGTTTGTTCTTGTATTTTTTAAGAGATTTATTTATTTCTTCCAATTATTTGTGTTTTCATGGATTTCTTTAAGGGCTTCATTTGTTTCCTCTTTAAGGGCCTCTATTATCTTCCTATAGCTTGTTTTCAGGTATTTTTCTTGTGCTTCAGCTATATTGTAATATTTAGGACCTTCTGTAATATTTAGGATAGCTGAGCTCTAGGAAGACATGCCTCGGCCATTATTGATTGTGCTTTTATGCTGGTTTGTAGGCATCTAAATTTGGGATAATTATCTGCCTACATTCTGATTTCTGGATTCATCTCTTCTGGTTGGGTATTTTGTATCTTGGTTTCTCTTTCTTCTGGACTTCCAGAGTGTGATGGCTTTGTTTTGCCTGCTTTCTTGGCTGCTCAGCTGGTATGTTCACAGGCAATGCCTGTTGGTGTTGGAGGCTACAATATTGGGATGAGTTAGCTAAAGGAAGGTTGGAGAAGAAGGTCTTTGTGATCCATTGGGAATGGTGTCAGGGAGAAAAGAGAAACAGCAGCAGTTTACCCACTACAGAGCTGGGGATGACACTGGGAAAATTGGATTTCATAATAGGAGAGGTGTGGGTCTGCCTTGAGAGGAACAACCATTGGGTTAGCAGCCAGAGCCTTCTGGAGTTGGAATTTGGTATAAATCCACAAGTTAAAAAGAGGAAGTTTAGAAGGTAAAGATCTGTGGAATCTATAGGAGATAGGAGCCAAGGCTCAGAGAAGGTTGTCATAGATGTTCTATTACACAGCTGAGGATGAGACTGACCTATTGGGTCTGGAGGAACAGAGAAAGAAAGAAAGCCTACAGAAAGCCTACATGGTTTTCTGGCAGGTGTGGCCTATGGTTTAGTAGTGTGTGCTTGCTGGAGTTGGAGGCTGGGGTATAGCAACAAGTGGAGGGAGGGAGCTTAGGGAGGGGGTGGTCTGTGGGCTCCACATGAGACATGGGCAGGGGGAAAAGGAAACCACAGCTAGTTACAAGCTGCATTTTCAAAGATACCTGAGTAATAAGATTGCTAACACATTTTGAATAGTAAATGCAAATCTTTATGTCATATTAATCAATGTATTCTTGAAACAATATTAGTTATGAAAATTGAAAATGGAAACATCAGCTAAATCAGGCATTTTTTTATTTGTGAAGGTACTTGAAACTTATTACAGAGGGTGTTATTTAAGAATAAATATATGTTTCAAATACATTTATCGTTTGCAATTATATACTAATTTCACGGTATGTCACTTATCTGGAACAGGTAGTGTTTGAAAATGACAAAGACTAGCAAAATATTTTCCAAATTTCCTTATATAATCTTAAAGGAATATCTAACCATTTCTTAAGAATACCAGATTACTATTCCTGTTCTCCATATACTCTTAATATCTCACAGAATATTAGAGAAGTCAGTGGGTGATCTACAAAGCCCATTTCAAAATCAGAACCTTTGGTCACATAGATGATCTGTAGTATTCTATTTTTAAAAGAAAGTTCCAGAAATTATCAATCTTATAACTTAAAAATATTTTTCTTTGACCTATATCTTATTTTCTTTATGTCCCAAGCCCAGATAAGTAGCCTTTCTATTTTATTACTATGCAAATGAATTTTACTCTACATGTAAATAAAATCATGCAAGGAATTATTTTTTGGCCTGGCTAATTTCAGCTAAATTGATGGACTCTAGATTCATCCCATGTTACAGGTAGTAAGATTCTTTAAGGCAGAATAATATATCAGTATGTGTATATATACAATTTCTTCTTAAACTATTCAGCTATTGACAGATGTTTAGATTGTTTTCATATCTTGACTATTATGAATTATCATGCAATGAACACAGGAATTGAGTTATTACATTGAGGTAGTTACAGCTTTTCCTTGCAGAAAGTTTTGCTTTTATAAAACTTGATAAAAGTATTTCAAGCTGTACAGTCACCAAAAGTACACAGTTATCAAAAACGCACACACGTCATTTGGCATCACCAGAACCTTTGGCTTTCTGTGCCTGGTTTGTTTTGGCTTCTCCATTTTCCACAGGATTATTTGCATCCTTATAGGCATCAGTTTTCCCCTTCTTCACCTTGGATACCTTCTCTCTCTTCTTTGCAGGGGCCTTCTTAGGCTTGGGCTCTGGCTTTGGAGGAGCAAGTTCATCAGACAACCTTGCAGATCTTTTCTGTGGCTCTTTCTTTACCTTGGCTTTATTACCATAAGCATTCCCTTCTGCCTTTCTTTTGGGCACAGCGGTGGTGGGGGACTTTGGCGCTGAATGCAGAGGAGATACAGCGCATGGGGGTTTCATCTGACTGGGGCTGACTCCTACTGCTTTTTCACAAACACACACACACACACACACACACACACACACACACACACACTTACTGGTTTTTCGAGGCAGGGTTTCTGTGTGTAGCCTTGACTCACCTGGACTCACTTTGTAGACCAGGCTGTCGTTGATCTCACAGAGATCTACTTGCCTCTGCCTCCCTGATGTGTGCACCACACGCCTGGTGAGCTGATATCTTAATATGGATTTATTCGAGTTTTTGTTGAGTTCCTCTTTATATGCCTTTATCATATGCCTGTTCAGATCATTCATCTCATCTTTATTTAACAGGTGTGGACTTCTTGTTTCTTTGTTCTTTTTGATACTGAATTTTAACATTCCCTCATATATTTTGAATTCTAACCACTTGTTAGATATATGATTTTAAACAATGCTTTTCTCTATTCTTTTTTAAACTTTTTATTTTAAATTTATTTATTGATTTATTTGTTTATTTATTATTCACTTTACATGCCAATTTTAGTCCCCCCTCCTCCCTGTCCCACCCTTCCTCCCTTTTCTCCCATCCTCCTTCTCTATTCCTCAGATATGGGGAGCCCCTACCCACCCACCCAAGCACATCAAGTCACATCAAGACTGAACATTTCTTCTTCCCCTGTGGCCTGGCAAGGCAGCCCCACCAGGGGAGGAGAGATCAAAACCAGGAAACTGATCTTGCTTGCTTGATAATATTTGCAAAACATTTTCTGATTTGATGTAATATGTCTATTTTTGTAACTTGTAATTTTTTGATTTATCTAAATGCTGTTGGTACCTATGCTTTTAGTGTTATATCGAAGAAAGTATTGTTAACACCAATTCTTATGTTTTCTTCTAAGAGGGTTACTTCTTCAGGATCTTATATTTAAGCCTTTTATTCAATTTTGTTTCTTTTTGTGAAATATTCAAAGGTCCTATTTGTTTGTTTTTTCAGTTCCTCATGACTTACAAAATAACACTATCTTTTACCCATTTTATATTTTTAACACATTTTCAAAGATCTTTTCAGCATAAATTCATGTCCTATTTCTGGGTTTTCTATTCTATCCTTTAGTCTGTGTCTCTTTTATACACTATAACAGTATGTAATTATTTTGTCTATATATTACAATTTGAAATCAGGAAATGTGATGTCAGCTCTTTTATTTTTCTTTCTCAAGATTGCTTTAACTATTCTAAGTCTTTTGTTGTTTTATTTGATTCTTGGAATTATTTTGTTTTTACTTTTGTGTAGAATTTCACAGGGGTTTTGATGATGACTACATTAAATTTATTGATAGTTTTGGATAGTATATTAGTTATATTTTATATAGCGGGAACCAGTTAACTGACAGGAAGCAATTTATGAGAGAAAATATTTTTATTATATTTTACAGTTCAAAGAAAAACATTCTATTATTGAGGCAAAGGCATGGCAGCATGATTAGAAAGCCAGCATCACATTGCATCAGAGGTCAGGAAGTAGAGAGAGAGAGCAGAAAGTGAGGCTATACTATAAAACAAGGGGTTTTTTGTTTGTTTTTTTGAGAGAGGATTTCTCTGTGTAGCAGCCTTGGCTGTCCTAGACTCACTTTGCTGACCAGGCTGGCCTCGAACTCACAGAAATCCACATGCCTCTGTCTCCTAAGTGCTGGGATACAGGCATGCACCACCATGCCTGGCCAGACTAAAATTTCAATACTCTCCCTCACTGTCCCATTTTTTCTAGTTAAGTACCACATCCTACAGGTTTCACAACCTTCCAAAATAGTGTGACCACCTGTGGACCAAGTGTTTGAACACATAAGCTTATGGGAGATTTCATATTCAAGACAGAACAGATAGGTAATATTTATTCCCGTGATCAATATAAATGAGAAGAGTTGCATTTATGCAGTTCTTCAGTTTCTCGCAGATTTCATGTAATATATCTATGTGCGGATCTTTATGCAGTGTTATGCTATACTGAACACAGAAGCCAATAATTTTTAATTTTAGGCCCTTCCTTTCATAATTTGTATATAAGTGTGTTTGGGATTGAATTAAATTTCTTTTAAAGTTCATATGGAAAAATAAAAATATATACTAATAACTTTAATTTCCTTATCTACAAACTGAGAATAATGATGATAAATAATCTTCTGACCTCACAAAAATATTAGAAAAATTGCAGCAATAATGGCACTACATTTACTGATAATTTTTTTTACTGCAGTTATGTATGTGAAACAGGCCCTTCTCTATAAAGCTTTCAACAAATTCACTTTATTTTTTATCTCATCTAATCTCTTTGTTTTTTTATATTCATATTTTCATCCACACTGAACTAATGTTTAACTGTTTTAGAAAAGGTACAGTGAACATGCAACTTCAAAGGAGAATTTTACCTAAAACAATGACAGAGCCTTAGGGGCAAAACTAAGATGTTCTACTTAGTTGGTATTGAGAGAAAGAACTACAAAAATTATTCTTCATCTGTTCGCCATACTGATGTTCGAATATCCTAATTTGAAATAAGTTTCCTAAGCTGGAAATTTTACATTTCTACATAATGTCTACTAAATGACATATTCCATACTTAAAATGTATTGGTTTGAAGACATACCAAATTTTGTTCCAACATTTTGTGGAACATTTTGTATTCCTAAATTTATGCAAATCTGAGAATAAAACTTTACAGTATTAAGCCAGGTTGCATCAATTTTTTTTTACTACCAAACTGTGTCCATTTTAAAAGGAAGAATTAGTCTATATTTTATGGAAAAAATAAATAGCAAAACGTACAGGATTTTCAAATAAAATTTCCCTTTAATGTAACCAAGTATATAAACTTTTTCATGTATGTCAAAATACTGTTAAGCATAAAAAATCTTATGTTGAAGTGTGCAGAGGGCCAAATCAACTAGGAACACCTATAAATTCACATATTTTAACTGGAGATCTTTAAGGTGCAAAGTCTTGGTTAGCAGTTATCCCTTGTTATATTCACAGGAGTATCCATATATGAACAGTTGTGCTGTTGGTTCTTAAGGACAATCTCTTTTTTAAAGCTAAGTAAGAATGAACTATTTCCTGCATTTTACTATAAGCATAATATATAGGATGAAGTTTCATGACTGCATGAAATGTAAAGGAATTATATTTTCCTGCCTCTATTTAATCGTGTTTCTTGTCATTTGAAAGGACATAGCAAAGCTGTTAGATAAAATTGAAAGTGAAATCCTAAACCACCTTTTGTTAAGTTGGTTTGTTATATACTATCATGGGAAAACTTAGAGACATGGATACTTAACGTTTAAAAAAGAGATGATATATTTTGAGAATTTGAACTCACTGGTTTAATATTTGTGCTCTGCCAAGTGATCCATCAAGGAGGCCCCAAACCTTCACTTTTCAAGATTACTTCTATTGCTGGGGCAAGAAATGGACAGGCCCAATTTTTCTTTGCTAGTGTTAAGATTTTGTTAGCTCTTTCTACAGTAATATAGTGAAGAAAAAAAGATGTGTTACTTATGATATTTTCAGGATGTTTCACTGTTGGAGCTTGCAATTCTGTACCACTGAATAGCACAAGGCTAATAGAAGCAATCTAAAGCCTTGTGGAACTCATTGCAATGTCTCTCATGTATGCTCTGCAAGAATCCAAAATAGCTCATGAGCCTCAAAAGCTAAACAATACTTGAGACATCTGAGCCATTTGGGACCTTCGTGTCCTGAAGATGATACTGGTCAAAGGAAATACAATGCTATTATATATGGTGGATAAATACAAGCAATCTATTTTAGCACACATGACTACAGTTAAAAACAGTGTTCTTAGAAAATGCTCATACTGGATAAGTGCTCATATAAAAATAACTTCTTTAAGTAATGTCTGTGTTAGTCAGCTAGATTTAGTCAATATGCAATGTATAGATATTTTAAAACATCATATTACATGTGATATAAAGAATGCCTTTGAGACTTGATACCCTATGAGAATATACAGGGGGAGGTAATCCCCCCCAGGAACGGTCATAGGGGAGGGGAATAATGGGAAAATGGGGGGGGGGAGGAATGGGAGGATACAAGGGATGGGATAAACATTGAGATGTAACAAGAATAGATTAATAATAAAAAAAAAGAACCACTAAAAAAGCCCTGGAGACACATTTTTGCTCAAATATATCCTCTAAACTGGTAACCTTATTACTATGAACTACCTTGTTATGATGATCTCTTCTAGTTCTAATGACATTGTGACCATATGATTTTTCTTTATAATAAATATATAGCACTGTAATAACCAATAAGTATATAACATACCATATGACTACCTGATTTTCACATATTTGAACACTAAAGGACAAATCCTTTAAGTAATTACTAAGCTTATACTTATTAGGAGACATTTTTCCTGTCATTATAAGATCCACTGCTATAATTCTTTACTGGACATAATGATAAAAAGTCTAAATATGTATTTTTATTTAATAACTTATAAAATACTCAAAGTTAACTAAATCCTGGTCACTAGAAGTAAAACTGAAGCTTAAAAAATCATACCATCCTTTTTGCCATTCATTTTTATTTTTTGGGTTTTTTTCCTTTTTTATTATTAATTTATTCATGTTACATCTCAGTTGTTAGCCCATCCCTTGTATTGCCATTTATTTTTAAAATAATATAATAAAGAACACATTTTAGTACTTTAATACCTCCCATTGACATGACTAGACATGAATTGAAAGAGTCCCAATTGTATATTTATCTATCCTACTAATTCCAAAGATTTTAAAAAGGAAACCTTTGTTCATAAGAGGCACAAATTTTCTTATTCAACATTTATATAATTCCTTTAACGCTGTTGACACTGTAGTCCAGGAAATTGTTTTGTTTTTTTTTTTTTAATGATTAAGTTCTCTGGCATTGCACCATACTTTGATAAAAACCACTGACTATAACAAACTTACTTAGTAATCAGGCAGAAATAATAACTTATTACAAGTCAATTAAAACTATTAGTAAATCATGGCAATAGTTAATATGCTTTTAAATAAATTAGAATCCATTGTGAGATAATCTTGTCTATGAATCAGGAATAGTTTTGTGTCATAAACAGTACTTTTATGGAGGAGAATGCCATTGTCATTATGATGTAGATATGCATGTAGCTGCCATAATAGCTATGGTCACCATTATTATTATTAATGCTATGTGTCCAGTATGCAAGATAAAGAAAAACATTCAATATAAGTAAGAAGATATGCACACAAAAATCAAGATATTCGTTGTAGAAGTTTTGCTATTTTAATCTTTTTCTGCTGTAAAAAAGAATATTTGAGATTGAGTAATTCTTTTTAAATATATTTTATTAATTTATTCACATTACATCTAAATTGTTATCCCGTCCCTTGTATCCTCCCATTCTTCCCTCCCTCCCATTTTCCCCTTACTCCCCTCCCCTATGACTGTGACTGAGGGGGACCTTTTCCCCCTGTATATGCTCATAGGGTATCAAGTCTCTTCTTGGTAGCCTGCTATCCTTCCTCTGAGTGAGATTAAGTAATTCTTAAAGAAAAAATGTTTAGTTCATATCTCTAAAGGCTAGAAGTTTAAGATCAGGTGGCCACATCTGGCAAGGAGCTCATGTTAAAATCATCCCCCCCAAACACAGTATTTTCATTACTTGAGATTTTCACACAATGCACCCATACCACACTTGTTTCCCATTTCTCCAGGTCCACTCCACCACTCTTGTACACCCACCCAAATACACAAAGTCCAATTTGTGTTGCCGATGTACTAGTTGGAGCATGGTCAAATTCATAGTGGCCATCCCCTTAAAGATTACTGAGGACTACCGCCACCCTCTGCCTGCCCAACAGAAGCCACCACCTGTGAAGAGCTACACTTCAGCATCCTATTTCAATTTTAAAGACTCTCTTTAATAGCCTCCAGTCTAGACTGTTTCTTTTATGGGGAGGGATCTAGGGAGATGTTGTTCCAGAAGCTTTCCATGAAAGCAGAAGACCAAGCAAATGTGTATAGAACTTGTAAAAAGCACAAAACATGAAATTGTCTAACTTTAACATTCTGTTATAACATTATAAAATTTGCTGCTGTGGTAACCCAGTACCACACAGCAAAAACTTACTACTTTGAAAAGTAATTAAAGAATAAGAAAACGATATTAATTACATCATGAAGGTGTATCCTCAGGATTCAATCACCTTTCATCCTCATCACATTGGGAGTCCATTTTCATGAGTATTTGAAGGGGCAAACCATATTTAAACCACAGTACCTTGAAAATATATATATTTTCAATTTCAGATGCAATAATTGGACATGGGTCTTCCTTGACCAAGACCCAGGTATTGGCAGTTATATTCCAATCTGCTTTTGCCAACTTTTAGACTTGTTCCTCATACCTTCACTCCAGGTTCCATCTTTTCTTTTCAAAGCTAGCTGTAAAGAGTGAAGTCACTACTCATTATTGTGACCTCTCTCCTGTCTCATCTTCCACTTTGAAGTGTCCTTGTATTTCTAATGAGCATCCTCAGATATTCCAGAATAACTATTTTAAAGCTATCTGAATATCAAATGTAATTCCATCTACAACTTTAATTTTTATTTGCTATGGAATGTAATTGAGTCACAGATTCAGAAGATTGGGAATGTGGACAACTTTGAGGCCATTATTCTGCAAACAATAGTCTCTTTGAGAGTTAATTTATATTTTCACCCTGGAGATAAATGCATAATTACTATAAAATACATTCAAGGGGCTGGGAAGATAAGTAGGTTGGTAAGTTTTTGCCATGCAAATATATACTAAATAGTGAGTCTTTGAGTTCAGTAAGAGAACTTTTGTCTCAAAACGAGACAGTGATAGAGGAAGACATTTGACATCAACCTCTGACTTGAACACATGCATGCATTGGCACACATGTAAACACATATGTATACAACACACACATGTACAAACACACACACACACACACAAACATACACACTAAAAAGCATTTTGTCCACACTACCACAAACCTAACTCCTTTCATAGCATGAGTCTCTCCCATGTAGGTTGAAGCTTTTGTGACTGGGTGACAATTGGTGTTATTGTTGGGTCTTGAGGTAGATTGACTCCCAAATTTCTGAGAAACTGTAATATTGATTTCCAAAGTGGCTGTACAATTTTCACTCCAACCAGCATTGAAAGAGCATTCTCTTTGCTCCACACACTCACCAGGATGTTCTGTCACTTGAGTTTTTGATCTTAGCCATTCTGATGTTTGTAAGATGGAATCTCGGAGTTGTTTTGATTTGCATAACTTTAATGGCTCACGATATTGAACATTTCTTAATAGTTTCTTGGCCATTTGAGATTTACCTGTTGAGAATTCTCTCTTTAAAATCTGCTGCCTAATGGCCAGAACCCAGAGACTGATGATAACCCAGAGACCTAGGATGGAACCAAACATGATTGGCAAAAATAGAAAAGAAGTCAATGAAATCATTCCTATGGATATTTGATAGTCTGCTATGCAAGCCAACATTTTCAACTATTTGCTGTCTTTGTCATATTCTAATTTTACGCACACACAGACACACACACGCATGCACACACATATACATTCTTTTCATTATTTTTTATTGTTTACATATACATTTATATTATTACACATATACACAATAAACTACCTACAGCAAGAAGAACCATGGAACAATCAGAAATTGTATAAATGTTGCATTCTTAGTGTTTTAGCATAAGGAGGAATAGAGAAATGTATAGGGAAGATAGGACAAAAAGTAGATTAGTGGATCTATTCCTCAACTTAATGCCTCAATTGTTACTCACAAGGTTATTTTTAATCACTGGTATGGAATTTTGTATATAGATGCAACATAAGTTTAATTTTAGATACATTGGTATAGAATTCAAATTTAAGATTATTCTTCACACACACACGTGTGTGTGTGTGTATATACTTTAATATGCATACAACTCAATTATAATACAAGGTTTACATCCAATACTTTGAAAGTGCTATTGCATGCTGTTTAGGATAAGTAAGTTATACAAGTTAGTTGTTAGTTGGCCAAATCATGGTCATATCAATTACTAGTCTATTTTTAATCACAAGAATATATATATATATATTCTTAAAGTTTCCCATAAACATCTTTAAATTTCCTGTTATGGGACATATAATTTAGATGTGTGACAAAACATACACATGTATACTTGCATATACACCTTCATCTCTTCTATATAGCTTTTCCCAATAAAGCTATATCACATATTGGAAATCCCCAAACAACCCAAGCTGTTGATAAGACAATAGAGTAGGTTGCTTTCCACAAACTGACAGCAAGGTCCCATTGCTGATAATGATAGAGAGGTCAATCTGGTGCTTACATAGAACATTTACTCCTATATTCTAGTAGTTTGGGTACAGGAAGCTACTCTGCAGGCTACCAAAAGAGAAATATAATGAAAAGAGAAACCCAGCCACAAACTTTGTAATGCTCTCCCGCCTGCCAAATATGCTAGAGCAATGGTGGCCTAAAGCTTGTAAAAAGTAACCAACTAATATCTGGTCTGACTTAAAGTTCTTTCCATGAGATGGAACCCATACCTGACACTGCTTCCATGACCAAGAACTAGGAACTAGATAGCCCAGAATCACAGGATAAAACCAAATACTACTGGTATTTAAAAAAATAAAATGACTTCTAATGATATTCTGTTATACTCATAGACCAGTGCTTGATTCAGTCATCATCAGAGAAGCTTCTTCCTGAATAAAATGACAACAAATACAGAGACTCACATCCAGGATTTAAACAAAGAGAAAAAGCTTGTAACATTAAACACTAACTAGGATGTCTCCACAAGATCCTTCAACTCAGATCTCAGGGAACCCAATGGAAGAAGAGAAAAAGATTGTAAGAGCCAGGAGGATGGACGGCACAAGGGAAACAAGTCCCTCTAATCAACCAAGTGACGTTCATGTGAATTCACAGACACTGAAGCAAAAAGCACAGGGCCTGCACAGGTCTGCACCAGATATTCTCTCTCTCTCTCTCTCTCTCTCTCTCTCTCTCTCTCTCTCTCTCTCTCTCTCTCTCTCTCTCTCTCTCTCTCTCTGTGTGTGTGTGTGTGTGTGTGTTCACAGAGGCTTTTAGTTTAATGTTTTCATGGCACAACTTAATGTGTGAACAAGTGGGCCTCTGATTCTTGTACCTCCTCTTAGGCTTTCTTTTTATTCTGTTGGTTTGGCTTGTCCAACTTTATGTGATTGTTGTTTTATTTTATTTTAATTTGTTATGTTTTCTTGTTATCTCTTAGAAGCCCATTATTTCTAATGGACAGAAAGGGAATGGATCTGGATGTGATAGAAGTGGGGAGGAACTAGAAAGAGTAGGATAAGGAAACTGTAATCAGGAAATATCTTATGAGAAAAGAATCTCTTTTCAATAAAATGGAAAAATCAAACAAAAAATATGACCAAGTTTTAAAACCAAACCAATATTGTCCAAAGAATTAATAAACAAACAAAACAAAAAAACCCCACTGAAAGCCAAAACTGAAAACCTGGATGAAGTCCCAGACTGTCAGAAACAAATGAGTCCAATTGTTCACCCACAACCAACTGCTCCTCCACAGTATTAAGAACAAAACTTATATGGACTGGTATCTAGCACATTTCTCAATGACTCCTTATGCTGTCACATGCAATGGACCAATCGAGGCTTAGCTTTTGATAGGATGGCCATTTTTACTATGTTGATCCTCCCAATCTATGAGCATGAGAGATCATTCATCTTTTGATATCTTCCATTTCTTTCTTTAGAGACATGAAGTTTTTTTTTTTTTTTTTTTTTTTTTTTTTTTTTTTTTCACACGTCTTTCCCTTGCTTGGTTAGAGTTACACTAAGATACTTTATATTTTCTGTGGCTGCTGTGAAGGGTGTAAATTCCCTAAAGTTTTTTCTCTGCCCATTTGTTATTTGTATCCAGGAGTGCCACTGAATTCATTGGCACAGGAGACAACTTCCTAAACAGAACACCAAGGGCTCAGGATCTAAGGTCAACAAATAATAAATAAGACCTCATGAAACTCGAAAGCTTCTGTAAGGTAAAGGACACTGTCAAAAGAACAAAATGACAGCCTACAGACTGGGAAAAGATCTTCACCAACCCTACATCTGACAAAGGTCTAATATCCAAAATATATAAAGAACTCAAGAAATTAAACATCACAAAATCAAATAAATCAATTAAAAAATGGAGTACAGAACTAAACAGAGAATTCTCAACAGAGAAAAATTGAATGGTTGAGAAACACTTAAAGAAATGCTCAACATCCCATGTAATCAGGGAAATGCAAACCTAAACGACTCTGAGATTCCATCTTACACCGGTACCAATGGCTAAGATCAAAAACCCGAGTGACAGCACATGCTGGTGAGGATGTGGAGAAAGGGGAACACTCTTCCATTGTTGGTAGTAGTGCAAAAATGTACAACCACTTTGAAATTAATCTGGCATTTTCTCAGAAAACTGGGAATAGTGCTACCTCAAGATCTAGATATTCCACTCTTTGGCATATAACTGAAAGATGCTCCAGCATACAACAAGGACATTTTCTTAACTATTTTCATAGCAGCTTTATTTGCAATAGCCAGAATATGGAAACAATTTAGATGTCCCTCAACTGAAGAATGGATAAAGAAACTGTGGTACATTTGCACAGTGGAATACTGCACAGCTATTAAAAACAAGGAAATCTTGAAATTTGCAAACAAATGGATGGAACTAGAAACCGTTATCCTGAGTGAGGTAACCCAGACCCAGAAAGACATGTATGGTATATACTCACTGATAAGTGGATATTAGCCCGACATAGATGTCCCTTGAGAGATTCCACCCAGTGGAGGATTGGAACAGATACTGGGACATGCAGTCAGACTCTAGGTTAAGAGCTGAGAACTGTATGGAAGGGTTGGGGCTGGAAAGACAAGCAAAGATGTCAAGAGCTCCAAAAGGAGACTATCAAGGCCGATGGGTGGATCAGTACTCAGGCAATCCTACACAAACTGATGCACCAACACAAGGACAGTGAAAGCAAAGAACCTAAACTCCCTGTTCAAATGTAGCCAATGGACAGCTCATTCTCCACATGGGGGAGTTGGGGGCTGGTGAGTGAGGGACTGCCTCTGACAAGAACTCTGGTGCCCTACATTTGATCACTGCCCTTTATGGAAGAGACCCTGTGGGAACACAGAGGAAGGGGATGCAGGCTGTCCAGATGAGACCTGATAGGCTGTGGCCAGACAAGGCGGGAAGAGGACGCCACCTGTCAGAGGTCTAGGGGAGGGATGGTGGGAATAGAAAGATAAGAGCAAGAGGAAGTAATGTAAATAAATTACAATAATAGTAAATTTAAAAAAAAAGAAATCACATACATGAAAAAAAAAAAAGAACTTCAAGTATTATATTGAAGAGATATGGAAAGAGTGGCAGCCTTGTCCCTGATATAGTCCCTGATTTTAGTGGAATTTCTTTGAGTTTCTCTCCACTTAGATTGATGTTGGCTATCAGCTACCAGCTTGCTGTATATCGCATTTATAGTGTTTAGGTATGTACCTTGTATCCCCATTCCTCCACTGATGGTGGGAATGCAAACTGGTAAAACCACTCTGGAAATCAATCTGGTTGCTTTCTCAGAAAATTGGGAATACACAAAAGATGCTACACCATACAACAAGGACATTTGCCCCACTATGTTCATAGAAGCCTTATTGTAATAGTGAGAATCTGGAGACAACCTAGATGTCCCTAAACCAAAGAGTGTATAAAGAAACTGTGGTATATTCACACAATAGAATACTACTTGGCTATTAAAAACAAGGAAATCTTGAAAATTTCAGGCAAATGGATGGAACTAGTAATGATCATCCTAAGTGAGGTAACCGAGATCCAGAAAGGCATGCATGGTATAGACTCATTTATAAGTGGATATTAGTCCGACATAGATGTCCTCTGAGAGACTCCACCCAGCAGGGGATCAGGACAAATGCTGCAACTCGCTGCTGGATTCTGGGCAGAGGAATGAGAGTGTTATGGAAGGATCAGGGGGGGGGGGCAGATGGAAGGACCAATAGGTTTCAAGAGCCCCACAAAAACACAATTTAGACTGGCAGATCTAGACCTGGGAGGGCTTACACAAACTGTTGCACAAACCAAGGACAATGCATTCACTAAACTTAGTCTCCCTGTTCTGATCCAGCCAATGGACATTGTTGTGGGGGAAAGCAGGGACTGTCTGTGAAATGAACTCTGGTGCCACAATTTGATCACTTCCCTTTGGTAGGGAGGCCTGTTGGACACACAGGGGAAGGAGAAGCAGGCTATCTAGATAAGACCTCATATGCTGTGGCCATATGGTGGGTGAGGAGGTCCCCTTCTCTCAGAGGTCTAGAGGAGGAGATTAGGGTGGAAGAGAGAGGGAAGGTGGGAACAACGGAAAGATACAAGCAAGGGGATAATGATCAGGATGTAATCTGAATAAATTATAATTAATTAATTTTTTAAAGAGCCAGTGCAGTAGCAATCACCTTTTGTTTTACTTACGGAGTATAGTACTGAATAAGGAGTCATGGGTAGCTCATCTGCATTTTGAGAGCTGGAAAATCATATGCCCAGAGTTCAAGATTACTAACCAGTCAAATCACACAGCTCACTCTACTTTGTCTGTATTTGCCAAACAAACTTCTGGTCATGTTTTTATTTGCCTGTAAGGAGAGTGTATGTTGGATAGGTAAATGATTGTCCTCTATTTGTGAAGTATAGCTATCACTATATAGCAAATAGCCAATATTCTGGTTTACAAGCCAGTCTTTGCTAATGTGGGTGAAAGTAAGCCACTTTGGAATCCCAGGACTGCATTTTGTTGTTGTTGTTTAATGTGAAGTCAGTGAAAGAGATATGGTTTCATCTTTATGTATCTGTATCTGTATCTATATCTATATCTGTGTATCTGTATCTGTATCTGTATCTGAATACGGTGATTTCACTCACTAGGTTCCACAGAAGGTAAGAAGAAACTGTAAATAAAACTAATTGTCTGATATATGGTGTTATAGAAAATACTACATTTAGAGTCAACTATGTGTGTTGACAAAGAACAACCCAGTGTCTGCAATTTGTATTTGTTTTTTACATGTGTCAATTATCCCTACTTCTTACCTATAGGTGCCATTGTCTCCATTAGCACAGAAAGCCAAGAGCTAAAGTCACAGAAAGATAAACCACAGAAAGATTGAAACTCACAAAGAATGTCCTTGCTGGGCAGGTTTGAACAGGATAGTTTTCTTTGAACAGTACAACAGAATTTTTTGCCATCTCTATTATACATTCTTAAATACTAACTTCAAGTAATCAAATATTTTTAAAAAATATTTTATTTATTTTATGTAGGAATGCTCAATCTGCATGTGCATCTGCAGTCCAGAAGAGGGCATTAGGTTCCAGTATAGATGGTTGTGAGCCACCGTGTGGTTGCTGAGAATTGAACTCAAGACCTCTGGAAGATCAGACAATGCTCTTATCCACTGAGCCATCTCTTCAGCCCCAAAGTAATCAAATATTAAGGACAAAGATATCAAAAATAAAGTATAACATTTTTAAGAAAACTAAAAATATATTAGATAGTATTTTACATTTTACATAAATATTGACATCTAGCAAACTTACACTCCCTAAACTGTAATGCCCTTATCTTTAAAATTAGGATAAAAGTAGGTGATTAAAGGAAATTATTTATGTATATAAATATGTAGCGTAGTCTAGAGGAATTTTAATCTGGAAACATGGGTGCTGCAGAAATGGATCATATCTGAAGACCTAGGTCTATGTGATCTGGCTGTAATGTAGATATGCCACACATCTTTTATCCCCTTGGTTGTAATACAGACATGGAGGTAGTACACACCTTTAATCCCAAACAATGAAGGTAAAGTTAGTTTGTAGGTGGAAGCACCTATAATTGAAAGCGATGCCTAATTGAGAGGCAGATGGGAGAGAGGGAAAAAGCTGTTTATTTTTTTTAAGGATTTACTTATTATTTTGTATACAGTACTCTGCAGGCGAGAAGAGGGCATCAGATCACATTATAGATGTTTGTGAGCCACCATGTGGTTGCTTAGAATTGAACTTAGGACCTCTGGAGGAATAGTCAGTGCCCTTAACCTCTGAGCCATCTCTCCAACCAGGGAAGAAGCAGTTTTACTGGGACAGTTGTAAAGAGACAGGTTGCAGAGAGAAAACAACCTAGACATAGGTGAAGACAGAAAAAGACAGAGAAGGAACTGGAAAATTACAACATATTTCAAAAGCTAATATGAGGCCAAGCAGTGCAATTCAGGCAGTGGCCAAGAAAGAATCCAGTTTAAATCAGCCAACTAGGAGAAGAGTTTCGGCCAGAACAGCTGAGTTGAACCAGCCAGCCAGAGTTCAGAAAGAACAAGAAAGGGTGAGCTTATTCAGCAGTAAGTTTCAGAGGCTAAAAACATTCTAGGACTAGATTAGATTTTACAGAAGCTAAAAGTTTCCAGGACTAGGCTTTGGTTAGCAAACAGAGACAGTAAGCCTTGGAGATGTTCAGTCAGGTGAATAAAAGTTACTTTTGCAGCACACAGTACCAAAGATCATGCTAGACAGTAAAAGAAAATATTCTCAAAGAGTCTCTGCAAGTCTGTTTACCCACATGCAACAGTGTTCTTAGTACTTCGAAAAATCATAATCATCTTACTGGTAAACACTCAATGTTGAATTCTTGCAATTACTCATAGCAAAATGTTCAAGATGTATTTAATCTTACTATTTCCTTTAAAATGCTATGTGGTCAGGCTTGGTAAAGCTCATATTGTTTCCTATATGGTCTTGTCATATCAGTGCCCATTATTTTAATATAATTTTTAGTTAATGGAGTAGTTTTTTATTAAAAATACTGTGAAATAAAGAGTTCCAATTTTCAGGTCTCTGAAAATTGGAGCAAACCTGCCTTATACTGCCATCTACTGGAAATGCCTGGTCTTGAAAAAATGTCTTTCTTTTTTTTTCCTACCTTACTGGCCCATCGCAGTCAGAAACAAGAGTCTAAATATGATTTCTACTATTGCAAATGCACCTAAATTTAGATTTAGGATTATTATTGTTCAGTAATAGAGTGTCTCATGACTTTATTCTTGAGCAATGCAATTGTAATAGGTTTGAGTGAAATAAACACAAGATTTTACCTCATCAAACTTAACAGGCCATATGATTTCCATAGATCACAGGAAGGAACTTGCTTTTTATTACTGCATAAAATAATGTGTTTTACTATGCCTTTTTTACATAATAGATGATTATATTTTGCTCACATTCGCCCATTGTCACTTTTTTTTTTTTTTTTTTTTTTTTTTGTCATACAGATCTCTCTTTTGCTTGGTTAGAGTTATACTAGGATATTTTATATTATTTGAAGTTTTTGTGAAAGGTGTTATTTCCTTGATTTCTTTCTCAGTCACATTGTCATTTTTATATAGTAGGGCTACTGATTTTTCCATCCAGGATCTGCTTAGCTTCCTGGGAATGGAGGCAGAGAACAAAGAGAAACTATACAGACAGTCTCTGCTACAGAGCTCAGGATGAGACTGGGAGAGAGGATAGTGGGGAGAGGAGGGAGAGTGAAGATCTGAAGCAAGCCAACTTGCTTGCTAGTCTACTTGCTTCTCTGACAGGCTTGCCTGGGTGGTTCCCAGAGAAAGCCTGCTTGGGTTAGGGGCTGGAATAACAGTATGTGTGGGGAGGAGGGTTGGAGGAGAAGATAGGCTAGGGGTAGAAGAGGAGCATGTGGTCTACTACAAAACTGGGGGATGAGGCTGAAGGATTGGATTGATTTGGAGAAGAGTAGGGATAGGTGAAGATCAGCAGTTATGCTACCTGCTTCCCTAGACCTCAGCAGCCTGCAGATTCCCAGGGAATGCTTGGAAGAATTGAGGGCTGGTAGAAAGTAATGAGTGGGGGAGTGGAGGAAGTTTGGAAAGGAAAATATTTGTGATCCACTAGAGATGAGGGTGTGGGAGAAAGAGATACTTGGCAGGTGGTTTGCTACAGAACTGAGGAAAATTTGGGGGATTGGATTTGAAGGAGCAGGGAGAGAGGTGAAGCTCTGTAGTTATCCTACCTGCTTCACTAGCCAATGAAAATTCTTATAAAACACAGAACCACATTCCTGGGTGTATTACCACCCACAGTGAGCTGGGCATCAATCACTAATAAAGAAAATGCCCACAGACAAATCTGTTCAAGGCAATTCTTCAGTTGAGGTTCAAGTGACCCTAAGTTATGTCAGGTTGGCAATAAAAACCTAACAGAAAAAAAAACTAACAGGGGAGTGACTGATGAGATATGTTTGTGCAAAAAACGAAATATTTGTTTTCATGAATGAATGAATGATCATTAGCAGTAGAAAAATCCCCCAAACATAAATCTTAACACGACAAGAGCTGCATGAATGACTTAGTTATGGGACTGTTTTTTTTTTCTCTTCTGTAGTCTTATCCTGTTCCAGGAAATGCCATCATTAACCTTCATTCTCACATGTCAGCATTTCCTACTTCTGTAGTAATTCACATAGGTGGACTATTTGTCACAGAAGATTTTTTTTCCTTGCATTTTCTCCAATTTTTCAGATTAAGAATTTTTAAAGTCACTGAGAGAAATAGAAAACAAAAGTTCTGCATGGAAATACCACTTGGGATGAATTTTTTAGTAGTCCATGAAGATGATATTTCAGCAAAAGGAACAGCTAAGTTCATATTGTTTAGACAGTGAAAAGGAAGTGGTATAAGTAAAGAAGAATGTAGATAAGAGGAGAGTTTAAAGACAGGACAATGCAGTGGGTAACTAGGAACCTCATTGTATACAGAAGGTAAAAAGAGGGAGAAAAAAAGAGAGAAGAATGAAGTAATGGAGAGTATACAGGCATAATAGAGATGAGGGGGACGAAGGGAGGAAAAGATATAGGGGAGGAAGGCCAGGTGAAGACAGAAAGAGAGAGAGAGAGAGAGAGAGAGAGAGAGAGAGAGAGAGAGAGAGAGAGAGAGAGAGAGAGAGACTATGATTCAGTGAGTAAGAAAAAGTAGAAAGAATAATACTGAAAATTTTAGTCTGCAATAAAAATGAGACTTCCCAAGCTGTGAGATCTGAGGACCAGAGTTTGATTCTTGACCTCAAATGGTGGAAAGAGAGGATCAAGTCCTATAAGTTAACCTCTTAGCTCCACATACATGCATTCTACTCTGCTTCAACATAAACAAATGAATGCATTTAAAAAGAGAACATAATTGCCATGATTAAAATGCTTTGCTTTAAAAAAATAGATTAAAATTTGTGGAAAAGAGCCACGTGTGGTGGCGCTCACCTTTAATCCCAGCACTCTGGAGGCAGAGGCAGGCGAATCACTGTGAGTGAGGCCAGCCAAGGTTACACAGAGAGACCCTGTCTCAAAAAAACAAACAAAAAAAAAGTGGAAGAAGCAGGAACTTAAGGTTTTATAAAATATGCAGGACATTTGGGACTACTTAAGACATGTTATTTTAAAGATATAAATTGTAAATATCCAAGGGAAGACAATCAATTGTAAGCTGAATATTTAAGTCTAGAATTCAGAGATGACGAATATGGAGGGGGCATAAATTTGAGGCTCGCAAGGGGACATGATTTTAAGGCTTCCAAACTAGGTGTGTTTTACAAGGCAACAAATATAAACAGAACATGAGAATTCTAGGAACATGCTGGATCCTGTGAAAAAAGGATATAGATGAAACATTTCTCATAATATTGGTCAAAAGACTTATAAGAAAAATGTTTACCATTTACTTGTAAAGTGCTTTCTTTATATTGATTTAAAATGTCTGTGTTTCCAAATTGGACACAAAGTATTTCAATATCTTATACAAGGATTTTGGAATAAAATAGAGGAAAAGGAACAGAATTACTCTGCTAAATATGTGTCAAACACAAATACAGAGCAACAGTGAGATTAGTGAAGCAGAGGCTCATAGCCAGCTGTATTGATGAGACCACATTATGCTGCAGATTCACAAATCACAAGGAGAATATTTGATTTCTCCATAACAGCTGTTAGAGAACTTGTGACAGATCTGTATCTCAAAGCATAGGGTGCTATCACCTGACAGTGGGATACTATATACATATGGCCAGTATATTCAATATTCATTCACAAATTAATACATTTATATTTACTGCTCATATTATTGACAAAATAGATGTTTCAAACTAAAATTAATATTTTAGCATGGTTTTTCCTAATCTTCAGCTCATCCTTTCTATAGCCTCAAATGCTGTAGTGTTTAGAAACAATAAGGCACAGAGAAAGGCCTGGAAAACATAGAGTATAACCTAAGTAGAAAACCTCTATAGAGGTTAAGGAACAAAACAGAAGAGTAATGCTTTTCTTACTGGCTTGGCAATTTAGGAAATTCCTAAACACTGAAATGAATATTTGCCCCGGGAAATGTCTGCAGACTTTCTCTGCTTGCAATAGCACAGTTTCATACCACAGGAGAATGAATCTACAGGAATGTGTCTTTTCTTAATTTTCCATAACTTGAAGCACATTGTAATATTAATTTAAAATTAGTCATAACATCACACTCTTTGGAGTTTAGCAGTCAGGAAAGCATCACAAATTTACAGACTGAAGGCTTATAAAAGATTTCAGAGTTCTCTAGCTTTCTCTAGAATTTTTTCTCCTAAGAAGACATTTGCATTATCTCCCATATGAAGACTGACAATCTAGGATTTGAGGCATGGTTTTACTAGCATTGCCTTGGGGAATCATAGGCAGCATGCCCAGAACCCCAGTATATGCCAGTTCAAGTAATGACCTCCTTCACAAGCGTCTAAGTTCTCTTTGAGCAATCACAAGAATGTCATTCAACACGTTTACAATTTCCAAGGCTCTGTATTCTCCCCACCCCCGTTGCAACAGAAGTGGAAATCCTTCTAGCTATTCCAAACTCAAGTTTTATTACAAAGTAGAAAGTTATGATGAGCACTTCCAACATAACCACTGATGAGAGAGGCGTTTCTTAACTGAGTCACTTCCCCCTGAAGGGGTGAAGCAAATTCTATTTCTTTATGCTTACTTTTGAAAATTATTTCAGGACTGCTGAAGGCAGCAGAAAGACCACTTGTACTTGCCAAGTTTATACGTCCCCAATACTTAAGAGTTTTCATTTGACCAAAAATCAGCTCTCTGGTGGATCTCTAGTTAAATAACATAATTGACTGACTGCAGATATTACAGCTGACACAGTTTCCAGTAGGCATTAGGGACAGACTTTCAAACTAAAACATTGTATGAAAAAAGTCCATTCAACAACAATCTTTTTAATAAATTTTGAAAATGCTTAGAATTTTGTAATGGAAATACACTCAAGATGTAAATGAAAAAAGAACATAGAACAACATATTCTATTTTGCAATAAATGCCTATTAATACTTAAGTATGCATCAAAGCCAGCAAGTATACCAAGTGTCCTTGTTTAATGGCTTTCTTTTGTTTATACACTGCTTGAGTGTTCTCTATTTTCACTAGTAAGTATGGACTATAAATGTAAGAGCACAGTAGTAATTCCATCAAGAAAAAAGGAAGACTCATCTATTCAAATTTATTGATGACACGAAGTATTCCTCTCTACAAGTCTTCCTTTAAAATGGGTGCTTCTGCTAAGTAGGAGAGGACTGCACACCAAATAACTTGATTTCTATTGTTTCCACCTATAGGATAAATTTTTTTAATACTAGTTTGAAGTAAAAGTGAATCACTGAGTATGTAGGATAAAACCACCTCTTTGAATGATGACAGTGCTATTCCAGGAAGTTGGTATGCTTTATTTCAAGTAGTCTATATAGTTATGCTTTAACTAAATGCCAATTATTCTTGTCATCCACATTAGGGATTGTTAAGTGAAACATAAGCAACATTTTTAAGGTTATAAAACTAAAAATGGTCAAATCCATGGCTACAACTCAGGACTATCATACTCTTATTGCCATGTTATATTATTTAATAAAAATATACCCAGAGAAGGTTTATATAATCTGAGAGTATAAAAGTAAAATAAATTTATTATAGTGGTTTGAGTTACAAGGGTTCCAATAGGCTTATATGTTTGAATACTTGGTCCCCAGCTGATAGAATTGTTTTAAAATGCTTAGGAGGTATAGCCTTGTTAAAAGTGTTGTGTCATTAGGGGCCGGCTTTGTGATTTCACACCTCTATGCCATTCTCAGTTACCTCTCTCTGCTTTGCGCTTGTGTAGGTCTCAAAACGTCTTCTCTCTCTCTCTCTCTCTCTCTCTCTCTCTCTCTCTCTCTCTCTCTCTCTCTCTCTCTCCCTCCCTCCCTCCCTCCCTTTCTCCTTCTCTCCCTCCCTTCCTCCCTCCTCCCCTCTCTCTCACACACACACACACACACACACACACACACACACACACACACACACACACACACACACCAGGTGACTTTACAATGATAAAATTGCTCTATTAGTCAATAAGAACACATGCACCTGAATGTATATGCACATACTGTTATGGCCTTCCACTGTTCACATACCTTCAATCTTCCTCAGAATATTACAAGTAATCAAGAAACCATTTAAACAATGCCAGAATATGTGTATAAGTTATCACAAATACCCATTTTTTTCATAAGGACTTTGAGCACTTGAAAACTTCAGTATTTATGAAGAGAGTGTCCTGGGACCAATCCTACATGGCTACCAAAGGATAGTAGAATAAATAAAGTATTGTGATAAACTACTTATACATTTTATTGAACTCTCACAACAACAGTGAAATAAGGCACTTTTATTATTTCCAATTTTCAGTTGGGGAAACTGAAGTTGACAAATATCAAATAACATGTCAAAGGTTATATTTTGGTTTGCTTTCTGTTGCTAGGATAAATACCATGATCAAAAACAACTTGGAAAAAATAAGTTTAAAAAACTTGGAGAGCTGTGGTGGACTGAATAAGAATGTCCCCTATAAGATCATATATTTAAATGTTTACTCACCAGTGAGTAAACATCCCTGTACACTATTTGAAAGGATTAGAAGGAGTATGGTGTGGGCTCTAGGGAGGAAGTATATCACTGGGGAGTGGGCTTTGAGGTTTCAAAAGCCCATGCTAGGCATAGTCTCTTTTTGCGTAAGGATCAGGATGTGGCTCTCAGATACTGTTTCTGTGCCTACCTGCATGCCACCATGCTCCCTGACTTGAGATACTGTAAACAAGACAGCATCAAATGTTTTCTTTCATAAGATCTTCCTTGGTCATGGTGTCTCTTCATAGCAATTAAACATTGACAAAGACAGGAAGAAAAGGTTTATGTGATCTTACATGTTATAGTCCATTATTGAATGAAGTTAGGGCTGGAACTCAGGCAGAATTTTAGAACAGAAACTGCAGTGAACCACTGCTTACTGGCTTAGGTTTTTGTTTGTTTATTTGTTTTGTTTGCTGGTTTTTTCCATTCATTTGATGAGTTGGCTTTATTATACAGCCCAGGCCAATCTGCACAGAGTTTTACTGTCTATAGTGGTCTGGGCCAGCCTACATCAACTGAGAATCAAGAGAACACTGCATGGATATGCCGTAAGTCAATCTCTTGAAGCCATTTCTTTACATAAGATTACTTCTTCCCAGATGTGTTGAACTGAAACCAAAGATCACCCATCCAAATTATATCACTAGTTAAGTGGTAGAGTTGGAAATAAATATAATTTTATTACAAAATCATGAATAAAATCATAGGCAATATGAATAGTGACTAAGTGAATAAAGTCAGACTGGGCAAAAATCTTTTCTCTGTACTTACTAACTTTGTGATGCTGAGAATGTTGCTTACCATCTCTGGGACTTGATTTGTTCCTATGAAATGAAGATGATGGTGGATTTTAACAGGTTGACACAGGTAAGGTTCTGATAACAAAACTTGACAGTATAGTAAGAGCTACATTACAGTACATAATGCTGAGATGTGATAAGTCAGGCACAAAGAAATATCTCACATAGCCTCATTCATGTATAAAAGCAAAAAATGTTAATTTTGTAGAAATAAAGAATGATAGCTGTCATTAGATAGTTAGAAAAGAGTAATAGGGGTGATAGTAAGTACCAAAGTTGCATATAAGTTGTAATACTCTAATTCAATAGTCTGGTTGTAATGTACATCATTTAATATGCATCACCAACATGACTGCCCAAACATGAGCTGGACAAGAGATATGCACATGCTAAAGAGAAAGCACACAGGGTCTCAACCCCACGTAGAACTACAGGTAATTAAGGAGTGTTGAGAACAGGAGAAATAGTCCACCCCAGAGAAGAGCACACCAATTGGCTACACATAGCAAATAGTCAGCCCTGAAAACATACATACAATTAATATTTTTTTCTTTTTTCTATTGCCATTCCTCCACTGGAAGTCCCATCTAGCTATAGGAATTGGCAACTTCAGGCTCGTAATCCCCACTGCTAGGTGTCTCAGTTAGGGTCACATACACCCCATTGACTCCCTGGAGTCTCCCTTGTCCCAGAAATGTCTCTTCCCTCCTATTTCTGTTCTCTCTCCTGGTCCTTTTCCTGACTCTCCCCCTTTCTCCACACTTGATCCCCACCCACATTACACCTCCTACCCCCTTTCCCACCCAGTTTCCTCCCTACATCTTCTTCGGATGTCTCTTTTATTTCCTCTTCTGACTGATATTTAAACATCCCTTTGGGCTCCCCCTTGGATTCTTTGAGTCTGTGGACTATAACATGATTATAGTAATATTTTAATTTATTAATTTTAATAATTAAAGAACTAACTTTACATCCCTGTAACAGCTTCTTCTCCCTCCTCTCTTTTCAGTCCCTCTCTCTCCCCCTCGCTTCTCCCCCATCCTCCACTCCTCCCTTTCTCCACAAAAAAGTGGAGGACACCCATGGATATCAACCTGCCTTGCTATATATCAAGTTGCAGTAGGACTAAGTGCATCTTCTCCTATTGTGGTTAGACAATGTACCCCAGGTAAGGGAAAGGGATTTAAAGGCAGGCAAAGTAGTCAGAGACAGGCCCTGCTCCTGCTGTATGCACTCTGTTTGATGATTCTTTCTCTGTAGCTTAGGTTAATTTTGATTCTGCAGGTTTTCTTGTGGTGTCCTTTTCCTTTCTGGCTCCTTCAAGCCTTCCTTCCCCTCTCCTACAAGATTCCCTCAGCTCCACCTAATGTTTGGATGTGGGTATCTGCATCAGTTTCCATCATTTGCTGGGTGGAACTTCTCAGATGACAGTTATGGTAGGCTCCTGTTTGTAATCATAGCAGAGTATCATTAACAGTGTCAGGGGTTGCCTCTCTTCCATAGGGTAGGTCTCAAGCTGAGTCAGTCACTGTTTAGCCTTTCCCTCAAACTCTGCTCTATCTTTACCCCTGTGCCTTTTGTAGACAAGACAAACTGTGCTAAAGGTTTTGTGGCTGGCTTGGTGTTCCAATGACTCCACTGGAAGCCTTTTCTGCTTATTAGAGATGGCCTTTTCAGGTTCCTTATCCCCCATTGCTAGGAGTCTTAGCTAGGGTCACTCTGGCTGATTTCTGGAAGTTTCCATTGTCCTAAGTTTCTAAGCTTCTCCCAGAAATGCTTCCCCAGTACTCTCTCTCTCTCTCTCTCTCTCTCTCTCTCTCTCTCTCTCTCTCTCTCTCTCTCTCTCTCTCTCTCTCTCTCTCTCTCATTCTCTCTCCATTATCCCCCAACTAGATCCATGTGTTCCCCTCCATACCCCATTCCCTACCAGCTACCTCCCTCCATTCATCTCCAATGTCTATTTATTTCCCATTCTGAATAAGATTCAAGCATTCTCACTTGGGCCCTCCTTATTACTTAGCTTTTTGATTCTGTGGACTTTATTGTAAGGGAAAAATTAATGCCATATTCTGTATGTAATATATATTCTGCAACTAATGCCATGGTTTGTGAATGTTCTGTGAGAACTTGTCCTCCAGGTGACTTCACTTCTTCTTACATTCCGGGAATGACCACTCACTGCTATAAACTAGACCTGCCAGCAGTCTCCAGAAACTCCACTGGAGCGATTAGATACAATTTACTCCCAATGATTCTCTGAGATAAAACAACTTCCCTGGAGATTGAGCTTCCTGGACCCAACCTGCCTGAAGGTTAACATTTCTGTGACGCACAACCCACACTTATGGTTTTTTCCTTACTTCCCTGTGACCCCAACCCCCAATTGCAGTTTTTCCCCCTTATAGAACCTTGAAGCTCTGGTGTCACTCTCCTATCCTGCTGCATCAGGAAGGATTGTGACCTGCAGCTCGAGCTTGTAATACAGGACCTTGTGTATGTTGCATTGGTATCAAGTCCTGCTGATCATTTTAGGGGTCTTGTGATCTGGGCAATCTGGGCAATCTTGGTATTACAGTGTCAGTGTTATCTTGTACTTTATGACTAGTATCCACTTATAAGTGAGTGCCTACCATGTGTGTCTTTATGAGTCTGGGTTACCTCACATGGGATGATTTTTTCTAGTTCAATTCATTGGTGTGTAAATTATGTGATGCTCTTGTCTTTTTTAAAAGCCTGAATAGTACTCCATTATGTAAATGTATCACCTTTTCTTTATCCATTATTCAATTGAGGGACATCTAGGTTGTTTCCAGTTCTGGCTATTATGAATGAAGCTGCTATAAACGTAGTTGAGCAAGTGTCCTTGTGGTATGGTGGAGCATCTTTTGGGTATATGCCCAGGAGTGGTATAGCTGGCTTTTGAGGTAGAACTATTCCAAGTTTCAGATTGTTTTCCAAAGTGATTGTAAAAGTTTGCACTCCCATCGGCAATGGAGAAGTGTTTTCCTCTTGCTTCACAGCCTTGCCTGCATGTGCTATCCCTTGAATTTTTTATCTTATCCATTTTGGTGAGTGTAAGATGGAATCTCAGAGTCATTTTGATTTGCATTTTCCTAAGACTAAGGATGTTGATCGTTTTCTTAAGTGCTTCTCAACCATTTGAGATTCCTCAGTTGAGAATTCTCTGTTTAACTTTGTACCCCATTTTTAAATTAGATTATTTGGTCTGTTGGTATTTAATTTCTTGAGTTCTTTATATATTTTCAGATATTAGCCTTTTAATATGGAGTTTAGTCTTGTTCTGTCAAGTTCTTTAAATAATTTTGTTGGAATGTTGATGGAAATTACATTTTATCTGTAGATTGCTTTTTGAATGATAGCCATTTTTACTATGTTAATCTTACCAATCTATGAGCACAGGCAATCTTTCCATCTTCTGATATCTTCTTTAGTTTTTTTCTTACATTTCCCTGATAACTAAGGATGTTGAACATTTCTTTCAGTGCTTTTTGGCTATTTGAGATTCTTCTGTTGAGAATTCTTTGTTTAGCAATGTATCCTATTTTTAATTGAATTTTTTGGTTTGTTGGTGTTCTATTCCTTGAATTCTTTTTTTTTTAATCTTTTTTTTTATTAATTTATTCTTGTTACATCTCAATGTTTATCCCATCCCTTGTATCCTCCCATTCCTCCCCCCCCAATTTTCCCATTATTCCCCTCCCCTATGACTGTTCCTGAGGGGGATTACCTCCCCCTATATATTCTCATAGGGTATCAAGTCTCTTCTTGGCTACTTGCTGTCCTTCCTCTGAGTGCCACAAGTATTTTTGATATTAGAACTTTGTCAGATGTAGGGTTGGTTAAAATCTTTTCCCAATATGTAGATATTCTATTAACAGTACCCTTTGACTTACAGAAGCATTTCAGTTTCAAGAGGTCCATTTATTAATTGTTGATCTTAGTGCCTGAGCTGTTGGTGTTCTGTTCAGGAAGTTGTCTCCTGTGTCAATGAGTTCAAAACTCTTCCACACATTCTTTTCTCTTAGATTTAGTGTAAGAGGGAGGTCTGAGAGAAAGAAAGAAAATTGTTAGGGGTCATTTATGGGGTGGGGAGGCTCCTGTGAGTCTATGGGGTGACCCTAATTGAGACCCCTAGCAGCAAGGGATATGGGGTATGAAGTTGCAACCTGCTGTATCCAGGTGGGACTTCCACTGGAGGTAAGAGGACACCAATGCACCTATAAAATCTTCAACACAAAATTTGTTCTGCCTATAAGAAGCGTAGGGATAAAGATAGAGCAATGATTTGAGGAAGGGCCAACCAATGATTGGCCCAACTTGAGACCCAACCAATAGGAGAGAACAAACCTCTAGCACTATTAATGATACTCCGTTATGCTTGCAGACAGGAGCCTAGCATAAATATATTTTGAGAAGCTTCATCCAGAAGCTGATAGAAACAGATGCAGAGATCCACAGCCAAATAATAGGCCTTGCTCAAGGAGTCTTGTGAAAGAGAGGGAGAAAAGATCGAGGGAGCTGGAGGGGTCAAGGATAGTACAAGAAGACCTACTACAAGAGCAAACTAACCTGGGCTCATGGGGGCTCACAGAGACTAAACCACTAACTAAAGAGCATGCAAAGACTGGACCTAGGCCCCGTACAAATATGTAGCAGATGTGCAACTTGGTTACCATGTGAGTCCTTGAACAATTGAGGAAAGGCTGTCTCAGACTCTGTTGTCTGCCTTTGGATCACTTGTCCTTAGGTGGGCTGACTTGACTCACCTCTGTGGCAGACAATGTGCTTAGTGTTGCTGCAATTTGATATGCCAGAGTGGATTAGTATCCATTGTGGGAGAAAGGGAGGGAGGAATGGGGACAGGGGCTGTGATGCTGGAACTGGGAGGAGAAGAGGGAGGAGGCAGTGATCAGGCTGTAAAGTAAATAAATGAATTAATTAATAAAACTTAAGGCAATTCCACTGAAATAGGGGACACAACAAGGCTGTCCGCTAACTTTTTATCTCTTCAATATATTACCTGAAGTCCTAGCTAGAGCAATAGGAGAACTAAAGGAGATCAAGGGGATACAAATTGGAAAGGAAGAAATCAAATTGTCACTACTCATGGACGATATAGTGGTATATATCAATGGCCCCAAAATTCTACCAAGGAACTCCTACAGCTGATATACACCATCAACAAAGTGGCTGGACACAAAATCAACTAAAAAAACCAGTAACCCTGCTGAATACAAATGACAATCAGGCTGAAAATAAAATTAGGGAAACTACTCCCTTCTCAATAGCCACAAATAATAAATAATAAGGTAACTTGGTATAAGTCTAACCAAGTAAGTGAAAGTCTTGTATGAAAAAAACTTCAAGCGTCTGAAGAAAGACATTGAAGATTCATGCTCATGAATTGGGAGAATTGACATAGTAAAAATGGCTATCATGTCAAAAGCATTCTACAGATTTAATGCAATCTCAATTAAAATACCTACACAACTCTTTACAGACCTTGAAAGATAATTCTCAGCTTTATATGGAAAAACCAAAAACCTTTACAATAAAAGATCTTTTGGAGAAATCTCCATCCCAGATCTCAAGTTGTACTATAGAGCAAAAGTAATAAAAACAGCATAGTACTGGCATAGAAATGGGCTGATTGATCAATTGAATTGTATCAAAGATGCAGAAATAAACCAACACACCTATGGACACTTGATTTTTGACAAAGCCAAATCCATACAGTGGAAAAATGATAGCATCTTTAACAAGCGGCGCTAGTCTAACTGGATGGCTACATGTAGAAAATGCAAGTAGGTTTATTTTTATCACCATGCACAAAACTAAAGTCCAAGTGGATTAAAGACCTCAACATAAAACAAGACACACTAAATCTGTTAGAAAAAAAATCAGAAGAGCCTTGAACTCATTGGCACAGGAGGCAATTCCTAAACAGAACACGAACATCTCAGGTTCTAAGATCAACAATTAATAAATGAGACTTCATGAAATGGAAAAGCTTCTGTAAGGCAAAGGACACTATCAATGGAACGAAACAACAGCCTACAGACTGGGAAAAGATCTTCACCAATCCTACATCCGACCAAGAGCTAGTATCCAAAATATATAAAGAACTCAAGAAATTAAACTCCACCAAACCAAATAGCCAAATTAAAAAATGGGATACCAAGCTAAACAGAGAATGCTCAAAAGAGGAATGTTGAATGGCTGAGAAACACTTAAAGAAATGCTCAAAATCCCTTGTCAGGGAAATAAAAATCAAAATGACTCTGGGATTCCATCTTATACCTATCAGAAACTCAAGTGACAGCACATGCTGGAGATGATATGGAGAAAGTGAATACTCCTCCATTGCTGGTGGGAATGAAAACTTGTACAACCACTTTGGAAATCAATCTGGTACTTTCTCAGAAAATTGGGAATAGTGCTACCTAAAGACCCTCTTATTCCAATCCTCGGTATATACCCAAAAGAAACTTCAACTATGTTCATAGCAACTTTATTCATAACAGCCAGAATCTGGAAACAACCTAGATTTCCCACAACCAAAGAATGGATAAACTCTGGTACATTTCCACAGTGGAATACTACTTAGCTATTAAAAACAAAGAAATCTTGAAATTTGCAGGGAAGTGGATGGAACTAGGAAAGATCATTTTGAGTGAGTTAACCCAGACCCAGAAAGACACACATAGTATATAATCACTTATAAGTTGATATTAGACCAACGTAGATGTCCTCTGAGAGATTCCAGTCAGTAGAGGACAGTGACAGATGCTGGGACTTGCAACAGAACTCTGGGATAAGAGCTGCAAATTGGATGTAAGAGTTGGGGCATGGAGGGTCTGGGAGGCAGCAGGAGCCCCACAGGGAAACCACCTAGGCCTATGGATCTGGACAAAGTGGGGTCCTCCATGGAAACATGCACCAACCAAGGACAATACATGCAGAGAACCAAGACCTTCTGCTCATATGTAACCGATAGACTGCCAATTCTCCATGGGACAGGGGCGGGGCACTGCTGCTGAACCTCTGACATGCATTCTGGTGCCCACAATTTGGTCCATGCCCTTAGGCAAGATGGCTTAGCAGGTACACAGAGGAGGAGGATGCAGCACTCCTGATGAGATGTAATAGACTGTTGCTGGACAGTTGACGTAGGAGCTCCCCGCCCCCCCCCACCCGGTCATTGGAGGTCAGGGAGAGGAGAATGAGTTGAGGAGGGAGGGAGAGTGGGTGGGAATGGGAGGATAGGAGGAAGAAGATGGCAATCAGGATGTCGTGTCAATAGGTTATAATAAATAAAATATACATCTTAAAAAAGAAAGTAAAAATTAAACAGACATCAATGAAAGAGAGAATCCTAACTCATGTCAGTCTATACTTCCATGAACTCAAACTGCAGAACAAGCAAGTAATTTATATTTCTATTCCCAATACATGGGGATAGCTGAGACATGAATGTCTGTGCAAAGGCAAGGCTTCTTGTTGTTTACAGAATCTCTGTGACTTATTTTTAGATGCTATGCTTCGTATGGTATGAATGAAGAAGATTTACAGATGTCTTTCTTTTTCTCATACAAAGAGCAGAGAACCAGCCTTAATTTTTTCTGTGTCTTCTGCATACCTCACACTTTTATAAGGCTACCACTATATAATGCTTGTGAGAAATTATACGTTTTCAGAAGAAAGGGACTGGACACTGACGCTTGATCAGTCCTGACAGGATCCATTCCTCTCAGCATGCTGAATACATCCTTCCTATTCCATCCCTAAGTACTCAGGTTGCCGTTCCTCATCAGAACAGGACAGCTCCCAGGACACCTTCAAAGAAAACTTCTGATCCCAATTGGTCCAGCATTTCAGACTGTTCCACACAGAACTTCTATTAAGCTTAGAATTTCTCAACATTTAGAAACGGGACCACAAATGCTATTCCTAGCTTATTTAACTATTTTCACTAATTTAATTTCGACCCCTACAAAGGTATTATTTGTCCCAAATCAGCCTGTAGAAGCCTTAAAAAGAGAAAAATGCCCCATTTTCCTAATGAGGTGTTGGGTAGGCTTTTGGTTTTTTTCCTTGGGCTATGGATGTTTATTTTCATTGGGAATTGGTTATAAGTTATTATTGGTTTTATTCAAAAAGTAAATGAGGTTGGACTCAAGAACGTCTCTCTTTTCCTTTATCTTTCTTTCTTAGGTATGGAGATAGGGGTTGAAAAAAAAGAAGGGAGAATATAGAAATATATAGGATGGCAGGACAAAAGGTAGATTATTGAATCTACTCCTCCACTTAATGCCTTAATAGTTACTCACAAACAAGGTTACTTTTAATTCATTGGTTTAAAATTTTGTATATCGATGCAAAATAAGTTCAATTTTGGTACATTGGCATAGAATTCAAATTCAAGATTATTTTTCACACACGTTATATTTCTACTCTAATATCAGGTAGTGTACTATAATACAAGGTTTACTTCCAATACTTTGAAGGTGGTATTGCAGGCTGTTTAAGATAATTAAATAATACAATTTAATTGTTAGTTTACCAACTCATGGTCATGTCAAATACTAGTGTATTTTCATCAGAAGAATATACACTCTAGGTTTAACAGATAGATATGATCCTACAGATAGATAAAATAACATATGTAAGGCCTTTATATATCTCAGAGACCCACAGAATATGGCATTTAAAGATGTTTTTATTATTTTAAGAATCCTTTGACAATAAGACAAGTTAACTCTTGTCAACACCCAGCGTACCTCAGAGATGATGATGAGCATCAAAGAGACTCCTTATGGAGATGGCTTCAAATGTGGCAAACAAGCCACTGGGCAAAATGCCCTTGTTTCGGCTATCGAGAGAATTTTGTCTAGAAGAGAGCAACCTTGGATGCAGGCAGAGTCTACAGCCAAACTCTGCCAAGACAGGGTAAGCAAGTCCTTAATAGTTCCTGCCTCACAAATGTATGTGTTAGTTCTGCTTGGCCAGAAGGCTGAAAATGATGCTCCAACATTATAGACAGTTTTGGGCAACTGTTCAGGCAGCAAACTGTTGCTGTAATTTTTTTTTCATTTTGGAAGCTGCTAACTTGCAATGGACCATCTCAGTTGGGTATAGGTCCTTGGGAACAGGAGTTCTTAAAGCAGTGACAAACAGAGACAAAGGCAGAGGTAATTTGAATCTGAATGTATTTTGTAGTTAAGCAGTCTAGATTTTTATACACATTTTTTAAAACAGGGAGTGTTTTGTGGCTACATTTCCCATAGAGCAGATTCAAGGGAGTCAGTGAAGCAATCAGGCATACACATTACAAAATACAGAAGTCAAAGTAATAGTGTTGCCATTTTTGAGTTACATACTTGAAATGAAACAATACAGGGTACAGAATGCAAAGTAAAGATGTCATCATTCTTAAGTGTTTGCCTTGCAATCAGTGCACATGTGCCCTATTGGTCAAGGGTCAATGTTCTCTCATTAATGGAACTTATGCCCAACACCTCTGTGCCAAGAAAGTTTTTTCTTAGTTCTCCTTACTAATATCTGAGCACCATTATCTGGAGCTGTCTGAAACACTTTATTTCTTTGTAAGTCATAATATAAATTATTAACTAATGATTAATTCTTAGCCATGTTTCTTTTAATAAGTCAACAGAACTTGGTGGTGAACTCCAAGCCTGAATGGTCTCTGGCTGCAGTCCCATGTTAGGGTGTTTCATAGAAACGCCATCATATTTGCAAAGTCCTGGTATGGAAGTATGGTTAGGAGAAAGAATAAAGACAGAATATGCCAACACAATGAAAAAAAAAGAAGGCTGCAATCAATTACTCCTGTCAGGAACAATAGACCCATTCCAGGAGGGTCTCCCTGGCCAGGGGTCATCACCTTGGGTTGTGCAACAGCATTTGTCACACAGACTCCAATGGAAGGTTGTGACACTAACTTGTACTTCTTTTTTACTCAGAAAATTAATTTTATTGTTTCTCAATTCTTTGATGGGGTTGGAGACCAGATAGTTTAGTTTTAAAATTAAGCATAGTTTTTTAGGGGTTAAGATATATTTAGGTCCTGATAGAAGATTTTAGGTTGATAGAGATAAGATATGATAGATACTGATTTACATTCAAAGTTGTAGACTCACCACGATAGGAAAGATATTTTCTCCAAGGATGTCAAATGCAAATAGGCAAGACACTATGAATATAACACTTATATAATTCCTGATTGTGTCATGGTTTTTCTTGCTAAACATAGTTTATTATAAATATGTGTAATAATATAAATGTATCTATAAAAGTAATATAATAAATAAATAAATAAATACGTTGTGAAGAAAACTGAACAATTTAAAAACAAAGCTAATTCAAAGTAACAAAGTAATTCAAAATCCAGAAACCTGCTTTGAAAAAAAAAAAAAAAAGAAAAGAAAAGAAACCTGCTTTGAATTTTTGCCATTAAGTTTACCAAAGAGAAATAGTTGCCCACTCTTAATTTTACCCATAATTATAACTGTGACCTGTGAGACTTATAAAATAATAGCTTTTGGCTGTCAATATTAACCTGTATAGGACAATTAAGTACAGACAGAAGTTGTTATATCCATTAGTATTGAATACTGATGAAAGGGTATTATAAATCATGACTGAGAACTTCTGAAATTTCTCATTCATTCATCTGGTTAAATCTAAAGGTAGCCACATTTACTCTAGATTATGTCTATTAGGGATAGTCTCATTTTGCTCAATGTATCCGTCTAAACAAAAATCCACTTAATTCATCTTTGGGTTCCTTAGCAACACTCTTTTACTACTGATTTGCATTTTTACTCCATTTTGATAAGGTAGAATTAATGGAATTATTTTAGTTTTCTTATATTTTTTAAGTCCTGTTTTCTGTTCTAACAAATGATAAATTTTAGAGTAAGTCCAGGAAATTGTGATTTTTCTTTCCATTGGCGCCTAGTACACTTTATTAGAAAACAAGTATATCACAGGCAAATAAAACTAGCTATTAGCTCCGTTGATACAACATAAGAGATTTTAAATTTGGCCTAGTACAGGAAGTAGCATATTCCCTCACCTACATATCTCTGGCTTGCAAGTATTTCCCACCACACTATTACTCTGTATAACACATAGCCATTATTTAGTAGAGGGATCCAAATATTCTTCTTCAGGCTTACAAAGTCCAATATATTATCTCTGTTTCCTTCAATAGTCTAATAGTAAAAACTATTTTTGCATGCTCTAAAGCCATTATCAGTTGAAAAAGAGTCAAGCAAAACAGAGATGGCAGTTAAGGAATGGACAGAATATTATTGGCAGATGCTCAGCTAGTGACAAACAAATGCAGTATACCATGACTTGAAAATAAGTTGCATTACAAGGAGAATGAAAACAACCACATCAACTAAGCTAAGGAGTGTGAAGTGGAAAGGAGACTGAGAGTTGCTAGTTTTACTGATACAACTTAAGAGCAGTGGAGGGCAAGCACTTAAATACAATTTATGGTAACATGAACCAAATATTCAAAAATTCTTAAAACAAAGATGAAAAAAAAAGAGTAACTTTTAGCTAACACTGTAAGTTGTTTAAATTTTCTTAACACTTAACCTATCTGGGTTTAAAGATTACTTTATTAAAAAATACAAGAAATGTGAAAAAAGATCTGTACAATTATCTTAATGTACAAAGTCATAGCTGTAGCCGTTTTTCACTAAAATTTTAAAACACAACAAGGAGGGCATCCCTTTAGACCAATTTATTTTACACCCTTTATAAACACCAAATTATCATCCAAGAAAGGACAGTGAAATTTACAGACTGGACAAGGGTACATAACTCAGGCATATGCAGTCCATACTGCCCACTGGACAACTTTGCTGCTGAACTTTCTTTAACTCTACCAAACAAAAACAGAAGGTTGGCTGGTACTAATGGGGAGGATTTCCATGTAATTGTCAATTGGCTTGTTAAAAAGGGAAATGCTTCCTGTTTCCCCAGAACAGCAAATAAACAAGAGCTACATGCAGCAATGTGAATGAAAAGACATTTCTCAAGTTGAGGATGGGATGAGTGACACAACTGATAGAAAAACACTGCTATTGACACCATAACAAACAATAAATTCAGATAATTTAAAATTAAAGAAAAAGACAAGAGGCAGCATTTCAGCAGCAATGTGTTCAATGAAAGTGTATTGTAGAGGGTACAAGGAAGTTAGGGTTAAAGAGGGCAAAAAGTTGGCCAGGGGGATGGCAAAGGCCTCAAAGGAAATACGGCGTCATGGTTTTGGGAGGAATAACACGTTCTGAATCCGGAGCTGCCTGGAATAACTTTGGTTCTCTCCTATTGACATCTTTGAAGACCATGATAGAAGCAATGTTTCCACAGCGATAGCAGTAGTTTGGAGCAGACCACACTGTGACCAGCTTCTCATCAAACATAAACTTATAGCCTTCGTGCACAAGCTGATGTGCCCTGCAAATAAGTTTTAAGTTGTTGATATGAACGAAGTTTTCGGTGACTTTTATTCCAAAAAGCCAACCTGCTCCTCTGGGACTGATTGCCCAGGTGTCTATATCTTCAGGATCGGACCATACCAGGTCACAAAAAGGTCCTTTGTGTGGAATATCCTGCTTTCTGTCAATAGTTCGAATTTGATCCAGTGTTTTGATATCAGGAGATAAGCCGCCATGAATACACAAAATCTGCTCATCTATTAAAGCTGCTATTGTGAGCATGTCAAAAACTTTGGTACAGTATTTCCAGACGTTAGCATTTTTATATTTGCGTTGACACTCATCATAAAATCCATACACCTGAGTTATCTGTCTACTCTCATGATTTCCTCTTAAAAGTGTAATACTACCAGGCCATTTGGCCTTTAGTGCAAGAAGGTAAGTGAAGGTCTCCAAACTGTAGTAACCCCTATCTACAAAATCACCCATAAATATATATTTTGTGTCAGGAACCTGCCCTCCAGTTTTGAATAGTTGACAAAGATCATAAAACTGTCCATGAAGGTCCCCACATACTGTTACTGGCGTTGACACTGGCTGAACATTTGACTCTTCCATGAGTAGATCACAAACATAGTCACACAGGTGCTTCAGGTCGTTCTCTGGAAGGTGCTTGCACTGCCGCGCTATCTCTAAACACTTGTCCAGATCCAGCGGCGCCATTTTAGGAAGAACAGGCTGCAGCGCCTGCTGCGGCAGGCGACCACAGCAGCTATGGCAGGGGCGGGCGAGCAGATGTTATAGTGGAGCCAGCGGCAGCTGCTGAAGCCAGAAGAAATTGTGACGTTGTATGACATCATCTGGTATTAACAAGATACTGTCTTGGACTTTGTTCCAGTGCCCATAGCAACTAAAACACGCTAGTGGTAGCTAGCTCTGTGGAATGATAACTGAGCTATTAACATTCTTTTGTAGATGGAAGAAGGTAGGGGTGAGGGAATTTTCACTTGAGATTCCAAATATTGTAGCTATGCTCCCTTCCTCAGCTACCAGTAATCTTGAGTGATGTTGGGCTTTATAGGAAGTAGAAAGTTAATGGAAAGAGAGACTATCATTAGCTTTCAGGAAATTATCATCCATATGAGGGGGATGCTTTGCAGTCATGGATCTTTTGTGGGTCACCAAACTCCTCTAAGTAACCCTTCACCTGTCTTCTGTAGGAAAAGGCAATAAACCAATTCTAAGCTGCTGAAAATACACTTGGAGAGTACTGGGTTCCAGTCTTGTGCCCAGACTCTCAACCTAGCAGACCCCAGGACAATTTAGCCCCTGTTGACAAGTGAAAATGTCTGTTCTATAAGAATAAGAGAGTTTTTAAATTTTAATTTTATTAATTTATTCAGATTACAACTCAGTTGTTATCCCATCACTTGTATCCTCCCATTCCTCCCTCCCTCCTGCTTTCACCCTATTCCCCTCCCCTAGGTCTATGACCGAGGGGGACCTCCTCCCCAACTATATGGTCATAGGCTATCAAGTCTCATCTTGGTAGCCTGCTCATTCTTTCTTTGAGTGTCACCAGGCCTCCCCACCAAGGGGAGGTGGTTAAATATGGGGCAACAGAGTTCATGTCAAAGTCAGTCCCCGCTCTCTACATAACTGTGGGGACTGTCCTGCCCATTGGCTACATCAGAATAGGGGTTCGATGTTTACTACTTGTATTGTCCTTGGTTAGAGCAGTAGCTTGAGCAGACCCCCCTGGGCTCTGATCTACCCATCATGATGTTCTTCTTGTAGGTTTCTAGGACCCTCTATTTCCCCATCTCCTATGTTTCTCTTACCTACAGTCTCAGTAGGATGCCCTCACATCTATGCACAGCCATGTCTACTAAGAACAGTGAAAGTCACAAGGCCAGCACAGCTGCTTGTCTACTAAGCTCCAGCAAAGCTGAGCCTAGTGATGCAATTGCTGTGGTGTACCAACACCACTTTCTGGCTTTGTTCTCTATGTGTTCCATGCTTGGGGGCTTTTATTGTTTGTACAAGTTAGGGACATTGGATTGATGGACATTTTCTTATAAATCATTTATGCTCTCTCCCAGGAGTACTACCAGAAGGTCCAAGCCACTTAGCAATGTTCCTCTCTGGCTTCTGCTCTACTTTTTGTTTCCAGGTGTGTTCTTACAACCAGACGAACCAATGGTGGCAGAATATGGAAATGGCACACTTACCTCATTCAGGCATCATGTACGCCTAGAGATAGGAAGATGGGCAGTCCTCATCTGGGGAGGGCACAGAGCTGAACCTCTGTGGTTATACAGTCCTCACTAGGCCTCTGAGACAGGCTGGGGGCGTTGTGGATGCCTTAACGTCACCAGAATGAAGGATGAGACTGAAGCTTCATGCACAGTGCTTATGGAAGGGACTAGCAGGGCTGAAGTTTTTCTATTTTATTTATTATAATTTATTCACATTACATCCCGATTATTATCCCCTTGTTCTTATCTTCCTGTTCGTACATTCCCTCCCTCTTCTGTCCTATTCCCCTCCCCTTGACCTCAGGGGGGGGCAATATTAGGTCTCTTCAGGCTAGCTTGCATCCTCTTCTTATGTGTGCCTGTAAGGTCCTCTTACTGAAATCTTAAAGAATGCAGTCCTCACAGAAGAATCAGAGGGGCTGAAGCCCACAGGCATGCACATTCTCCACAGCACAAGTGGGAAGGCTGATTTCTTCCACTGGGTTAAGGGTCAGGAAAGCAGTCCTCAAAGATGTTATGGGTGAAGTTGAAGGCCCTTCTGTGCTCATCTTACTAGAGGAACAGGACAGATTGAAACTCCAAGGGCACTGTGATTTTTGAGATAATGGGTGGGGGGCGACTAAGAGAAAGTTTTAAAACAGGGATCTTAAGTATACTAACATATGGAAAGGTGAACATTCAGAGTACAAAAATAAGACAGGACAATAACCAGGAACAAAACAAAACAAAATTCAATCCACAAAGAAAAAAGAATCAGTATTGCTTTCAAAATGAGAATCAATTGGATACTAGAAACTGACTAAAATGCGGTAATAGTGTTACATTCACTAGCGAGGGTCAGCAGCAATAGACTTAACCAGGGAGAAAAAGGAATCAGTGAATGAGGTACCATTCGTGTTGAGATAATGAGTCTGAAGAGCAAAACAATAAAGAAAAGAAAGCACACCAAACCCAAGGATCTCTATCACACAGGAGAAACAAGCCAAGCACACATTACAGCAGTCTGGAAAGGGGAAGAAAAAAAGGCAAAGAACTTCTTTGAAGATATAATGGTAGAAAACTTTTCAAATTTAAAGATATGAATATATAAATGTAAGCAGCTTCATATACTCTAAATACAGTAGAATCAAGCTGATATACAATGGGATGCATTATAAAAAGTTATAAATTTTAAAAATTTGAGAATTTGAAAGCATCAACAGAAAAATAACATCTTCAACACAATCTCATTAAGATTCTCAGGGTGGGTATATCAGTTAAAACCTTTCTGACATCATAAAAATATATTTAGGGTACTGAAATAAAGTAACTGACAAAAGAGAATTCTATATCTAACAACTTTGCCTTTCAAAAATGAAAAGATATTAAGGCATGTTTAGAATCAATAGACCTTCTGTACAAATATGCTAAAGTCTTTCTAGTTGAAATGATGGGAGGCTAAACAGTAACTGAAATCTAAGTAAAAATACATTTCTTTGATAAAATGTAAATATATGAGAAAATGTAAAACACAAATTATTATGCTTATTTAAAAATACTATTAAAACTATAAATTTAAGTAACTATCAGTATATGTCAATGATGAACAATGTATGAAATATGATGTGTAACATCACTAACAAAGTGGGACTGATAGAACTGTAAAAGGGGCCCACTTACACGTGGTTAAAGTTGGTAACATTAAAATAGAGCGTTTAACCTCTAGATTTTTAGATTTACTCTCCATGGTATCTCTAAAGACAATGTTTATAAAATTCTCAGGGAAAATATATGAGAAGGGAATCAAAACATCATGGGAAAAATAAGATGAATATTAAAGAATAAGCTAATGAACAGAAATGGGAGGCAAAAGGTTTTCACACACATTCAACAAGGTGATAATAATACATCATTTCATATAAGTAATTGTTTTAAGTGTAAACGGAATGATCTTTTAAATCAACGGTGTAGGTGAACAAAATGAAAATTTAAAGTTCAGCTTAAACTCCCGAGCCTGAATACCTTAAAAGTAAAAGGATAAGAAAATATATTCCATGTAAGTACTGGCCAAAACAGATAAAAAGTTGATGTGCTAATACTAAATATGATATTTTTAGCAAAAATATTGTTATAGAAAACAAATGATAGTATTATACAGTGTTAGAGTCATAAGAAGAAAACGACTAAGCATATATGTACCAATCATTAG
Source organism: Acomys russatus (assembly GCF_903995435.1). Taxonomy (NCBI): domain Eukaryota; kingdom Metazoa; phylum Chordata; class Mammalia; order Rodentia; family Muridae; genus Acomys; species Acomys russatus. The sequence continues at coordinate 62,081,727 of NC_067169.1, read as the reverse complement.
AAGCCCTTAATATACAAGGCAAACACTGAATAATTGAAGGAAGCCCTACAATTATAGTTGCTAAGTTTAATATCTTTAAGTAGCATCACTTTCAATGGTGCACAGAAAAATCAAGAACAAAAATCCAATAAGAGCTTGAAAAGAGCAATAGGACCTAAAGTACTATGTAAAACAATCTTTGTAACAATAGTGGAGAACAAGTGCATTTGAAATATCTTCCAAACAACACCATCACAAGGCCACAAAACAAGTTTTAATAAGTGGAAAGGATTAAAATAACATGAAGTATCTCTTTTGATCACAATAAAATGAAGCTATAAGCCAAGAATAGAAGGAACACTCAGAAATGATAAATTACACAGGGACTAATGAAAATAAAAGTACAGCGTGCCAAAATTTATGAGATGTAGCACAGTGCTGAGAGATATTCGTGGTTATATATATATATATATAATACATAATATATAATATATATATATACATACATTAGGAGTGAAGACAAACCTTAAACAACTTCACTTTTTGCTTAGGAAACTCCATGTAAAGAAGACTTACTGCAAAACTAGAAGAAGGAACTAATACAGATAAGCTTTGGCAATTATAGAAATAACAGAGAAATTCAATGAAATAAGGGTTAGTGCTTTGAAACAATTAAAAAAATGTAACAAACCTTTATTTAGATAGTCAAAGAAAGCCAGGGGTAGGGGTAGTGATGTTGCACACCTTTAGTTGCATCACAGGCAGGCAGATCTCTGAGTTGGAGGCCAGCCTGGTCTACAGAGCAAGTTTCAGGACAGCCAGGAAACCTTGTCTAGAAAAACAGAAAACCAAAAAGATAGATAGATAGATAGATAGATAGATAGATAGATAGATAGATAGATAGATAAAAGAAAAATAATAGAATGTCCATACAAAGTCAGGAGTGATGGTGCACACTTGCAATCCCAGCACTCAGGAGATTTCTGTTTGTTCTAACTTTACCCTTTGCTAGGGTTTATCTTCAATGTTCTCTCCTATTTTGTCATGAAGCTTGTCAGTAGATACATAGTGAATATCTATTATGTGTAGATTATATGTAAGATTTGGCTCCATCATTAAAGAAGTGGCTCATAATCTAATTGATTATAATAAAAGCATCTTAGGTAATTGACAAGATTTTTTTATGTAAAAGGTAAGCTGGAGTGTAAAGGCAGTAAGAAGGTTCATAAAAGCCTTCTGATGTAAAAATGTTAAGAAAGTAACAAAGATTCTAGGAGTACTAATAACTGCTCAATCAGAATGAGAGGGTAATGTGGATGCTTTCTTAAGGGTTTTTTTTTATACCCCACACACCAACACCCATACCCACAAATACATTTTTCAAAAAATAAAAATGGTGGCCGATGAGATGGCTCAGCAGTGAAGAACAATTGTTGCTCTTATCAAAAATCCAGGATTGATTCCTAGCACCCACATGGTGGCTCAAAATCAGCCATGACTTCAGTTTCCAGGGATCTAATGCTCTCTCCTCATTTCTAAGGACACCAGGCATGCACATGGCACACATACATACATACATACAGGCAAAGCAATCATACAAATAAAAAGTAAAAATAACTTCATTCAGTACAGAATGTGTATAAATGTACTGGGAAGTGTACTTAGACTATATGCCGTACAATTTATTCATCTTTTTATAATCAAGCAAAGTAGGTTACATAAGACAGTGGCTACAGTGTCAGGAATACAGTTAGCAACATCTAGTTCAATGGGAAATCTCTATCTTATACCCATGGACTTCTATAAAAACCAATCTTATATCATGAGTGTTCTTTTAAATTCTGTTTCCTGGAATTCATCTGGATAATTCTCATTGACAAGCATATCTATAGGACTGTCAGGTTTTGGAGAGAAGATACTAGCTTGATATTTCATAATGTTGGTATTCTTGTGATGAGCTGTGAGCATATGGACTTCCTCTGTTAGTTCTGAGTTGTTATAGACAGACTAAGTTGGGGATGAAGACAAGGAGCGGGGGTGGAGTGGGTCTAGAGGTTGCAAATGACTTGATTGTGATGAAGTCAGATGGACAGAGGGGACTGGGATTCCAAGCCCTAGAGTGTAGTGGTAGATTTAACTGGGTGGCAAGGTTGGACCCAGGCTAAAATTGATGTGTTTGAAAAAAAAGATGTGGAAAGGGAGGTCAGGGGAATGCACCACTAGACCTCGGTGGAAGTGGCAAGGCTGCTTTATCCTTTTGAAATCTGGCTTTTTAGTTCCAAATTTGGGCTCTGATCATAGTGCCATCTAGCTATAACTCCTCTCTTCATATTCTGGAATAACCTCTGCTCCTGGTTAATCTTGTACTTTTAAAGTATAATTTAGGGGTTGGAAAATAGCTCAGCAATTAAGACCAGACACTGTTTTGCAGAAGACAAGCTGAATTCCCAGCACCCAGGGTTGGCAGCTATTAACCAACTATAATTCCAGGCCCAACTTGATCTGGCTCTTCTGGCCTCAGCAGACAAGAGCACTTACCTGCAAGTGCCTACACAGAAGTCCACATAATTAAAAATAAAATTAATTTTACTTAATGCGTATGCATGTTTGTCTGTGTGTAGGCTTGTGTATGTGTGTGAAGTATACTTGGAGGCCAAATAAAGTTGTTTTATCCCTTTGAGCTAGAATTGCGGTTAGTTGTGAGTTGCCCAATATGGGTGATGGCAACTGAACTTTCTCTACCAGAGCAGGATTCATTCTTAGTCACTGGCCATCTCTCTAGTTTTTGATCTTGAATTTTTCTAATTTGTTGATAAACTAATGGCATCATAAAATCTTTATGGGTCTGTCCAGAGCCAATATCTTTTGGTTTTTTTCATAGTGAATTGAGATTACTTTATTTCTTATAATTAAAGTACATGTGGTAAACCATATACCATAGATTTCACTCCATTCAAGACACTGGGAAAGATGCACAAGTAGATCACTTTTCCTTGAAGATTGCCAAAACCAGGACAGAGACACTTTAGATAGCAGTATGGTGTTTGGGCAACACTAAAGGGCTTGCCTTTCAATAAACCCTGTGTGATGTCTCCTTATCTCAGTGATCCACTTGGTGGCATACTTATTCAACATGGAGCATTACCACCTGGGTCAGGATGCTGAGGGGCTTATGGCTGCACTTTTCAGACTTGGAAATGCCCTAAATAAGAGCTACCCCAAACCAGTCTATACCTTATATACCATGAATTCTTGCATGTTCACCAGCCTGACTTCTGCAGAATTCCTATATCAAGAGCAATATATGATTAAGATAAAAGAGCCCTTGATTCAGTAACTACATTTAACTTAACACTTCTAAGCAGCATGGAAGATTATGAAGAGTGGCTAGAATGAAGCATGAAGGAGATGAAGGAGAGGACCTCTTTTGGCACAAAACTTACAAATGAGTGTCTCCTGTCTTAGAGTAACATGTTCTATGAACTACTAGTAAAGAGCATGCCTCAGCTGAGATGGAATTCACATTTGTGTCTTGCTGCAGCAGGTTAGAACTGACAAAAACTACTTGAAATTCCAAAGGAAATATATTTATTATTTCTAACTTTGCAGACATTGCTTTTAGCTTGCTGAGGTCTCTAAAAGGGTAGCGCTTGGCTTGGCTGGAAAGTAGTCTAAGAACTCTGAAATTTAAAGAATGATTTTCTGCCATTTTCAAAATATTCAAATAAGTGCTAGCTTATACAACTATAAAAGCTTTTTTCCTCCATAGCATTTCATTTCAACTGTATTAACAAAGATTTGGCAAAAAAAAAAAAAAAAAAACCACAGAATGACATTTATTCTTAAATATGTTTTGTGTATTTTACTTTAATCTACCAAGTAACTTACTTAGTGCTATGAAGTATACCTAGACAAAACTATATTTATATGGCTTTATTTCTATTTCTCCTCAGCTTTTTCTTCTTTTTCAGTTTTTTCTACAATACACTTCAATAGCAATTATTTAGAATATCATATTTTTCTCAAAATAGTTTGAAAAATGTCATGATCTTAACTCTGGAATACTATATAAAACCTATATTTCAAAGAAGGACATTCTGGCATTCTAATTAATTCTAATTAACAATTGATAATATTGAAATTTGACATCAGCAATGGAGTCTAGGAAGGGAAAAAGGGTGAGGGATGAGATCCACTCCCTAGTTCTTCAAATCATACTACGTAGCATACAGCTTAGCTAGAAAGACGATTCTGTAGCTTCCTCCACTCACAATTCATTTAATTCCAGTTCACTTAAGAATTAAGTTAGCTGGATCAATGAAGGCTTAGGTGTACCTTGATGTTAAAATCCAAGGACAGTGAAAGCTACACAACTAGGGGCTTAAGAGCCTGAAGCAGAGAATCTCCTTTCAGGGTTTTGCTAAGGTCAGCGGAACCCAATTACCAAAGGTCCCCAACAGCACCTTACAAACTGTTGAAGAGACACAAGCTAAGGTGTGTCTTAGGTGACATCAAGTGCTTGATACTTCCACCCCTAAGTAGTAACTTCTGGACAGTTGTCAACTTGAAACACTAAAGTCACCTAGAAAAAAAGAATCTCAATTGAGGAGCTGCCTTTATCAGATTGGCTTATAGGTATGCCTGTGAGACATTTTCTTGATTAATGATTCATATAGGCAAGACCACCCCCACTATAGGCAGTGCCACTCCCAGAAAGGTGACCCTGAGTTGTAAAACAAAACAAAACAAAACAAAGAAAACAATCTGAGCAAAGCATGGAAAGCTAGCCAGTAAACAGCATTTTCCCTTTACCTCTGCTTCACTCTCTGCCTCCATGTTTCTGCTTGGGTTTCATTATTTGGCTCCCTTGCTGAGGGACTGTAACCTGTAAGCCAATTAAATCCTTTCTTCCTCCATATTGCCTTGTGTAACATGTTTAGCACAGAAATGAACAGCAAGCTGGAATACCAAATGATCCATGTTCCTTTATCCATTAATAATTATTGAAGTTGAGTGGATGACTGCTTAATTGGTCGTTATATAATGGCATATAATATGTGGGTATACATAGGCATAGTGGGCCTATCCAATTCTTGTAGTTGCTTCAGAAGTTAATATTCTATACTCAGAATGGCATTAGGGATCACACTAGAAGCTCTGTGCATGTTAAGTGAAGGTTATAACAGTGTGGAACAGAATCAAAGAAGATGTAAATAAACTAAATGAATTAAAGGACAATCCAAATAAAGGGCTGTGTGAAATAAGTCAATACAGGATATAAAAGAGGAATTAACAAAACAAATTGAGCTCCTGTCTGCTGGGGGACACAGCCAGCAGAAGTTAGCTGCACCCTGCCCCCATCCCCAGCTCCGTAGCCTTCCCTCTGGGGGAGGCCTGCTGGACCCCCGGACCATCCAGGCCTACAGGTACCTAGGAAGAGCCAGGCTAAAGCCTACCTAGTCTTTCTCTTCCCAACCTGGGGCACAGCCAGGATAGGAACATCCAGGCCTACAGTTCCCCAGGAACACCCAGCCAGCAGAAGTGAGCAGTAAGCTAGTTGCTGAGCTCCACTATCAGCACCAAAGCTCTGTCAGTCTCCATAAGGAGTCCTGTCAGCATCAGGAGCAACCAGCCAAGACAACGGTCAACCAGATGGCAAAAAGCCAGTGTAAGAATACAATCAACTTATTTATCCTAAACAGCCTGCAATAGCACATTCACAGCGTTGGAAGTAAACCTGCATTATAATTGAGTTATATGGTACAATACCTCATATTAGAGTATACACACACACACACACACACATATATATATACATATATGAATAATCTTACATTTGAATTCTATACTACTGTATCTAGAATTAGACTTGTTTTGCATCTATATACAAAATTCTATACCAGTGAATTAAAAATATCCTTGTGAGTGACAACTGAGGCATTAAGCTGAGGAGTAGATTCACTGATATACTTTTTGTTCTATCTTCCCTATATATTTTTATATTCCCCCTTCTTTCTTTTCAACCCCTTTCTCTAAACATAAGAATGTAAGATAAAGGAAAAGAGAGGCATCACTGGTCTAACTTTGTTTTCTCTCTAAATAAGACCTATAATAACTTGTAACCAACGCTCATTGATAATAACCCTCTTTAGTCCAAGAAAACAACCAAAAACGTACCCAACCCCCTTAAAGGAAATGGGGTGTTGTTCTCTTGAGGTTTCTTCTGGCTGATTTGGGATGAATAATACCATTGTAGGGGCCCAAATAAAATTGAGGAAATGGTTAAACAAGCTAGGAATGGCGTTTGTGGGCCAGTTTCTAAATGTTGAGAAATTCCAGGCTTAATTAGAGCCCTGTGTGGGACAGTTTGAAATGTGGGACGAATTGGGGATTGGAAGCTTTCTTTGAAAGTGTCCTGGGAGTTGCCTTGTTCTTATGAGGAACAGCAATTGAAAGACTTGGTGCTAGAACATGAAGGATACAGGATGTCAGTGTTCAGTATGCTGAGAGAATGCATCCTGTCACGTCTGATCCAATGTCAGTGTCTGGTTGTTTTGTTCTGAAAGCATACAATTTCTCGCAAGCATTATACAGTTCTAAGATTATAAGTGTATAAGGTGGTTTTGATGCACAGAACATTTAAGGTTGATTTTCTGCTCTTTGTATGAACAAGAAAAAAGACATCTGTAAATCTTCATTCGTGCCAAATAAAGAATGGAGTCTAATGGTAATTCATAGGGGTTCTGTAGCCGAGATGAAGCATTATCTATGCCTAGACATTCATGTCTCAGCCAGTCTCAGAGCTAGTCCCATATAGTGGGATTAGTGGGATTAGTAATATAAGTTACCTGCTTGTTCTTCAGTTTAAATTCTTCACATCCTGATTTTATCCCCTCCCTCATTCTCTCCTGATCCCCCTTCCCTCCTTCATCCCCTTTCCTTCTCTCCCTTTGTCCTCAGAAAGGCGAGCCCTCCTCGCCACAAACTATTCCATAAAACATAAACAGAAGGAACATTGCCAAACCCATTCTATGAAGCCAAAGTCACACTGATACCCATACCACACAAATACTCAACAAAGAAATATAATTTATGACCAATTTCACTCGTGAAATTTTATGCAAAAATAATGAATAAAATGCTCACAAACTGAATCCAAGAATACATCAACTACATCATCCACCAGGACCAAGGAACTTTATCACAGGGATACAAGGATGGTTCAACATATGAAAATCCATCAATGTAATCAGCCATATAAACAAACTGAAAGAAAAAATTTACATAATCATATCATTAGATGCAGAAAAAGCCTTTCACAAAATACAATGTCTCTCATGATTAAAGTTTTGTAGAGATCATGGATACAAGGCACATACCTAAGCATAATGAAGGCTATATACAGCAAACTGTTAACTAGCACCAAGTTAAATGGAAACTCAAAGCAATACCACTAAAGTCAGAGACAAGACAAGGCACCTATTCTTTCCATATTTTTTCAATATAAACTTGAAGTTCTAGCTAGAGAAATCAGGCAACTAAAAGAAATCAAGGAGATACAAACTGGAAAGAAAGAAGTCAAAATATTGCTATTCACAGATTATATGATAGTATAAAAGTGTACTCCAAAATTCTACCAGAGAACTCCTACTGCTGATAAATACCTTTAGCTGGATACAAAATTAACTCAAAAGAATCAGTAGTCCTCCTGTATACAAAGGACAAACAGGCTGAGGATGAAATTAGATAAACAGCATCCTTCACAATAGCCACAAATAATATAAGGCATCTTTTTTTTTGTAACTCTAAAAGAGTAAGTGAAAGACCTGTATGAGAAGAGTTTGAAGTTTCTGAAGAAAGAAAATGAAGATGCCAGAAGATGGAAAGATCCCCTATGTTCATGGATTAGTAGGATTAACATATTAAAAACGACCATATTACCAAAAGCAAGCTATAGATTCAGTGCAGTTACCATCAAAATACCAACACAATTTTTTACAGATTTTGAAAGATCAATTTTCAACTTCACTTGGAAAAAAACAAAAAACAGAATAACTAAAACCATATTATACAATAAAAGAACTTCTGGAGGTATCTCTATATCTGATTTCAAGCTGTACTACAGAGCAATAATAATAAAAGCTGCATGGTACTGTCATGGAATCAGACTGGTTGATCAATAGAATCAAATCAAAGACCCAGAAATAAACCCACACACCTATGAACACTTGATTTTTGACAAAGAAGACAAAACCATACAATGGAAAAAAGAAACCATCTTCAACAAATGGTGCTGGTCTAGTTTGTTGTCTTCACATAGAAAAATGCAAATAGATCCATACTTATCACCATGCATAGAACTCAAGTTCAATTGAATCAAGTACCTCACCATAAAACCAGATTCACTAAATCTATTCGAAGCCAAAGTGGGAATCAGACTTGAACTCATTGGCACAGAAGACAACTTCGTGAAGAGAATACCAACAGCTCAGGCTCTAAGATCAACAATTAATAAATGGGTCCTCATGAAACTGAAAAATAAGAAAGGACACTGATAATAGAACAAAATGGCAACATGGCAGCATAGAGATTGGGAAAAGATCTTCGCCAACAATATATCCAATAAAGAGGTAATATTTAAAATATATAAAGAACTCAAAAAATTAAATACCACCAAACCAAATAATCCAATTTAAAAATGGGGTACAGAGCAAAACAGAGAATTCTCAACAGAGGAATCTCAATTGGCCAAGAAGCCCTTAAAGAAATGTTCAATATCCTTAGTCATCATGTAAATGAAAATCAAAATGACTCTGAGATTTTATCTTGCACCAATTGCAGTGGCTAAGATAAAAAGCACAAGTGACAGCATATTCTGGTCAGGATGTAGAGAAAGGGGAATACTCCTCTATTGCTGGTGAGGTGCAAACTTGTACAACCACTGTTGAAATCAATCTGGCATTTTCTCAGAAATTGGGAATAGGTCTGCCTAGCTATACCACTCTTGGAAATATACCCAAAAGATACTCTACCATACAACAAGGACATATGCTCAACTATGTTCATAGCAGCTTTATTCATAATTGCCTGAAACTGGAAATAACACATACCTCCTTCAACTGAAGAATGGATAAGAAAGCTGTGGTACATTTGCACAATGACAGTACTACTCAGCTATTAAAGAAAAAAATCATGAAAATTTCAGGCAAGTGGATGCAAGTAGAAAATATTATATGAAGCAAGGTCACCCAAACCCAGAAAGACACATATGGTATGTACTCATTTATAAGGGTGTATTAGCCATATATTATAGGATAACCACACTAAATTTCCCAGACTCAAAGAAGCTATGTTACAAGGAGGGCTTATGGGAGGATTTTTTAATCTCTCTCAGACAGCAAAATAAAATAGACCATAGAAATCATTGAAGAGAGGGAACAGGGTGGGAGAGGGAGTGAGGAGAAAAATGAAGGTGAGGATTGGATGTAGGGAGAGCGGGGGCAGGAGAACAGAAGGCTTGCAGAGAGAAAGCAACTGTGGATGGAGACATCTCTGAGACAACCTGGAAACGTATGGCAGAGTAGGCTTCTGAGAGGATATGGGGGTGACTCTAGCTGAGACACTTATTAGCAGGGGTCATGGAGACTAAAGAGATCATCCTCTAGTCATACATGACTCCTAGTAGTGGGAGGTGAATACCTCCCACGCACAAGAGCTTTGACCCAAAATTTACCCTGTCTATAAGATGTGCAGGGATAAAGACAGAACAGAGATTGAGTGCATGCCCAACCAATGCCTGGCCCTACCTGAGACCCACCCCATGGGAGAGAGCTAACCCCTGACACTGTTAATGATACTCTGTTATGCTTGCAGACAGTAGCCTAGGATAGCTATCATCTGAGAGGCTCCACTCAGCAATGGACAGAAACAGATGTTGAGATTCACATCCAAATATTGGGTGGAGCCTCAGGAGCACTGTGGAAGAGTGGGGGTGGGGGTGACAGAAGAACTTAAAGGGGATAGGAACGCCACAAGATAACCAACAGAGCCAACTAATCTGAGCCCAGGAGGGTTGAAGAGACTGAAGCACCAACACAGGGCCATGCATGGAACGGACCTAAGCCACATACACATATGTACCTGGTGGACAGCTTGGTTTTCATATAGGTCCTGTAGTAAGGGGAGCAGTGGCTGTCTATGACATGTACTTTTTGCCTGCTTTCAATCACTACGTCCTGTTATGGTTGCCTTGCCAGGCTACTGTGGAAGAGGATGTGCTCAGTCTTTATGTGACCTGATGTACTGAGGTGGGTTGTTGGGGGATTATCCTTTTTATGATCAGTAAGGAAGGGGGATGGGGGGGAAGGAAGATGGTACAGATGGGGAGAAGAGGAGGGAGTGGGCTATGATTGGGATTTAAATGAATACATTAAAAATAGTATATAGATAAATGAAAAGAACCAAATTCAATATAAATACTAAAAAAAAAAATTTAAACTTTAAAATAAAACATGCTTTAAAGAAAATACAATACTCAAGGAAGAAAGCCTTACTAGTAGATTTTATTAACTAGAAAACAGTGTATTTGGCACTGAAAAGATGATAGATGAATTAGAATACTTAGACATTGGCAGATATAAGTCCAGGAAATATGGGAAACATTACAAGATCAAATTTATGTGGCTGTGACAATAGGAGACCTGCTGGCAATAGCATAATCAATCTGTCAGTCAAATCAGAACAAAAAAAATCCAAAATTAAGGAAACAGATGATCACCCAGAATCAGAAGGCATTTCAAACATCAAAAATAGAAGACCATGGGAATGGAAGATAAGTCCCAATTGTTAAAAGCCTGTACCACTCTTGCAGAGGACCCAAGATCACTTCTGAGCTCCAATGTTGGGCAAATCAAAATTAATAGTAACAGTAGTTCTGGATGATCTGATGTCTCTGGCCTCTTTAGCCATTGGTGCATGGGTGCATGGGTGTGCACACTCATGCATGCATGCACATGTGTGTGCATGCATCACACATACACACACCACACCCCACATTGACCACACATACACATAATAAATACGAAGTAAAGGAATTGAAAATATAATTGCAGGTGTCCTCTGCACTGAAGGGAACAGTAGATACATGTATGAGGTTGCATGAAAGAATAAACCATGCTAGACATAGTTAAGCAAATGAAGAAGTGGAAAAGATGAACTATTACAAAATTGAAAAAAGTAATGAAAAATGATATACAGCATTCAATAACTTTGGCTATCAATGGTTCCAATTGCCCTACCAAATAATGTGAGCTACAAGATTGGACTAAAAATAGAGTTCATATAATTGTGTTGTCTCCAGGAAAACACACTAGGCCATATCGGAAAGCGGATACTTGAATAAAATGTAAGCGATAAAAGACCGACAGAGATGCCGACACATGAGCTACAAAGAAGCGGAAAGGAAATAAACAAGGGAAACAGCAAATAAGCAATGAGACTGAAGCAGTAAGAAAATGTCTCAATTTAAAATATACTACCAACAACCCAGACTCAGAGGGATTCATTGCTAAAGCCACCCCAAGACTTAGAACAGAATTAATGGAACTAGTGCTCCTCAAATTGTTTCATAAAGTAGAAGGGGAAGGGATATCTTAACTTTTTATCAAAATCTTTATAAAATAGTTTCACCCTCGTACACAGACTGGAAAATACATAACCAAAAAGAAGGAAAATTTTAGTTAATCTCTGACAAACAAATAATATGCAAAATTTACAAACAAAATACAAATGGAACTCAAGAACATATTTAAAGTCACATCTTGGTAGCCTGCTATCCTTCCTCTGAGTGACACCAGGCCTCCCCCTCCAGGGGACATGGTCAAATATGGGGCACCAGAGTTCGTGTGAAAGTCAGTCCCCACTCTCCACTCAACTGTGGAGAATGTCCTATCCATTGGCTAGATCTGGGTAGGGGTTCAATGTTTACTGTTTGTATTGTCCTTGGATAGTGTAGTAGATTGAACAGAACTCCTGGTCCCAGATCTGCCCATCATAATGTTCTTCTTGTGGGTTGGCCTCTGCTCACTATAACACAATGAAACTTCATTTGGATACTTTGGAAGATGTGCATTATTAGCATGTCTTTGTATTGTATATTGCACAATATAATAAGTATGTTATATTCTTCTTGTGACCACATTGTATTTTAATATTATTAAAATTAATGGTGTTTCCTCAATTTTGTCCAAAAAAAGAACATATTTAAAAACACCATACACCATGAACAATTTAGCTTTATTCCAGGTGTGCATGGATGTGCCATGTGTACAACTCAATTAATAAATGGATTCAAGATCAGAGAACACATGGCCGTTTCAAAAGATAAAGGAAGGCTTTTGAGAAAAGCCAATATTCCCTATGATAAAAGCTTGAAGAAACTAGAAATGGAAGATGTCAACATAAACACTATGTGGTACAAACCATCAGGAGACATATGCCAAATTTGGAAAAACTGAAAGCATTTCACTAAAATCAAGAACAATACAAGGCTTTGTACTTATTTTATTCTTATTCAATACATCATTGAAATCTTATCTGGAGCAGTAAAACAAAAGAAGGAGGAAATGAAAGGGGGAAACGAAGTTAAAAGTACTCTAATTTACAGGTGACATGAGTCTGTACAAGAGACAACAGGACCTCCACCAAAACTCTCCAAACTGATAAACACTTGGCAAAGTGACAGGATACAAAATTAACAAAGAAAATCAGTAGTATCTCTGTGTAGTGATAATAAATATGCTGAGGAAGAAACTGGGGAAACAGCAATACTCATAGTTTCTTCAAAAATACTTTAGAATAAACTTGACAAAAGAAATAAAGAAATAAAAGCTCTCTACACTGAGAATGTTAAATACTGAAAAAGGAAATTGAAAAAGAAAATAGAAAATGAAACAGTCTTCTATGCTCATAGATTGGAAGATAATGTTTTAAGAATCGTAAGAATCACCATTGTATACAAAGCAATCTCTAGAGTCAATGTAATTCCAAACAAAATTCTAATGTTTTTCTTCACAGAATAGTAAAAAGGACAAAATGAGGCAAAAATCTTAAAATAAATATGGACTCACAAAAAAGACACAGGAGAATTAAAGAAGTCCTGAGCAAAAAGAACAATGTTGAAGTTACTGCCATACCTGCTTTCAAGTTCCTCTACAGAGCTCCCCTGTGTATATGTACCACAGTTTCTTTATCCAAATATTCTAAATGATCACTTTTCAGTTGAGGAAGATAAAGAAGGGGGTTACCTTAGTCAGAATGACCTACACATATAATGTATGAAATTGTCCAAGGATCAGTTGGTAAGAGAGGAGGCCTTTCCCTTTCTGAGGACTAGGGGAAGAGGACGAGGGAAAGAGAGAGGGAAGGTGGGACGAGGATGGGGCTAACATCGGGACATAAAGTGAATAAATTAATTTATTTATTTTTATTTTTCAATTTTTTTTCGAGATAGGGTTTCTCTGTGTGACTTTGGCTGTCTTGGACTCACTTTGTAGACCATGCTGGCCTCGAACTCGCATTGATCCGCCTGCCTCTGCCTCTCAAGTGCTGGGATTAAAGGCATGCACCACCATGCCTGGCGTTAATTCACTTTTTATGTATACATTTATATTATTACACAAATATAAATAATAAACTACATACATCAAGAAGAACCATGAAACAATCAGGAGTTATATAAATGTTAGATTCATAGTGTTTTGAATATTTGTATTTGGCAACCTTGAAGAAAACATCCTTCCTATCTTGGTGAGTCTAAAGTTCTGAATGTAAATCAATATCTATCATATCTCGTCTCTATCAACTTAAAACATCTATCTAGACCTAAAAACATCTTAACCCGTAAACTACTAAGCTTGATTGCAAAACTAAACTACTTTGTCTTCAACCCCATCAGAGACTTGAGAAGGGATAAAATTATTTACTTGAGTATACAAGGAGTGCAGGCTAGCAGCCTGGCGCAGGGGGTGGGGGTAGGGAGAATTGTAAAACATTTGAGTTGCATAACTACACTCACACATATTCATATGCAAAAAATTTAAAAGTGAGTCTAATAATTTTGTTTCCAATTTGAGGTACAGAGTTTTCATCAATACAATGTCACACAGAGAAGGTTTTGGGTAATGATTTCTTTTACTTTTTGAGATTATAATATAATTATGTCATATCCCTCCTCTTTATTTTCCCTCTAAACCTTGTCATATAACACTCCTTGCTATTTTCAAGTGCATGGCCTCTTGTTTTATTAATTGCTATTGCATATGTGTTTTTAAATATGTGTATATATATAACATAGCATACACATACATTCATACATACATACATATATAAGTACAATCTGCTCAGTCTGTATCATGTTACTTGTATATACATTTTCAGGGCTGTTCCTGTGGTACTTGATAACCAATTGGTGTGCTCTGCTCTGGGGAAGACTATTTCCCCTATTCTCACCATTCCTTAGTTGCCTGCAGTTCTTTTTGGGGGGAATTAGGCATCCTGGGTTCCAATTCCCATCCACAGTAGAATATCTATTGTTGTTGTCCTTGTTCAGCATACGTTTAGGCAGCCACGTTGGTAAGTCTTTATGGGTGGAGCTTCTGGCCTTGCTAGGAGATGCAGTCTCACAACAAACTCTTTGATTCTCTGTCTTTTACAATCTCTCCATTCCCTCTTCTGCAATGATCCCTGGTTTTAGGTGTGGGAGCCATATTGTAGATGCATCCATTGGGACTGGGCTCTACAACTCTGCATTTTAGTTGGTTGTGGTTTTCTATAATGGTCTCCATTTGTTGCAAATATAAGTTCCTTGGTAAGTGGTGAACACTTAGCTGTGCATACAAGGACCAATATTTAGAATGTAGTTAGGTATTAAGACACCGTGTTCTTCATAAACATTCAGAGGCCCCTGAGGTGGCATTGACTTGAAAGACTCCTTCCTGAGGACTAGCTTTCATGGTATTAGGAATGTGTTATGCAATCTTCTAAAGGAGGGAAGCAGCCATCTGTTTTACCCCAGGAGGAAAATTTTTTTACCAAAACAAATAGATTGATATGAAAACCATAAGGGTGCCACATACCTTGGTCGTAATCAACTGCTTTCTAAATGGACTTAAGATCAATTTAGCACACATCTCACCCATAATGAAAGGCAGTACCTCAGGGTAAAAATATTCCAAGCAAATGGTCACAAGAAGCAAGCAGGCGTAGCCATTTTAGTATCGAACAAAATAGACTTTCAACCAAAATTAATCAAAAGGGATGAGGAAGGACACTTCATACTCATCAAAGGTAAAGTCAACCAAGATGACATCACAATTCTGAACATCTATGCGCCCAAGACAAGGGCAACACATTTGTAAAGATCTTCTAAAAAGCTTAAACCACACATCGATCCCCACACAATAATAGTGGGAGACTTCAACACCCCACTCTCACTGAAGGATAAGTCATTGAAACAAAACTAAGCCGAGAAATAACATCATACCAATGCCATGGGTCAAATGGATCTAACAGATATCTAGAACCTTCACCCAAACAAGAAAGAATACACCTCCTTCTCTGCACCCCATGGAACCTTCTCCAAATTGATCACATCGTAGGTCCAAAGCAAGCCTCAAGATACAAGAGGATCAAACAAATAATACCTTGTATCCATCAGATCACCATGGCTTAGACTGCAATTTAACAAAAAAAAATAACAAAGCCTACACGTACGTGGAAACTAAACAACTCTCTGCTAAATGACAACCTGGGTCAGGGAAGAAATAAAGAAAGAAATCAAGGAGTTTCTGAAATTCAATGAAAATGAGAAACAACTACCACAAATTGTGGGATACATTGAAAGCAGTGCTAAGAGAAAATCATAGCGCTAAGTGCCTTTTAAAAAGAATTGGAAAACATCGCACATAAGCATCTTAACGACACAACTGGAACCATAGAAAAAAAAAAGAAACAGAAACACCCAAGAGGAGTAGACGCCTGGAAATAATCAAACTCAGGGCTGAAATTAACAATTAGAAACTAAGAAAACAGTCCAAGAAGAACAAAACCAAAAGCTGGTTCTTTGAGAAATCAACAAGATAGACCATTAGCCAAACTAACTAAAAGGCAGAGAGACAGTATGAAATCAACAACAGAAATGAAAGGGAGACATACACAGACACTGAAGAAAGCAAGAATCAGAAGATCCTACTTTGAAGGCATATACGCCACAAAATTTGAAAATCTAAGGGAAATGGATGATTTTCGTGATCAATTTCATTTGCCAAAGTTGAATGAAGAACAGATAAACAACAGATAAACAAGGCCCATTTCCCCTACAGAAATAGAAGCAATCATCGATGGTCTCCCAACCAAAAAAAGCCCAGGGCCAGATGGTTTCAGTGCAGAATTCTACCAGACTTTCAAGGGTGAGCTAATATCGATACTCTTCAAGTTACTCCAAAAGATAGAAATGGATGGAAAATTACCAAATTCATTCTATGAGGCCATAGTCTCATTGATACCTAAACCTCACAAACGACTCACAAAGAAAGAATTTCAGACCAATTTCTCTTATGAACATAGATGAAAAATACTAAATAAAATACTTGCAAAACGAATACAGGAACACATCAAAAATATCATTTCATGACCAAGTAGGCTTCATTTCCAGGCATGCAGGGATGCTTTAATATATGGAAATCCGTCATGTAATCCACCATATAAACAAACTGAAAATAAAACCAACATGATCATCTCCTTGGATGCAGAGAAGCATTTGATAAAATTCAACACCCATTCATGTTTAAAGTTTTAGAGAGATCGGGGATACAAGGCACTTTGGTCAACACAATAAAGGCTATATATAGCAAGCCAATAGCCAAAATCAAAGTAAAAAGTGAGAGAATCAAGGAAATTCCTCTCAAATCGGGAACAAGGCAAGGCTGCCCACGCTCTCCATATCTCTTCATATAGTACTCGAAGTTCTAGCCAGAGCGAAGACAACAAAAGGAGATCATGGTATCCAAATGGGAAAGGAAGAAGTCAAATTATCCCTATTTGCAGATGATATGATAGTGTACATAAGTGACCCTCAAATTCCACCAGAGAACTCCTACAGCTGATAAACACCTTCAGCACAATTGGCTGGATACAAATTAACTCAAAAAGTTTGTAGCCCTCCTATACACAAATGACAAGCTTGCAGAGGAAGAAATTAGGAAAACCACACCCTTCACATTAGCCACAAGCAATATAAAATCTAGGAGTTACCTTAACTAAGCAAGTGAAGGACTTGTATGAAAAAAATTTCAAAACTCTGAAGAAAATGATTGAAGATGACCTGAGAAGATGGCATGATCTTCCTTGCTCATGGATCAGGAGAATTAACATAGTAAACATTGCCATCCTACCAAAAACAATCTACAGATTCAATGCAATCCCTATCAAAATACCTACAATATTTTTTAAAGACATTGAAAGTTCAATTCTGAACTTCATATGGAAAAAACAACACAAACCCAGAATAGCTAAAACAATCTTGTACAATAAAAGGTGCTCCGGAGAATCTCCATACCTGATCTCAAACTGTACTATAAAGCAATAGTAATTAAAACAGCATGGTACTGGCACAGCAACAGGCTGGTTGATCAGTGGAATCGAGTCGAAGACCCAGATATGAATCCACACACATATGGTCACTTGATTTTTGACAAAGAAGCCAAATCCATTCATTGGAAAAAGGATAGCATCTTCAACAAATGGTGCTGGTCTAACTGGAGGTCTATGTGTAAAAACATGCAACTGGACCCATATTTGTCACCTTGCACAAAACTCAAATAAAAGTGGATTAAAGACCTCAACATAAAACCAGAGACACTAAGCCACTTAGAGGAAAAAGTGGGAAAGAGCCTGGAACATATTGGCACAGGAGACAACTTCCTGAACAGAACACCAACGGCCCAGGCCTTAATGTCAACCATTAATAAATGGGACCATGAGGCTGAGAAGCTTCTGTAAGGCAGGAGACACTGTCAAGAGAACAAAGCGACAGCCTACAGACTGGGAAAAAATCTTCACCAACCCTACATCTGACAAGGGTCTAATATCCAAAATATATAAAGAACTCAAGAAATTAAGCATCACCAAACCGAACCCAATTGAGAAATGGGGCTTGGAACTAAACAGAGAATTCTCAACAGAGGAGTATCAAATGGCTGAGAAACACTTAAAGAAATGCTCAACCTCCTTAGTCATCAGGGAAATGCAAATCAAAACAACTCTGAGATTCCATCTTACACCCATCAGAATGGCTAAGATCAAAAATACAAGCGACACCACATGCTGGTGAGGATGTGAGGAGAGAGGAACACTCCTTCATTGCTGGTGGGAATGCAAACTAGTACAGCCACTTTGGAAATCTATCTGGTGCTATCTCAGAAAAATGGGAATAGGGCTTCCTCAAGACCCAGCTATTCCACTCCTTGGAATATACCCAGAAGATGCTCCAGCACACAACAAGAAAATTTGCTCAACCATGTTCATAGCTGCCTTATTCATAATAGCCAGAACATGGAAACAGCCTAAGTGTCCCTCAGTAGAAGAGTGGATAAAGAAGCTGTGGTACATATACACTATGGAATACTACTCAGCTATTAAAAACAAGAAATTCCCGAAATTTGTGATAAATGGATTGAGCTAGAAATGATCATAATGAGTGAGTTAACCCAGAAGCAGAAAGATCAAATGGTATATACTCACTTATATCTGCATACTAGCCCAAGGGGCAGGTCCCCGCGAAAGCCTTCACTTACCAGAAACTGGGACAGAGGGGAAGGCATCCTATTGGGATTCTAAATGAGAGACGCATGGGAGAATAGCAAAATAAAAGGATACAGAGGGTCCTAGAAACCTACAAGTAGAACAATATGATAGGCAGATTTGGGCCCAGGGGTCCCGCTCAAACTAAGGCAACAGCCAAGGACAATACAGGAGGTAAACTTTAAACCCTTCCCAGATCTAGCCAATGGTCAGAATATCTCCACAGTTGAGTGGAGAGTGTGATATGACTTTCTCACGTACTATGGTGCCTCACATTTGACCATGTCCCTGGAGGGGGAGACCTGGTGGCACTCAGTGGAAGGACAGCAGGTAGCCAAGAAGAGACTGATACCCTATGAGAATATACCGGGGAGGTAATCCCCTCAGGAACAGTCATAGGGGAGGGGAATAATGGGAAAATGGGGGGGGGGAGGAATGGGAGGATACAAGGGATGGGATAAACATTGAGATGTAACAAGAATAAATTAATAAAAAAAAAATAGAATATTTTGCTATAGTTCCAAATATGGACACTAGATGGCGGAAGTGGACTTCTAAAAAATGGTTTTCACCCTTCCATGCACAACAAAATGAGAAAGCAAGTGAATGGGACACAGCTTTAACAAATGTCCAAAGGCTTAGAATTCTATTAAAGAGTTAAGGGCGAAATATTAATCACATAAAATTCAACAAAAAGTGCCACATAAATATATTTTGGTCTGACAACCAAGCCATTTTTTTTAGACTTAGAAATGTCACTTTTGAAATTAAAACATGAATTTAAATGAAAATTACTGACTGTTTATGGAGAAAATAACACTTAGATATTGTCAAGACAACTCCTCAACAGAACTATGTGGCCTTCTGTAAATCAAATATTGACTACTCTTTTGAATAGAAGAAATGCTATCACAAGTCACATTTGTCATTAAGCATGGCTCCTGAGAAATAAGCAATGTGTTTCCCCCGCCTTAAATCAGTGACAAAGAGGAAGCTTTATCATCAGCCTTAGAAATAACTGCTTAAGATTTGTGATATTTCCATAGAAATTTACTGTTTATAAAAGAAATTCTTTTGGATCTTGAATTCATTTAGTTTAATAATGTGAAAATAGAGATAATATTATCACTCAGTGACTATATTTCTGAAGATATTTTTGGCTGAGATGTATTATCTTGTAGGGTCATAACTCCTAATTTATCTTGTATAGCACTTGTAATTTTATTTTCTCATTTAGGCAAACCGGTTTTCCCAAAGTATTTGTACCTTATTCTTAGAGGAGTAAGAAGAAACAAGCTGTGAAGTGTGGAAGGGCCTTACTATTCTGGTCTACTGAAATGTTGTGTTGTTCTGTGTCTCCTGCACAAAGTATCACATTGTGGAAATAGAATAGTAGAAACAATGTAATTGAGTCTTTAATGAGTAAAAATGCCTTTAACATGTAAAAACACCTTTAACATGTAGCTTTAAGATGAAATAAAACTCTAGTATGCATGTATAAAATACATAAATAAGATTGCAAAATACATAAATAAGATTGCATATATATATAATCACATTTAGGGAAAAATTTGTATATTCATGTTTTGTCAAATACACCCATTTTTAAAGAAAAAATAATATAATAAAGTTACAAAACTGAATTTAAGTTCCTTTAAATTTGAAGTGTAAATAATCAAACAAACCCAGATACGGTAGCACATTTTATTTTGTTAAGTAACATATTTTACAGATTTTTTTCCATGCAGTAAGAGGAACACCACGGGCATAATTTGTTAGTGTACATAGAATCATGAGAGCATATTAATTCTTGTAAAATGAAACAATTAAATCAACTAAATAGAAACCAAACTAGGGGGGATGTCTTCATCTTTTCTTCCTAAGTTTTTTTTTTTTTTTTTTTTTTTTTTGTTTGTTTGTTTGTTTGTTTTTTTTTTTTTTTTTTTTTTTTGCAAGAGACTGGAAGTTAACCCACTGAGCCCATACTGGAAAGTGTTGTCTGTTTTAGAGGTGTTATATACGCACTCACTCAACTCAGCATTACAGAAACCACCACCATTTCATTAAAATGCAGTCTTGTTTTATAATTCTGTGTTCCTATAACTGCTTACTTGAAATCTGTAGTGCTTTACTTGACACTTCTATAAAAGATGGAACTTTTACTTACTGAAATTTCAAAAGTTTTGATTGTGCTCAAAGTAATAAGGCCTCGTTTAGTGTATATTGTTATCAATCTGTTTATTCTCTAAAACACCACACTATAAAAGTAACCTAGAGGGAATAAGATTTGGTCCATTTGCTGCCGAGTGTATCTACATGCAGATGCTATGCTTTTTACTCCTAGACAGTAAGAGACAGAAAGATATCCAGGCCTTGTGATTACTTAAATTTTTAAAAATAATAATGTTAGTAATTTATATTCATGGCCCTGTGTATTTTGAAGCAGGAAACAGTAGCCAAATTGCATGTCATTATTTTTAATGAATGTCATCCAAGGAGCACAGCCTTATTCAATATTGTAATTACCTTATTAAGGTGAAAAAAATGAAAGTAATAAGACAGAATGAAAAATTTTTAAAAAGCAGATTTTTACTTGGACTCAATGTAATAAGCCATTTCATTCAATTAGACATCCTTTATTTTGTTTCATTTTGCATATATATGGTAATATCTTGTTTAAAGGGAAGGGGAAGAATATGAATACTACTGTTTTTCATTCTCTTATGTAGATTATTTGTCTGTTGTCGTGTGTGTGTGTGTGTGTGTGTGTGTGTGTGTGTGTGTGTGTGTGTGAATCATTAAACGAAAATTATCCTCTGGGAGAGTATGAGATCATTGATTTGTATAGTCTTCTTTTAATCAAGACCATCAAATTCTAACAGTACATAAGAGAAATGTGGTGTATATAAAAAGGAAGTATCAAGGTTTCCATGCACTGTTTATAGTAGCTATAGTTTAATGAAAAACTCTTCTCCATGGTTAGTTTTGTATATGTGTTAGCTCCGTAAGTGCATCTTCCATTTGCTTAGGTCTTTGACGACCTATACTAGTATAGTTGAAACATCCTCTCGGATATTAATATTTAACACGAGTTACTGTCTTTTAAGGAAAAAACTTACAATCACCAATGCTGTAGGATCTTATGGCAACAATGTAGCATGTAGTCCTGTCCTGTCTCTGACATACAAAGTTGACCAGTAAATAGTGCCTAGTAAAACTATGTATATATACTACAGTTATTTTCTTACAACTGCCATTGAGGTGGACATAGTAACTGAAGGTGAAAATTTATTATTAATGATATTGTACTGTTTTCTTTTTGCTCTAAGGATTGAATTTTAAGAATTCTGATGCATTTCATCAATTAAAGGTAATATTCAGTGAGACCAGGTAAAGCATAGCAGAAAAAATTCAAAACATTCTTAACATTCTTGCTCATTTTTGTAGGAACACAAAGACATAGAGTGGGGTATGACAAGGTATGACATACTCATACAGTCATAGGTATAAGTCTGGTGATGAAATTATGTTGTTCTTTCTTAACCATTTTTATTTCTAACTTAAGTCAAGTCTAAAAGATATTGTTCATTACACTAAAGCTAACATCATCATGGCCTCTCATCTTGAGTAACAAATGGATACTATAAAGATTGATTGGTATTTAATTGATGAGCAGGATAGAGCTTTTTCTAGAAAAGCCAATGCTGACCTAGAATATGTCAGCCGTACACTGAACAAAGGCATAATACAGAGGATTTTGACAGAAAATAGTATCACAAAATAAACATTTGAAACACATTCTTAACAGACATGAATTCTTGGCTCTGGCTTCTAGTGTCTGGACATGGGAGAGTAATGGCAAGTCAAAATAAATGTCTGAGGCAGGACTCATTTCAGTATTCTATGGGCCCTGCATTAAACTGCACATGCAGTACACCTATGTTGATGATAATAATCTTGGCTAATAAAAAAGTAAAGATGTCCCTAAACACAACTAGAAGCAACTGGGTGATGACAAACTTTGAAAGAATGGATAATAACCATTTTCTTGAGTCAAGTGACTTAATACATATTTCAGTGGTAGGTGTTGTCCAGGGCTGCTAACCTCTAGGAGGCAACCTGCTCAAATAATGATGACACACAATTACAAAAAATCAACATGAAATGTATTTTAACCCTATAAATACATTGTCTGTCTCGACTGGGCAGCATTTTAGGTTTAACATATTTCAAGTGGATGCTCAGAGTAAGAACTCTTAGAAACACTTCAAGGAAGTAAAAGTATAGAGATTACTCCAGTCAATTATAGAAATACAAATACTGTACTTAGTTTATTAAATGGTGAATATCCAAGAAAAAGAGGTGTTCTGGAAACTAATCTTCATGCTGCATTTGCATTGCAAGGCAATGGATTCCACTTTCTCTCCTCTGATTATCTAACCAGTAGTGTTATGAATCCAGGTCATCTCTCGCCTTTGAGCAGAACTATAGTGGTTGATCAAAGAAGGCTCTTCAGAAAATGAAAGAAAAAAACAAAAACATAAAGTCCAGCTTTGGTTTCTAAAATATATCTCCATTCAAACTTGGCCCATTGCCATTATAAAAATGACTTGCTCTGCTGTATGAAAATTGATATGAGATTAATCAAAAAAGTGTGCCTAAATAGAATAACACAACCACCTTTGGAGATCAAGGGACACTCATGCAGGCACACCCTAATATAAGCTGAACACAGAAAATTATTTTAGATAAGAACTAACATCAGCATTGCACAACTTTCTTGGAAAGAGAGTGGATGTAGTGTGTTCTGCCCACAAACCTGATAACTATGTAAGGCAAGGCATATGCTAACTAGGTAGATCTAGCCAGACCACAGTGTTTAAAAACACTACTAAAAACAGCTACTAAATTGTATATACTAAATACAGTCTATTTGTTAATTTAAAAATCATGTAAATCTTCCCCCAAGGTGTGTTACCTAATGGTATCTCATAGAGGTTTCTGTACAAAAGAAACTTCAGGAAGAGAAATTCTTCATTTTCCTAAATGTTAATCAAACCATTTTTTCTTTATCCCCTATATGAGAGTAAGAGATTTTCCTTCTTTTCATATTTTCTTCATGTTCTTGATTCCATTTTTTTTTTACAACACACCTTTACTCTATCAATTGCCCCTTTTCTGCTTCCTCAAATGTCTCCCTTTTCCTTTTTCTTGGCTTACCTGTATGTTATATTTTCTTTGATATTAAAACATACAAACAATAATTATTCCCTTCCTGATGTCCTGCCTCACTTGAATTTATCCTATGTTACATAATTTAATTTAACTTCTAAATATTTTATAATCACCGTTTTATAGTTTGGTTACCATTTCAATTGATTTTCCTTTCATTTCTGTATGCCTCACAATAATTTATACTTCTCAGAATTTGCATCAGAAAAAAGCAATTTTTATTTTTCACTGACTTAAGTGAGCTTTATCATGTCTTCCTATTATAGTATACAACAAACCACAATTACCTTAGGAGTATATATCACTATCATCAACAGAAATCACTTTTTATATCATATCACATAACTATCCTTCTACATGTATTAGGATTCCATTTATAGTGATCATTATTTTAGAATTATGGTACTTATTAGATGGCATATGATTTCAGTTTTTCCTGTCTATAGATGATCATGACATAGAAATAGATGGCCAGCTGTTGCATAGTTGTGCATTTACTTGTAGTTCACCCATAAAACAATAAACTAATATAGTCTCACATTGATGATCTAGGCATACACTTTTTCTTATATTCTATGTGTGTATTAATTAATAAATTAATAGTAGGAGCAAATCAAAACTACTCCAGAGTTTAGTGTTTTGAGTGAATTCATTCATTTAAGCAACAGTAATATTAATGTCTTAAAAAATTAAGTCCAATTTTAAATTTCCTATGTAGTTTTTTCAAATCTTTATTTTTAACATTAGATATAATTCTGTTTATCACATAAAACATGAGACTTTGGAGTGTAGGTATTTGTGGGATGACTACAATAGAAAATTAAATATGAAGTACCTCATACAGTTTTCATTTTATGGTAAGAATACGTATGACCAGGGAACATCAGGGAAAAGAAAGATCTTAAGAGTTAGAAGACCAGGAAGTCTGCCATGAGATTGTGACATCTTAGAAATGTCGGAGAAGATACACCCATAATACCTCAATAGTATGACTGCCTAAATAAGTCACGAACAATGCCAATATCAATAGATATGCTAACATGGAAGGAGGAAATTGTGGGGTTTTCTTTTGTTTTATGATGGAATTTGTTTATTTTGCTAACTAACTTTCTGTCAACCTGACATAAGCTCGAATCATATAAGAAAGAACCTCAATTGAGAAAACTGCCTTCATAAGATTGTCTTGTAGGCAAGCTTGTGGGCATTTTCCTGATTGTAGACTGATGTGGGAGAGCCTAGTAGAAAGTGTGTGATGTTCCCCTGGTAAGGTGGTCTAATGATGTATAAAGAAAGCAGGCTGAGCAAGCCATGAGGAGCAAGCCAGGAAACAGCGCTCCTCCAAGGTCCATGCTTTAGTTCCTGCCTCCAGATTCCTGTCTGATTCCCACCCCCCTTACTGATGGAGTGTGCCTTATGAGTTGTAAAATAAAAGAAACCCTTCCACCACCCCGGTGCTTTTGGTTATGGTGTTTTATCACAGTAATAAAAAAAACTTACTGTGTGTATATGTGTGTGTGTGCATGCATGCATGTGTGTGTTTATGTGTGTGGTGTGTGAATGTGTATATGCATATATGTGTATATATGCACACATAATTTTTATCCATCTATGTACTGTTGGACAGCAAGATTGATACCATTGCTTAGTTTTTGTGAACAAGGATATATTTAGCAAAATAACACAGATATCTCTTTCCTTTGGCTTTATATCCCATAATCAGCTGGTGGGTTATACTTTAGTTTTTTATTTAATGTTTGAGGTCCTCTAACCCATTTCTATAATGTGTAAACATAGTGAGTACATTCCCACTAAACTGAATGAGGGTTTTCTTTTCAGCACAGCCTACAAAACACTACTTATGTTCTGTATATGTGATAATAGCCATCCTAACAAGTGTGAAGCAGCATCTCACTAAGGTTTTATTTTGTGTTTTTGTATGATTGTTGATATTGAGCTTTTTTTTTTTTTTTTTTTCATTTAGCTTTGGCTATAGTAGTTCTTTTTTCTCTCTTTTATTGAATATAAATTGTTTTCTTACATAATACATCCTGATTACAGTTTCCCTTCCCCCACTCCTCCCAGATCCATCCTACCTCCTTCTAAGGATTAATAATAAAATATAATATAATAAGATAAAAGAGAAAAATAACACATTGGATTGGGCAAAACAAACAGAAGGAAAAAAGCCCAAAAGAAGGCACAATAAACAGGAACTTACTAGTTCACACACTCAGGTGTCCCATTAAAAGTCTAAATCTGGTAGGGTGAAAAGAGAGCTTAAAAGTTATAAATAAAATAAAAGTAACAATACAGGAGGTAAACTTTAAACCCCTTCCCAGATCTAGCCAATGGTCAGAATATTCTCCACAGTTGAGTGAAGAGTGTGATATGACTTTCTCATGTACTATGGTGACTCACATTTGACCATGTCCCCTGGAGGTGGAGACCTGGTGGCACTCAGAGGAAGGACAGCTGGTAGCCAAGAAGAGACTTGATACCCTATGAGAATATACAGGGGGAGGTAATCCCCCTCAGGAACAGTCATAGGGGAGGGGAATAATGGGAAAATGGGGGGGGGGGAGGAATGGGAGGATACAAGGGATGGGATAAACATTGAGATGTAACAAGAATAAATTAATAAAAAAAAGTAAAAGCAAAATTAAAAATCAATAAAAATTGTAAAAGTTTAGACACAGCATTATGAGACAATGAGCCTCCTCAAAAGATGCTTTGAGTTCATTTTCTGTTGGCCATCTACTGCTATGCATGTAGCCTAGCCTTAAGAATAGTTTGTTTTCCCAGGGAGACTCCCTTGGAGAAAAATAAATTTATATTTATAACTGTTTGTCAATTGGAAACTCCTTTGGGGAATTCCAGTATAGACAATTTGTTAATTTTTTTAGGTCTGTCATGTTTAATTAAAGTTTTAAACAAAGTGGCTGGATACAAAATTAACTGAAAAAATCAATAGCCTTCCTGTATACAAATGACAAATGTGCTGAGAAAGAAAATATGGAAACTATACCCTTCATAATAGCCACAAGCAGTATAAGGTATCTAGGAATAACTCTAACCAATCAAGTGAAAGATGTGTTTGAAAAAACTTCAAATCTCTGAAGAAGGAGATTGAAGAAGACAACAGAAGATTGTTCCATCTTACCAAAAGCAATTTATAGATTCAATGCAATTCCTATAAAAATACATACATAATTCTTTAAAGACATTGCAAGATCAATTCTCAACTTCATATGGAAAAACAAAACAAAACAAAAAACTGGAATAGCCAAAACAATACTCTATAATAAAAGATCCTCCAGAGGAATCTCCATCCCTGGTCTCAAGCTGTACTATAGAGCAACAGTAATTAAAGCAGCATGGTACTGGCACAGCAATAGGCTGGTTGATGAATGGAATCTAATCAAAGTCCCAGAAATGAATCCACACACATATGGTCATTTGATTTTTTGACAAAGAAGCCAAATCTATTCAATGGAAAAAGGATAGCATCTTCAACAAATGGTGCTGGTCTAACTGCATGGCTACATGTAGAAAAATGCAAGTAGATCCACATTTATCACCATGCACAAAACTCAAGTCCAAGTGGATTAAAGACCTCAACCTAAATCCAGAGACACTAAATCTGTTAGAAAAAAAAGTAGCACAGAGCCTGGGACTCATTGGCACAGGAGACAACTTCCTGTGGCAACAGAACACGAACAGCCCAGGCCTTAAGGTCAACAATTAATAAATGGGACCTCATGAGGCTGAGAAGCTTCTGTAAGGCAGGAGACACTGTCAACAGAACAAAGCGACAGCCTACAGACTGGGAAAAGATCTTCACCAACCCTACACCTGACAAAGGTCTAATATCCAAAATATATAAAGAACTCAAAAAATTAAACACCACCAAACCGAATAACCCAATAGAGAAATGGGGCTCAGAACTAAACAGAGAATTCTCAACAGAGGAATATCAAATGGCTGAGAAACACTTAAAGAAATGCTCAACCTCCTTAGTCATCAGGGAAATGCAAATCAAAACAACTCTGAGATTCCGTCTTACACCCATCAGAATGGCTAAGATCAAAAATTCAAGTGACACTACATGCTGGCGAGGATGTGGAGAGTGAGGAACACTCCTTCATTGCTGGTGGGAATGCAAACTAGTACAGCCACTTTGGAAATCTATCTGGTGCTATCTCAGAAAAATGGAAATAGGGCTTCCTCAAGACCCAGCTATTCCACTCCTTGGAATATACCCAGAAGATGCGCCAGCACACAACAAGAAAATTTGCTCAACCATGTTCATAGCAGCCTTATTCATAATAGCCAGAACCTAAACCTTTGTTTATGAACTCTTAATGGTTGGTGCTGCTCAGTCATTCTTCCTCAAACTCTTCTCCAAGCTGACTAATTCAATCTGGCGTCTGTCAGCTTATCCCTGAATTGCTCTTCTTGGCCTCAAACTAACTCTGGCAATTTGTTTTAATCTTCTGAATCCTTCTCATTCTCTGGCTTGTTCTGTCTTCTCCTGTTTATAGCTTGTTCTCTCTACAACATATCTCTGTAAAAATGTCCCAGTAAAACTGCCTCTGTACTGCCACTAACTGAACTGCCACAAACTCAAGTCCACTGCACTGATTCTCAATGGACTCCCTGAACTTACTCCGTCTCCTCACCCTGCTTTTATGCAACCTCTCTTTTCTGTCTCTTCTTCTAAGAGTTAGACATACCTTATCCTCACTTATTCTGTCAAATATTTATCTGATTTTTTACTTTGTCTGACTCTCAATAGACATAATTTTTAAACATGGTTGCTGCCTTCTACAAACTAACCTTACCTACATTGTTTGGGGTAAAAGTTGTATTCCAGCCAGATCACACTGTAATCCAGGGCATGTCTGCATTCTAGCTGAATCACATAGGCCTAGAAGGTCTTTGGATGTGATCTCTTGCCAGAGCTGCCATGTTATTGGAATAAAATTCTTCTACATAACATTTCTCTGCAAATCTCTTTCTTTCTGTAGTTTTTATATTGTTTGAATATCAGGGTAACTGTGGATTCATAAAATGAATTTGGCAATGTCCCTCTATTTCTATTTTGTGGAATTATTTGAGTAGTATTTGTGTTAACTCTTCATAAAATTCTGCTAGAATTCAGCACCAAAGCGACCTGTTTCTGGGATGTTTTTTTGCTTGAGAGCTTTTTAATGATATAGCTTCTATATCATCAGGGGCTGTGCATCTCTTTAAATTACTTTCCCAATCTTGATTTAACTTTAATAAGTAGTACCTGCTTAAAAAATTACCCATTCTTTTAGATTTTCCAAATTGGTGAACTATAGGTTTTGAAAGTATCCTCTTATTATTCACTAGATTTTCTTTTTCTTTTTCTTTTTTTTTTTTTTTTTTTTTTGAGCTCTCTTTTTTTTATTAATTTATTCTTGTTACATCTCAATGTTTATCCCATCCCTTGTATCCTCCCATTCTTCTCTCCCTCCCATTTTCCCATTGACTGTTGTAATGTCCCACTTTTTTTCTGAAATTTGTTGATTTGGATATTCTCTTTGCCTTTTAGCCAGCTTAGACTTGGCTTTCCCTAGCTTGTTGATTTTCTCAAAGAACCAACTCTTTGTTTTATTGATTTTTTTGTATTGTTCTCTTTATTTCAATGTTTTGACTTCAGCCATTTCTTTATTTATTGCTGTGTGCTCCTCTTGGCTATTCTTACTTTTTTGTTCTAGAGTATTTATTTGTGCTGTTTAGTTGTTAATATTAGATATCTTCAATTTTTTTCCAATCTAATGGTAAAGTAGACTATATATACACATATATGTGTGTATGTAAATGTATAAAACTTTAATTTGCATATAATATACTCCTCATTCTTTTTTTGCTGTTACTCTTTTTATTATTTTTATATAGGCACTTGGTGCTATGAGCTTACTTTCTTCTTAGCACTACTTTGATTGTTTCCCGTAAGTTTGAGTGTGATGTGTTATTCATTTTCATTGAATTCTAGAAAGTCTTTAATTTATTTATTCCTGCTTTGATCAGTTTTTCACTCAGTAGATAGTTGTTCAGTTTCCAAGAGTTTGTAAGCTTTTTGTTGTTGCTGATATCTAGTTTTAATCCATGGAGATCTTATAATAACCAAGAAGTTATTTAAATTTTCTTGACTCTGTTGAGATTTGCTTTGTGTTCAAATATGTGGTCAACTTTGGAGAAAGTTCCATGAGGTGCAGAGAGCAATGTATCTTCTTTTATGTTTGGTGGAATGTTCTGTAAATA
Source organism: Acomys russatus (assembly GCF_903995435.1). Taxonomy (NCBI): domain Eukaryota; kingdom Metazoa; phylum Chordata; class Mammalia; order Rodentia; family Muridae; genus Acomys; species Acomys russatus. Next base: position 62,051,367 of record NC_067169.1, on the reverse strand, counting down.
TCTGTCAGGTCTATTTGTTTTTTTTTTTAATTTTTTAAATTTTTATTAATTTATTCATATTACGTCTTGATTGTTAGCCCTTCTCTTGTTTCCTCCTATTCCTCCCTCCCACTTCCCCCTTCTCCCCTCCCCTATGTCTGTGATTGAGGGAGACCTCCTCCCCCTATATATGCTCTTAGAGTATCGAGTCTCTTCTTGGTAACTTGCTATCCTTCCTCTGAGTGCCTCCAGGCCTCCCCATCCAGGGGACGTGGTCAGAAAAGGGGCACCAGAGTTCGTGTGAGAGTCAGATCTCACTGTCCACTCAACGGTGGAGAATATCCTGTTCGTCGTCTAGGTCTTGGTAGGGGTTTGAAGTTTACTGCCTATATTCTCCTTGGCTTGTGCCTTAGTTTGAGGAGGACCCCAGGACCCAGATCCGCCTGTCATAAAGTTCTTCCTGTAGGTTTCCAGGACCCTGTGGATCCTACTATTTCCCCATTCTTCCATGCTACTCTCACCTAAAGTCTCAATAGGATGTCCTCTCCTCTGACCCACTTTCTGGTAAGTAAAGTTTTTCATGGGACATATCCCTTGGACTAGTGTCTTGATATAAGTGAGTATATACTGTTTGTCTCTTTTTTGCCTCTTGGTGAACTCACTCATTATGATAATTTCTAGATCAATCCATTTGTCCACAAATTTTGGGAATTCCTTGTTTTTAATAGCTGAGTAGTATTCCATAGCGTAAATGTACCACAGTTTCTTAGTCCATTCTTCTACTGAGGGACACTTAGGCTGTTTCCATGTTCTGGCTATTATGTATAAAGCATCTATGAACATGGTTGAACATATGTCCCTGTGTGTTTACACTGACATAATAAATGTCCTTGATCTTGAGGAGTCTTTCTTGGATGCAATAGAAAGATGGACCATATTTTTGTATCCATTCTATTAGTCTGCATCTTATTGTCTTATTAAGGAATTGTGGCCATTGATATGGAGATATTGATGACCACTGATTGTTGATACCTGTTATTTAGCTGTTGTTGTCATTTTTCTTGTTGATGTTAATGTTGTTGTTGTTAGTGGTGGTGGTGGTATATGTGTGTTTGTGTGTGTGTTTGTTTGTTTGTTTCACTTCTATTGAGTTTCATGTTGTAGTTTTTTTTATTTCCTGTGTTTTCTTGGGTTTAGTTAATCTCCTTTCATAAGAGATTTCCTTCTAGCAATTTCTGTAGGGATAAACTTGTAGACAGTGTTTAAAGGTGGCTTTATCATTCAATATTATATTTTTCCATCTATGGTGATTGAAATTTTTCTGGGTAACACATCTGTCATCTCGTAGAGTCTGCAGGATATCTTTCAAGGTCATTCATTATGCTTTGGGGAGTTTATATTGAGAAGTCAGGTCTGCCTTTACATGTCACTTACCCTTTTCTCCCTGAAGATATTAATATTCTTTCTTTGTTCTGCTTGCCTAGTGTTTTGCTTATTATGTGCTGAGGGGAGTTTTTCTTTTCTGGCCCAATCTGTTTGGTATTCTGTACTTTTCTTGCACCTTGATAGGCACCTTTTTTTAGGTTAGAATTTTTTTTCTTCTGTTATTTTGTTAAAATTTTTCTTGGACTTTGAGTTGGGATTCTTCCTCCTCTATTTTGGTTATTCTGAGGTTTTGCCTTTTCACATTGTTGCAGATTTCCTGGATGTTTTGTGTTAAGAATGTTTTAGATTTAACATTTTCTTTGACCAATGTATTCATTTCTTCTGTTGCATCTTCAATGCCTGACATTCTTCCTTCCATCTCTTGTATCCTGTGTGTGAAGCTTATGTTAATCCCAAAGATGTGAAGGGAAAGAGCACCAACCCAAATCATTATGATCAAATTAATTAAAACTAGCAATTAAAGCAAGCTTTTTTTGTTTTTGTTTTTGTACATGAGTGGCCTCTCCCTAAAATGGAGTTCAAGAAGTCAGCATTGGGTGTGGAGAAGATAAGGCTTTTATAGTCAGGATAAAGAGGTTTCCAATTGGTGATCTAGCAGGTAAATACCATATTTTTTAGACCATAAGACAGACTTCCCCTGCCAAAATGGGGGTGAAATTAGGGTGTGCCTTATGGTCCAATTGTTGTCTTTGGGGCATCAACAAAGAGGTCACTTACTGATGCCTTCAGTGTGGCAGCCTACAAAGGAGCTCAGGCTTCAGTGTGTCAGCAGGACCAGGAAGAGTCATGGACCACAGAGCTTGGTCCCTATCCACCCCCATCCCCCCATTGATCATGCTGATACAAGCTGAATGCTGACCTTAGCCTACTTAGGTGCTTGTCAGCTTGCTGCAGGGAGTGTGGCTGGAGTGTGGGGGGGGGGTTAGGGGATGTAGTAAAATGTGTAGCAAGAAGGAAGCTCTTGTTACCGTTTGTTCCTCCTTGACTCCAGTGGGGCCACATTGCTATGCAGAAATCATTACTGGGCATATGGGAGAGGCAGACTTGTTCATTATGCATATGTGAGAAGACAGATTCAAAAAGTGTGGTCCAAACATCCTGGAGGGCTTCTGAAAAGATCTGCCTTATTAGTGCTTAACCAGTTGAGATCACATATTAGCGAAACAACAAAAATCAGATTTAAAGAGGTGAAGACTCATCTAGCTGTAATTCCTGGAGTGGGGGAGTCTTACCAGCCAGTGCAACCTCTCAATGTTTCAATCAACAAACCATTTAAAGTCTTTATGAGAGAAGAATGGAACAAATGGATGGTTGCTGGGAATCATGATCTGACTCCAACAAGACAAATAAAAAGCCTATATCACTCAAGATTGTGAATGGGTTAAAGTATCATAGCTGTTAGTGAAGGAGGAAATTGTTGTAAGGTCATTAAAAAAATGTGGCATTAGCAATGCCTTATATGGAATTGAAGATAATATCATATATTAAGATAGCGAAGAAAGTGATACAAGTGATTGTCAGCAACTGAGTTTCCTAAATTCTAACACTAGCGATGATGAATTTTTGCAGTTTCCAGAAAACTAGAAAAGTGCTTGAGTCTCTAAGTCTTTCCTCCTGTTGAGTTAACACTGTTTAATAATATCGTATTTTGTTATATTTTAGTGAATATTTTATTATACTAGTACTAATTTGGTGCATCTTATGGTCTGAAATATGGTAGGCAGGGTTGTAGAAGCAGAACAACCCTCTGAAACAAAGACATGGTCATAACAACAGGTGGTCATAATAACATTTTGAAACAAAGGCATAGTTGCTGTTTACTGAAACAGAACCACTTGCCGTTATATTTACAGGTGGGCCATAGCCCAGTTATTGAGAAACATTTAATCATAAACAGTAATGAATCTAGTTTGTCTTCAATCTAAGATGGCTTTCAAGCCTAAGACGTAGGCAGGCTGATTTATCACTTGCCTTTGTAGTTCCTTGTTTGAATTCCTAGTTTTTTTCCCAGAATTTCCCTAGTTTATATTTTCTTTATTGTTTCTATTTCCAATCTCAGGTCTTGAACAGTTTTATTAATTTCCTTCAACTGTTCATGGTTTCTATAAAGCATGAATCCATTTTCTTCAAGCGTTTGTTTGTATCTTCCTATATTTCTTTAAGGGATTTATTCATTTTCTCTTCATAGACCACTTCATACATATGGTTTTAAGGTCTTTCTCTTGTGCTTCAGCTGTACTAGAGTATTTGGCACCTGCTGTGCTATGATAGCTGGGGTTTAGTGGATACATGTTGGCTATTATTGATTGTGTTCTTATCCTGGCACATAGGCATCTGGGTTTTGAGTGATTATATTCCTAGGCGCTGGTGTCTAAGCTTGTTTTTTATTGGGTGCATGTTTGATTCCTTGGTTTCTGTTTCCTCTGTTGATTTTTCAGAGAGTGTGATAGCTGTGTGTTGCCTGTCTTACCGGCCTGCTTAGTTGGTGTGACTAGGGGAGGGGTGGTGGGATGGATCTCTGGAGCAGTAGGAGAAGTAAGGATCTGCCTTCATCCTACTTGTTGCCCTGGGGGGAGTAGCATTTGGGTTATCAGCGGGTGCCTGCTGGGATTGAGAGAAGGTATAAATTTACCAGGTGTGGAGGAGGGAGTTAGGTGGAGATAGACTATAGGCTCCAAAGAGATGTGGGCAGGGGAGAAAAAAAGGCTGCAGCTAGTGTTGTTTTGGAGCACTGTGAATGAGACAGTAGGATTGGATTTAGGGCAACAGAGAGAGAAGAGAAACTTTTTTGAATAATCTACCTGCTTTTCTTCAGGCGTGTAACTTTCAAATGTAGTTATTGATTTTTATCTCTCTTGCCCTGTTCAGAACTATCACTTAGGAAAAATCCCAAAGATAAATCTTTAAGTCGAGTTTTAAAAGATTTTTAAAAACAGTGTTAATCTTCCTTCTAAAAGTGTTCTTGTTTCTATGTGACCTAGAAAACATGTAGGATTCTCAAGTACAGAACAACTGTGCCCTCAGATATGCTTTGTCGTGTGAGAGTTAGTAAAACTTATGAGCAGGCATAAAAGATCTACTTCAGGATACTTATGTAGAAAGTTACCCCACTGTAGAAGTATCATCTGCTAAGTTTAGGTTAGGTCTACATTGTTTTCTTTCTTATTTTAAAATTGTAAACAATCTTTATTTTTTATCCTGATGACTTAAAAGTATCCTTGAATAAAGTAGTAGCTAATAGATAGGAATTTGTAGTGTAATTCAGTTGGCTATTATCAAAATGAAGACTGAGAGGAAGAGGGAGTCTCCCACAGTCACAACAAGCATTATGCAGCAGTAGAAATAACACTCAAGCTTTGGTAACTAAGGTCATTCTTTTGAACCTCCCCAACTGGTTTGAGTTGGTTTCGGCTAAGGTGGAGCTGCTAATACCATTACATTGTTGTTATTACTGACAATTATTTTTATTGTGCTATATAATATATACATGCCATTTTATAGCATCACACATAAGGGACCCTAGAACAAGTACCTCTTCTAGGTGTCTTGAAATATTATTTGACAAATACTTAGAAGGAGGTCCTCCTTCATGCTTCTTTACACAAGTTTCAGTCCCTATTAAATCTTATATTGTTCTATATATCTCTTGTTTGTGGTTTTATGAATGGACTGAATAGTCTCATGCATACTAGACAAATTATTATTGCGTAGTCACACACAAAACTCATTTGTAATATTTTCATGCTTAACATGAATGATATGTCAAGATTTCCCATTACTTCAGCTATATTCTGACATACACGTTTCTAGAGAGAATAAGTCTTTCTTAATTCTATTAATTTATTTATCTCACTAAGTCATTTAATCATAATATTTTTAGTTTTCATCTCAGAAGAAATGTCATGCAAATGCTGGATTTTGTGCATTATTTATTAACCTAACTAGGGGAAAATCAGTCACTATTGGGGGTGCTACTATAAATAGAAAATTGGAATAAATTTAAAGTATTTTTGCTATTTCTCTGAAGTCAGAATGATCCACAAGGCCTTATAAATATTTACATAGAAAAATAGATTACTTAAGACCAAAGTGCTCCCTGTTATTTGAGGCCAAATCAGAAGTTGCAGAATCAGTTAACAAATAGTCACCACAAACCATAAACTCATTCTAGGAACATTACCAAACCAGCAAAAATAAATTTCATATATGAAAGCATTTTAGCATACCTTGTTTTAAATGTCCCCATTTTTTTGTGGAGTCACATGGACATTTCTGGGATCAAAGGAGAAAGTTCATAGCCTTACATTATTCATTTTTGACTTATCAGACATGTTAAAGTACAATTGCTTATCTAAATGGCCATATCTAAATTACGTTTAAAATAATTGATTTTATAAGTGTCTCTTTATGGATTTTGTAAAATAAGCACATATTCTATACAATATATAGAATGTAGTGGTAATTATATTTATTATTCTCTGATTTTCTTCCATTTATTATTTTCTAGAAAACTAAGCTTAAAATTTTATATATATATATATATATTTTTTTTTTTTGCATAGGTTAATTTCCGTATCTTTGGTCAAGAGAATAAGCTTGTCTAACAGGATTTGCATTTTTGTGTAGAAATTTAGTACTTCTAATGAAATCTCTCAGAATTGTAGCACATAGCAGTATATTATATGTAATTGTTCATTTATATTCATTATACATTGTATGTTTGTGATATATTATTCATTATATATAAATTATATCTTTGATTTGTTGTCATTGAATTCATTATTAAAACACAATATCTTAGTTTTGGTTTTTGACTTTATCATAGCATGATCAGCCACCCACCCCTGGTATTCTGATTTAACATTGTCATTAGTAGAAAGTCATGAATTCCATAATATATTATAGTAGATCTTATATATTTTTATAACATTGAAATTTAGTAACTCCTGATACATTTCATAAGAAGTCAAATCTACAGATATATTTTATTCAACTTAAACTTAAAGTATTAATAAAGGAAGAAGCCTTTTATTTAAAGGAAGATACTAAAATATAATTTGCAGTGAAATTTCAATCATAGGACATATGAGCTAATGATCATAACTTCATTGCTCAGCATGTATAACTAAATTTTTATGAACATCAGACACACCCAACTAAACCAGTTTTCAATTTGTACAGACTTGCATTGCTTAGATTGGCAAATTAAAGCATGCTTTAGTCTTTAGTACATTCATGAGTCATTAAAATATTTTTAAAAGACTTCTTGAAATCCACCTTTTCAACATTGATGATAATTAGAAGGGAAATATAAATGATTCTTTCTTCACAAGTAGAACCACTTCAAATGATATCCCATTTACATCATTAGTTGTGCTACTTCAAGTATGATATCCTGTAAGAAATAAAATGTTTTTTCTTTCCTGCAGTGCAAAATAGTTCTATCATTAAGTGGAATATTTGATTTCAATGGTAGACTTAGCTGTACCTTCAGCCTCTACATTTTCTACAGTCATGAAGCATCAGATCTTTTAAACCAATGAGTTTGAGCTCTTTCTGCAAGACATGGTTTCAGATAACTATATAGAATCAAGGAAGATGATTCATTAGCACTTCCAAAATGTTTGCTCACACTGGTGTTTGGCTAATGAGAATGAACTGCTAAACAGTGAAATGACTGGCAATTTTTCCCTTTGGGGAAAAAAAGGACTGATAATAGGATAATTCTTCTCAGATACAAGGATACATGTCATTCATTCATTTGTTCATTTTTTTTTTAATGTATGCAGCCATCTCTTGGGGCTCCTATTTCAGGTCTTGGGTTACAGTAAGAAAAAAAAACTCAATGCCGTTTCAATACAATGTGATCATTGTTTTGATGAGTTTGTTTATAGCATATCTTGTATCACACAAGATGGAGCTATATTTTAAAGGGGGTGACCACTAAACTTAGGTGATTTAGATAAAGTAAGCAGCCAATCTGTACAAGAATTGTGAGAAATTATGTTAAGGACTAGAATTAATTTTCTGGGTTTTCCCTTCTTTACTGTCACTCAGATGGAGAAATAGAATAGACAGAGGAAGTAGAGGAAGTAGATGAAGAGAGGGAACTGGGTAGGGAAATGAGGTGGGGCATCAGATGTAGGGAGAATGGGGATAGGAGGTAAGAGGACTTGGGGAGAAATGGGAAACCAATGGCAAGGGCAGCTCTGAGACAAGCGGAGACCTGCTAAAAAGTAGGCTCCAGGGAAGAAATGGGAATTTCTCTAGCTGAGCCTCCTAGCATCAGGGGACATGGAAACTGAGGAGAAGACCACCTCTAGTCAGACAGGACTTATAGTGGTGGGAAAGGAAGACCAATCTATCCACAAACCTTTGACCCAAAATTTACCCTGCTTACAAAATGTGTATGGATAAAGATAGAACTGAGACTGGGGGAATGTCCAACCAATGCCTAGCCCAACCATGGGAGAGAGCCAACCCCTGACACCATTAATGATACTCTGCTATGTTTACATACAGAAGCCTAGCATAATAGTCCTCTGAGAGGCTCCACCTAACAGCTGATCAAATCAGATGCTGAGACTCACAGCCAAGCATTAGGCATAGCTCGGGGAGTCCTGTGCAATAGTTGGGAGAGGGGAATAGAAGGACCCAAAGGAGACAAGGACTGTCATAAGAAGACCAACAGAGTCAACTAACCTAGGCCCATGGAGGCTTACAGAGATAGAAGCACCAACCAAAGATCATGCATAGACTGAACCTAGGCCTCCTACGTATATGTAACTTATGAGCAGTTTGACCTTCATGTGGGTCCCCTAGTAAGTTGAGCAGGTGCTGTCTATAATATGGACTCTGCTGCCTTATTTTGAGCCCTAATGAGGCTGGCTTGCCTGGCCTCAGTGAATGAGGAGAAGCTCAGTCCTGATGCAACTTGATGTACTGAGGTGGGTGTGGGGGCTTCCTTTTTCTAAGGAGAAGTGGGAAGGGGCATAGCGAGTAAAGGATGGGAGGGAGGGACAGGAAGGAGAGGAGTGAGGGGGCTACAATTGGAATGTAAAGTGAATATATACATTTTTAAATTTTAAATAGAAAATAAAATATTTTTTTTAAATCCTGGGTTTCCTCACAAAATTAAATACTTAATAATGATAATTCTATCCTTCTCATAACAGAGCTCAGTTGAATAATTGTTGTAGTTTCAAATGTAAGATGAAAATGTAATTATAATATAATGCAATTCTATATAGAAAAGAGAGAATATGGTTTTATTGAAGGGAATCAGCAATCATGAAGTGTTTATTGCTTCAAAGCTTCCCAATCAATTCATGACATAACATACACAAGAGTCCAAGTTCAAGAAAAGTATCTTAAATAAGAGTGGCTGGTTTATTAGGCCAGATATTAAATGGACATTTTAACAGTCTTGATTTCATTGTCTAACAATCCTTCAAATAGATTAAATAACAACTCTTCTGAGTTGTCAAAGTCACCTAAGAGTTTTCTACTTTTAGCTGTGTTGGCTGCAATCTACTTTCAGAATGGATCTAGAGAAAATACTAAAAGGAGGAGCTTCAGAAAACATCTGGCACAAATGCATTCAGTCTTTAAATCTGAGTCATTCTAAAGGCTGTCTCAGTTGGAGCATCTGCAGATAATTTTATTGGAAAATGAAATATTGGTCCATGTATTGTCTCCCTAACAAAAATGGCCTCTGCTTTTATATGAATGATACTCATTATGTGGGCCTCAGGCTTAGCCTGAGTAATTTTACACTTAAAGTTTGAGTGTCTGTGCTACAGTTTCTTTTTTTTTTAATTAATTTATTCTTGTTACATCTCAATGCTTATCCCATCCCTTGTATCCTCTTATTCCTCCCCCGCCCCATTTTCCCATTATTCCCCTCCCCTATGACTGTTCCTGAGGGGGATTACCTCCCCCTGTATATTCTCATAGGGTATCAAGTCTCTTCTTGGCTATCTGCTGTCCTTCCTCTGAGTGCCACCAGGTCTCCCCCTCCAGGGGACATGGTCAAATGTGAGGCACCAGAGTACGTGAGAAAGTCATATCACACTCTCCACTCAACTGTGGAGAATATTCTGACCATTAGCTAGATCTGGGAAGGGGTTTAAAGTTTCTTTAACTCTGAGCTCTTGGAGTAAAAGCTGCATTGATGACTTTATTGTCGCAACATAACCCCTTCTCTTGCAAACATTTTCTCATGAAACACCTCTTTATTCAGCAATAAAACACCAGCCATTTCATTTCTTTGCCATTACAAAATATTGTTGTGAACAGATTGGAATCACACAGGAAAGAAGTGGATGCTTCTTTTTATCATAAAGTGGAACCATCTGGGGCCGGCCTGCAGTTGTTGTAAGGACATTTTATGAGATACATGGGTTTATGTGAACCTTTTTTGCATTTTGGTCTATAGTTTTGTGTTTATATGATATGTGTACATTTCTCAAGTGGTTTTAATACAGTTCAAAATTCTGTGGCAAGTTGAGGAAAGCTCTACTTCTTTTGGATTGTTGGGATAGAATGAAGTAATTGGAACCAGCCTTATCTATAGATCAGACAAGAGTATTTTTTTCTTTATGAAAACTTTGATGATGAATTTAATAATGTGAACAAGTAATCATGTGGCTGTTTCTACACAAATTACCATAATAACACCTTATATCATAGTTGTGCAGAGACATTTTCCTAGACACTCAAACTATGCCATCATTATCTAATTTAGAGTTTAAACCAAGTCTATGGACACAGTGAACACCCAGAAGTTAATGAATATTTTGCGCATGTTTGTGAAGATAACGACACAAAGGTGAGTTCAGGGGGGAAATCTAGGGATATAAATGTTGGGAGACATTTCAAACCTCAAATTTTAACTAGCTAAGAGGCAACAAATTATGGTAGAAAGAATACTTAAGTGGGAGCCAAGAAAGCCAGTTTCAAGTACTGCCACTGCCAGTAATCACCAGAGTGAGCTCGAGTGAATTGCTTAACTTCTGGTCTCTGTCCATTTGTAAAATGCCAGTGTTGTAATCCATGCTATCCTCAGTTTCTTCCAGGTATTACCAAATTGTCTCCTTAAATTGCTCCAGTTGTTTGAGTTGTTCTAATTATTCTTGAAAAGTTATACAAA